>NC_062286.1:122420293-122723323 GCF_902655055.1 Lutra lutra | reverse complement strand
AGGACATTCTAAGAAGGAGAAACAGCATGGATCAAGGCATGGAAAAGTCAGCTTGGCTAGGGTGAGAGAGATCAACAGTGGAACATCAGTATCACTAAAAGAAAGGTTAGAAAGGAGGGAGTGTGGTTTTTTGCTTATCAAGACCCTGGCTGTGGGCAGATGATATTATTTTTGATTGATTGCTACAGATGAGGCACTATGGGAGGCAGTCTGAATACAGACCTCTGCCGCCACCACCCATCCACCTCAGAGGGCCAGCCAGTGTTTACGGAGGGCTCGTTGCGTGTCAGACTGAGTCTAAGTGCGTTTAAATTCCTTTGCTTCTCACAAATATTGGAGGAAACGGGACTCGGCAGAGCTGTCTCCCCAAGGCCAGTGGATGGCAGAACTGGGACTCAAAACCAAGGCTCAAACCCGAGTTTCACGCTGCCATGTTTGCGTGGGTGCAGGTTGCAGAGCTGTTTGCGAGAACAAAGATGCTTAGTAAGAGTGGTAGAGGTTCAAGAATGGAGCACAGCAAAATTAAGTTTCTTCCTTCCTGGTGCTTTTTCCTTTTCCATACTCTCCCCTACGATCTCATCTTCTTTTAACCAGACAGGCACATACTGTACCTTCCCGTTTCTCTAAATATTGTCATCCAGAAAGGACGGACCCAAGAGACCAATGCCAAACTCCATTTTTGTCTCTCTCCTTAGAACTTCAGGACTCTGACAACGTTCAAGTCAACGTTCTACTTTTAGATATATGGCCAGATGATTTGAAAGGGAAAATTTCAAATGTAGATCTGAGATGCGGCTTTAGCTCATCTCCAAGAAAGGCATCACCATCGCTGGGCTGAACATGCACAAAGATGAAACAGAGATTGGCTTCTAAGACGAAGTCTCTACCCTGACAGTTTCAGAAGCATCATAGAAACCAGCAAGCAGAGAAGGTGACTGCTGTCAGGATAGCACCTTATCTAGCCTGGTACGACTCTGTGGCAGGGAATATTTACTGCTGACTGGATTCAGAAAAGTTGAGTGGAAATGTGTACTCAGTGTTTAAAGGGAAATAAAAGAAGCAGGATGGTTATGTATCATTCTGATAGCAAATAAGAAAGTTTGGGGGAGGGGCGCCTGGGTGGCTCAATGAGTTAAAGCCTCTGTGTTTGCTCAGGTCATGATCCCGGGGTCCTGGGATGGAGCCCTGGCTTGGGCTCTCTGCTCAGCAGGGAGCGTGCTTCCCCCAACCCCCGGCCCCCGCCTACTTGTGATCTCTGTCAAATAAATAAATAAAAAATCTTAAAAAAAAAAAAAAAAAAGAAAGTTTGGGGACAGTTCTTGTTAGAATATCTTCTCAAGTTTTGGTCTTAAGAAGGAGGATCATATATAACCTTTATTATAAATGGATTAATGAATTTCTGGCTCCTTTCTGGATTCTAAGATACCAGATTAAAAAAACTGATGTGGAGATAAGGAAGTGGACCTAACCCTGGAAAGACTTCTCGGGGTGTCTGAGACTCCAAGATAGCTGCTGGTACAACCCAACTCATGATCATCTGGCTAGGATTCAGTCTCTGAAGTAATATAAAAGTAACATCAACATTCTAGCATCACCACAAGCTTCTCCCTACTGTCTTATTTTCCTCACAGAAGGCTCTGGAAGAACTGAAGGAGTCCGATTTAGAAAACTCTGATGGTTACATACTAGTAGCACATAAGTAGACTTGCCTCACTAGCAGTAGGGAGCAAATGACTTCTGCCCCACTGACCAGTGAGACATCCTTCAAAGTGACTGACAAGGAAAAGAGTGAGGCTGTCTGGCCCACGCAGAGATTAAACCTGCAGCTCCCCAGCCTCAGCACGCGGGCACCAAACCTAGTAACATGAGTATAACAGACCCAAACATGAGTATAATAGGCCCATTCTAAAAAGATACCTAACCTCCCTTGCCTTCTTTCCCTCTTAAGAGACCCTCTGACATTACAAGAAGCATTTAGACACTGGGTTTTCTGAATGATAATGTATTAATTCTACAAACAGGTTCCTCTGCCAAGATTGGACAGAGTACTAAACAAACTAACGCTCGCTAACTTACTAGTGTCCTTAGAGAGGTCATCTAACTTTTCATGGCCTTGGCTTCTTTGCTTGGAAACGAGAAGCCTGTCCTGGATCAGGGAAGGAAAACAGGTTTCACTTGGAGCGTCCACTCTCACACACCTCAGTGACTGTCAAGTGCTCAATGTGGAAAAGGGCTGGGGGACTAACGGGAGCTTGTGCAGGAGGAGCCCTGAGACCAGTTAAGCTGTATCTGTGCTGACTGCAGGGTGGGGAGTGGCAGGAAGCGCCAACTGTCTTCCCTGATCTCGTGCTCTAGACGGTTCCTTTCAGCTTTGATAAACCAGGGCAAATCTAGGACTGAGTCACCTCCATCACCAGACAGGATGGATTTCTGCCTGTATCTGGGTGTCTGTATGGACGGACTGAAGCTGTTGACTGGTGGTGCTCCCATTCAGAAGAGCTATTGTGACAAAGGCCTCAGGTAGGAGACAGGGAGCGTCACCCTGACATGACATAGTGGTCAGCACTGACAACGAGCTCATTCTCTCACAGTAAATTAGACTTCCTCATCCCAAAGAGATGAGCCCTGGATCTGCTGCTACATTGGACAGGCCATTTTTAAACAATTTAGACATGAAAATCGAGTGTTCTTCAAATGGCAATACGATTAACAGAGATTAAAGAGAAATTCCAAAAATCCAGTAACTTCCTCAAGTATCGTAAACATACCTTACTTTAAAAAATTTCAGAGTGAAAATGTGTGTGTACACTAAACTATATCTAAAATGAGACAGGTGAGTTAAGATGTAAAGGAAGTCTTCCACAAATTCATTCAACTCTCACCGCTGTGGCGAGTGAAGGTGACGGTCCTCTTTGTGAAGCAATGACAACTTGACATCCACAGAAGCGCTTTCTACTTTTGAGAGCAGAGTATCTTCATTAACCTCACTTGCTGTATATGCCCTGTGTTGGGTATGCACATTTCAAATATCATTTCCAGATTTCACAGATGGAAAAACCGAGACAGATGTCAAATGATTGTCACTGAGTTTCGGTTAAAGACTCTGGTGGAACATGATTTCCTTGTCCAAGACCTTTTTCTATTTGTCCTTTCACTCTGGCAAGAGATGGGATGTAGCACGTGGATAATGACAACACCAACCTTTCTCGAGTCCTCACTGTGTGCCAGGTGCTGGGCTCAGCACTTCCATGGAAGTTCCATGGAACTCCTCACGAGGAGTTGGGAACTTTGTGTCCGCCTTTCAGAGGGGAAAGGAAGGCTTACAGAGGTGAAATGTCTCATAAGGCCGCAAAGCTCATGGTCGAGTAGGAGTTGGAGACAGGATAAAACATGTACAGTTTGGCTCCAAGCCTGTGATACCTTTCACAGTCCAAAGAAGGAAAAACTTTGTTTTATAGACCTTTTCCAGTATTAGCATATGAACAAAGAGCATTTTTTTTTTTTCTTGATGCCCTATCTAGGGTCTCATGCAAACCAGCTATATTAAATGTGTGGTCCTCTTGTGTCTTCCTGGGCCTGTCTTTTCCTTGTAAATTAAAAAAATAAAAAAAAAATAAATAGAAATTAAAAAAAAAAAAGGCAAAGGGGGCCTGGGTGGCTGGTTAAGTGTCTGCCTTCGGCTCAGGTCATGATCATAGGGGCCTGGGATTGAGCCCTGCATCAGGCTCCCTCCTCAGAGGGGAGTCTGCTTCTCCCTCTCCCTCTGCCGCTCCCCCTGCTTGTGCTCTCTCTTTGCAAGCATGCTCTCTCTCAGATAAATAAATAAATCTTTAAAAAAAAAAAAAAAGGTGCACGTGTGTGTGTGTGTGTGAATCTACAACTAGGCTAGCAAATTCCACATGCAATTTGGAAGAGCTGAAAAAAACGGAAGACACTCAGAAAGGTTTTGTGTTGCTCATTCCACGAGAGAAGGCTAGAATAAAAACTTAGATGGTAATTCAGTGAATGGCGCATTAAGTAGAACAGATTGCAATTCGCAGCAGCATAAGCCTGTTTGGGGACTGCTAAATTCAGCAGATTCATCTCCAAAGATACGCAAGGAGGTGGTACGTGTGGTGTCAAGGTGCCATTTCTGCAGGGTTGTGTGTTGTTTTCCCCGCCCCAGCCATGTCCTCACTTTAAATGTTAATCTGTTGTCAGGAGCACTACCGAATCACCACCTTTCCACCAGCCTCTATCTCTCTCAGCAGGAAAGTCACAAGCCTCCAAATGAGCCTGTGGATGCCATTTCTAATCTGCCCCTGACAGGCGGCGAGCTGCCCCTCGCTGATGGAAGGAGACAGTCATAAAAGAAGCTGCTATGTAGCCAATAAGAATTCCTCTTGCCTTAATAAGAGGGGACGTGACTCAGAGCCCCGATGGGTCACAGTTATGGTCTGTAGTTATGGCTAAGAACGCCCCACCATTTACAAAAGGTCCATCTCTTTTTTCTTCAAAAGCAAGGGAAGAATTTAAGCCACGGGAGAGACAGGTAAGTGGAGCTGTGTGTGTTGGGGTGTGGGGGTGGGGTGTGCACAAACACCAGCAAATAAAACCTTCTTCTAAGAGCTTCTAAAATAGGGCAGACTATTAGAGAAGGATCCTAGAGACGGCCAGTCATTTTTAGTTGGGGAAACCGAGGCTGAAGAAATAATAAAAGGGATTTTGGGGGGAGGGGAGAATGCGTAACTAACTGGCAGAAACTCTGATAAGGGTCCAAGAACCTCAGGCCAGACCCTTGCCCATGGAGGAGAACTGACTATGTGCTAGGCCAACCCTAGCACACATGCATGTGACTCGTTGCTATAAACAATCTCATTAATCTTTAAAATGGTAAAGTCACTGTGAAAACTAAAACACGGAAAGGGCAAGTCATCTCCCCCAAAACAGAGGTCGTGTGTGGCTGAGCTGAGATTCAACCTTGGGCTGTATGACCTCAGGATTCACGCTTCCTTCCAGCTACCATGTCTCCATGACGCGTGTGTCTTCCATTTCTACATTTCTAAATTTACTGAACACACAAAACAAAACAAAAAATACCCACGACTGCTCATCTGAATCTTGACAACATATAAGCCAGGCTTGAGAGAACCAGAGCTTCTGCGACAGCAGATACAAGAACACAAGGCCAGAAAATAACAATCCTGTTGGGGGTGCCGAGGAAGGAAGATCAGGACAGGCTTGTGGAGCCTCCGCTTTAGAGGGAGAGAGAGACAAGTATACAGGCCAAAAACAGTTACAATAATAGCTACCACTTATGGCATACTTGTTTGTGCCAGAAACTGTTCTAAGTGATTTCTGTATATTGATCTATTTCATCTTCCCTGCAACCCTTCAAGATAGGTATTACCATTCTACCCCTCTTCCTGACGAGGAAACTGAAGCAGAGGCAAGATTTGGGTCTACGGCTTGCAGGCTGCTGCACGTAGGGAGCCCAGAGCACAGGGGTGGGGGGAGCGGCATGGGGGCTGGGATGTTCTCTGCGGGCACTAGCCCAGCAACACTAAGCAGCATGCTTGGCACATGGTACACGCTCAACATGCATCTATTGACAGACTTTTCTGCCAAAGCTCTTGAGGATACAGAGGAATTAGCCAGCTGCAGGAGAGGGCTGTGGGAAACATGGTACGGAGAGGTACTCTGGGCAGAGGAGAAAGGTTAGGAAGGCACAGGTGGTACAGAGCTGTTTTTGCATGTCACAAGGGGAGGAGTGGTGAGGGATGCAGCCATGGGGTGGGGAGGCAGGGGCAGGCAGGGGCCCCGGTGGGAGAGGCCTAGCGAGGCCTGGAAAGAATTTAGAGCATATCCCGCAGGTAACACAGAGCCAGTGTGTACTGGGTTTGGGTAGGTGAGTGGCACAGCTGCATTTTCAGTTTCAAAAAATCTCTGGTTACTGTGTAAGAAATGGATCTGAGAGGAAACCGGTTAGCGAGGAGGCTGCTGCACTCCTACAAGAAGAAAAGATGCTGGCTGCCCAAGTGTACACGGTGGTAGTGAGGACAGGGAAGACAAAGAGGATGCACAGAGATCAGAGGTAAAACTTACCAGACGGACCCAGCAGGCAGAAAGGAGGAAACAGATGCAGCACAGGTTTCTGACCTGGTGAAACTGGTGACTGGCCCCGGTGCGGTGAAGGAGGGGAGGGGATGATACACGTTAGGGCCACAGACCAGGCTTTGGACTGGCTGAGCCACAAAAGCCTCTGAGTGATGGCCTGTGGGAGGGGCTATGAGAGTCAGTAGACACTCGGGAGTCCCCAGCGCACAGCCCGAGAGCCTATGAACCCCACTGGAACAGGAGGGCAGGGAGGATGACAAAAGCCAAACAGAGCATGCAGGGCCACACTGCAAGGTAAGTGGCAGCGGCACAGGATCAGAACTGAGCTCCTCTGACTTCCCCTGTACTGGCAGAAAGGATGACAGACTGGGAAGGGGGCAGGCAGGGGGGTTACGGAGGGTGAACGTGCATATGGCTCTAAAAGAGAGGAAAAAGCACCAGGACACACCCTCCCCCACCATCACTGGCTTCTACTGGCTATCAGCTGTGTCCTGGCAAATTCTTGAACAGAGAAAGTCTGGGAACGACGGGCTTAAAGAACAGGACGAGAGGAACTCTCAGCAGGATTCTCTTTTTAAAGCGCATCCCAGAAGCCTGCCGAAGCCTGCCGCCCAGTTAGCAGAAGAGTCAATGGCAGTCTCCTACTTCTCCTGTCTACATCCTTCCCCAGTGCTCTAGGATCACGTTCCCCACGAATCCACTCCTGAGCTCCCCTCGCTCTGTACAGATCTTTAAATGAGTTTCAAATGCTAAGAAAATAGTCCAAGTCTGTTCCAGACATCAAGTCCTGTGGATACTGTTTCATTACAAGGAGTCCATCTTTCTCTTTCCAGGATAAAGCCTAGAATGATTTAACTGTGGCAAAATTAGCATGCAATTTGTAAGTCATTATAGTGCAAAGTATGTGGTGAGAACACTTTATTGAATAAACCTGCTGAGTATAATTTTCCCAGGAACTAAAAAAGGGAAACCTCTCTCCAAGGCTCTCCTCCCTCTTAAAATTCCTGCCAGTACCTATATAATTATGTCTCACTCTGACAGTCAGAAGCCAGGCATCTCTGTACATTTAACCAAGAGAAGCCAGAAGGAACCAACGAGAAGTCAGGCCATCTTCCCAATAACAGGGACCTTGCTGTTTCTGGGCTTGGTGTTGGTTTGGGAGTCAGGTGAAATCAGCTGAGACAAGCATCCTGAATATTTACAGATCACGGAGAACTGAGGCTCACTAGAAGAGTCCAAGAATTACATGCCCTTTAAAAGTTCAGGTCAAATCTTGTTAACCAGGAGCCCCGAGGGCATGTCCAGATACACTGTGGCCCTGAAATGGGCAGTCACGGAAGACATATGAATGCAGTGGGCCACAGCCCCAGACGTGGAAGTCTCTGCCAGTCACAGATTATTGCAATAATGTGATTTCAAGTGAATGTGTGTACAGTTACCAGCTTGTCCTGTAGACTCTTCTAAACAGGCGTGTTTCACCTTACTGAACGCCGCCACAGGTAGGCCACAGAACCTACACAGAGGTCCTGAGATACTTTTGATGATGAGGCTAATCATAGAGCAAACCAAAAAAGAGGGTTAAAAATGAGAGTTAAGGAACAATGTAGGAAAAAACCCTCAGACCTTCAATTTTCCTTAATACTCAGGGGGCAAATACTAATTTCATCTCTAAGTGATGGTCCTTCATTTAGTGCATGTCAATCACTACGTAAGTCCTGAGAAAATGATGAACAAGAGAGATTACAGCCCCCGAGACAGAGAATAAACAAATACTGAGAGGTGATGAAGGGCCCTGGAGATTGGGGTGATGCTACTTTATGCACGGTGATGACTGAAAACTCTCTGACGGGGTGACATTTAGGCTGAGACCTGAAGGTGGAGGGAAGCTCTAGCAAGGGAAGAGCCAGGACAACGGGGAGAAGCAAATGCAAAGGTGCTAAGGCAGGAAGGAGTGCCCAGGTGTGGGAGAGGACACTAAAGAAACGGGGGGCACCCAGATCATGAGAAATATTGCAGTCCTAGGGGAGTTAGGAAGTGTGTGTGTGTGTGTGTGTGTGTGTGTGTGTGTGTGCAGGGGTGATGGGGTGCAGACAGTCCTTAAAGAGATAACGAAAGGTTCTCTGGCCACCGGCTATGTGCCAAGCCCTGTGAAAGAGTTTTCAGGTGTTAGGTCACCAAATCCCACCTTCTGAATGCCCCAAAGTACACAGGTTGGGACATACACCTTAGAAAGAAAACACTACTGAGCAAGAAAATAAGGCTGAGAAGTTAAGCTACTTGTCCGAAGTCAGAAAGCAGAAAGAAGCTGGGCTCTAGAGCCCACATTCTCCCCTCTCACCCTCTTCTCCTGGGGTTTAACTTCCCACTCACCACCCCCAAACTTGGCTCCCCTACCCCTCCTTTGCTCCTGCTCCTCTTCAGTTGGAAATGCCTGATGCATCTCTATCTTTTAACATGCAGCTCGCACCCTGCATCATAGGCGAAACAGCTGAGGGTCCCGCCGGGCACAGTCCACAGCTCCCGGCTCCCTGGGCATCTCTAGGCCTCATCAGCACCACTGCTCCTGGGGCCCCTTCTTCCACGGGCACTTCCAACTCTCACCCCCTGCCAGTGGCTGGCCCGGTGCCTCGCAGAGAGCAGGCGCCTGAGAAATATTTGCCAAATGACTAGATTCTGTCCAGTGACTCTTGGTCAATTGCAAACCACGGCCATTCGCACCGTGCCCGTGGACGTCTGAAGTGTACAGGGAAGATGGGGATTCTGAGACACTAAAGCTGTCAGTACCTGACCTGCCTTATCTGGGGGCAGTCCCCGACCCTGCTATCTAAGTTTTTTGTTGTTGTTGCAGACTTGGTGGAGTGCGGAAGTCTGGGAGATATTTATTCATTACTGATCTGACCGTCAATGTCATCAAAACGCATGAGAAATAAGCATTCAATTCGAGTCAACAAATATTTGCTGAGCTCCCAAGGGGTGTAGGACATCTGAGTTTAACAGAGATGGGTGGGGAGAGGCAACAAATTGCTGATGACTTAAGAGAGAAGAATGCATGAAGGAGAGGTGAAAAAGAGGTCGTTCTGTTCCGAGTCACTCTACACCTGCCAGGCGGCTGCACCTGCCAGGACGGAGCCCGAGTGCTGGCAGAGAGCGCGGCTCGCTAATGCATCCCTCGCCCTGCCACCCCGCCCTGTCTCTCTGAGCAACACTGGGGCTGCTGAGCACTAATGGCCTTGGAATGTTTGCCAGTGCCCAGCAAAACGGCCTTGGCACCAAGGAGACAGATGTTTGTCAGGGAACGGCAGGGGCCCCGGTGCCTGTGGTACACAGACGCTCTGTGAAGGCCAGGGGAGAGTGGCTGTGGCGATTACTCTCCGTCAGTGCTAATCAATTTCACACCCTCTTCAGCGCTGATAATAGATAATCTTGTGGGAAGCGGGCCAAGTTTCCTACCGGCTACATGCAAGCTGCTCCCTCACGCCCCACAGCTTACTCGGCTGCCTTCAGGAAAGCCATCTACTCCAGCTTCCCCTCAAACGAAGTATATGATGGGGCCAACACTCTGGTCTGTTAGGGGGACTCCTTCCCGGACAGATGGCAAGGAGGGTGCCCTCAGGAGAAGGGCCGCCTGGCTCGCTTTAAAAGCTGCACAAGAACGACCGAAGGATGCTACTTGCACCAAGCAGCAGCGGCTCTCAGAAATGTAGCGACGTGCCTTCCGTACTTTATGCTTCCTCTTTATAATAACCCCCAAAGGTGAGTGTTATTTCCACTTTACAAATGACACAACCAAAATTTAGAGCGGTCAACTCATTTGTCCAAGGTCTCAGAGCTAGGACGTGGCAGAGTTGGAATCCAAACCCAGGGTTCTGTGACTCCCCACTCACCCAACACTTTCTCAGAGGCTGCCGCTCCTCTGTATGAAGGGCCGCATGGTCACCGATCACCCCCTCCCGGTGCTCTTATTCCACCCCACTGCTAGAAGCCGGCACAGTGACCCAAGGATGTGCGCTTGAACCTGAGGGGCAACACTGAGTTGGAAAGGATCTGAGAGGTGTTTGCTGATACCACATTATAGCTAAGAAGCTGGCTACACGAAGCATGGTGACAAGCCAGGGCCACACAGTGATGGAGAGGGGGTGCCTGCCTAAAATTCTAGGTCCCTCAACTCCCAGGTCCTCCTTCTACCCCTGAAAATCTCCTCTTGCAGATAACACAGGTCTTCAGTCAGAGCTGGAGTTCAAATTGTCTTGTGGCTGTTTCCCCACAAAAGTCTAGGGAAATTTCTTCTAGTTATCATTCAGACGAAGAGAAAGAAGACATTACTCTGCCACTTAAACAGTCACTAAGTGTCCACCATGCACAAGTTACTGTAAGGGAAGAAAGGATGGAGAAGAAAACCCCAGTCAAAGGACAAGGGGGTGGGAGGGCAGAACAAGAACTGCGCGAGCAACATGCTGGCGTCTGCAGTCCAGCCTCAGGATTCGGAGCCTCTGCCTTTATCTTGTAGGAGTATCACCGCATAAACGAGGAATGTCCCAGTCAGTCAATTCAATCAATCAACAAACATCTGAGGACTTACTAGGGGGAGGGAGATCCCGTGCACGACACCCACAGCGACCTGTCCCCTGGCATTCATAAAGGAAGGTATAGCTCATGAAGCGGGGGCGGTGGTTACGAAGGGGTGAAGAGAAACAGTGCACAGACAAGAGGGTCGCTGTCTCCCCATAAGCTCGGGGCTCTCACCCTGGCCCGAGGCCTAGCTTGGGGGCAAATGCCAGCGCAGTCTCCTGTGCGCTGGGCTCTGCCCCGCAGCTGCACTGCTCCACCACAGATGGGAGCTGGGGCCCAACTGGCTCTCCCACCAGTGCGGCTCAAAAGCCTCCAGTGTATCTTTAAGGCAAGAAGAACAAAAGAGAATGGAGCGATAGAGCAAATCAAGATCACAAAGAAAATGAAGTCTATTAGAGACTTTGAAAAAAAGCAAGGCAAGGATCCTTTGGTAATATGACCGAAGACTGAGGAATGTCTTGTGGGGAGGAGAACACAGACCGGACATTAAAGAGCACAAATGCCTGCCCCAGATGAAGGTGACAGATGAGAAAGGTAGAGGCCAGAGATGGCAGAGAACAAAATGGAAGCAGGTGGAAAGTATAGAAGCCAGGGTAGCAGCATAGCGAGCACAACCCCTCAAGAAACAAACCTGACAGGCTTCATTTCCCTCAGCAGCCATGAGGGGAAGAAATTAGGGTCAGTCCTCTGGAACCTGGTACACAGGCTTTGCTGCAATACCTCTGAAGCCCCTTTCTCCAGGTCTCCAGTTTTTCTTCTGTCAATGAGTGACCTCGACCTTTCCTTCCAGTTCTTACCCCATGATCACCCTTCCCTCGGATGCTTCCCCTATGACTACAGAAGCCAGCGGGGTGTGAACCAAGACGGACTCTGCCAGCTCTGCCAGCGTGGAACCAAGTCACTGCACTGCACTTTGGCCAGATGTTTTAAGAGCAGCTCATGTCAAGGGTACTTGTGCTATCACCCAGACCCCCGGCTGGACAGGGATCATTCTGACACATCCTCCCTCTTAAAGGACATGCACTCCTATTAGAAGATCTAACCACTGGCAGACTGTCACCTGCTCTGCTCTAACAGGTTAGGCGGCACATGAGGGTAGGTGGTACCTCTGCCCTTGCCTGTCCTATGGGGACAGAGAAGGTACAAAGGGACCCAAATGAAATGCAAGTCGACAGTCGGCAAAAGACAGGCAAGGATACGTACATGTTTCTCCCCTTCAATCTTCTTGTCCGCCACCTGCATTGCATCCAGATACTTAAAATGCAACTCCATCAGTCTGTCAACCTGAAAGAGAGATATTTCAGACATGAGTGAGAAGGAAAAAGAATACCAAGGCAAGAGAACAGTGGGGCTCCCATTCATCTCACTGTCACTCCGTATAATAGGAGACCCACTCTCCCACTTCTGACATCGAGGATGAGCTCTGCTTAGGAACACAGCAGGAATGGATTGAAGAGCCAGGGCAGAACAAGCCAACACCTGGGATGGGTGCAGTCTGAACACAGGCCCATTCCTCAAAGGGTACTGCATTCTGGCCCTTCAAGGGCTCCCGAGAATTCGAGTTGTTAAAAACAAACAGATAAATAAAAATTCAAGTCCCTTCTTGCGAAGAGAAGGAGCCTGAAGTTACATACTTGGTATTCACTTAGAACTTTACAGAAATTTCTTTCTTCCAACTGAAACCTTTCATGTTCAGATTCTACCCCAGAGCTGATCTTTTTTTAAAAAGGTCTGAGTAAAATCTCTTTAGTTGCTTTCGAGTTAGAAGAGAGTACACGAAGAAAACTCTTTCAGCAACTTAAAAAAAGGCCCTGACTTCTGCTCAGCAATAACTTAAAAATCAGTTTTCAACTTAGCAAAAGTCATGCTTCAAACATGGCCCGAGGAACACTTGGTGGGTTTGAGAAAGTTTCACTTTTCCCTAAGACTTCCAAAAGACTGAACAAACACCGTGAAACCAGCTTAGGGTTCTAAACTACCTCTTTACTAGGCTGGCACCACCACGGCTCTTGGCAACCCTGGTATTTACTCAAGAGCTTATAGTGCTTAACACCAGAAGGTGCTTCAACATGCCCTCAGAGTCCAGGAGGACTGTACCCAAATCTTCTCTGGATAACAGTGATGACCCCAAGATCTTACATATTTCAGTTGATGGAGCATATTCGTGTCCATTATTTCCTTACACCTTAAAAAAAACCCTGAGAACATAGGCAGGAAAGATAGTGACCCTAATTTGAGAGACAAAGAAACTGAAGCACAGACGTTAAATGTCACCAGGGTGACATGTCTGCTAAGGTGTTCTGTGCCTAACCTCATGGTGGCCTCTTCCCCATGCTACGCGGCTAGCGAGGCTGGAGGAGACGGTCAGGCGCAAGCTCAGAGAGACAGCCATAAAGCTCCCTTGGAAGGAGGACAAACTTTCAGCCTTTCCTTGGACACAGAAAGGAATTATGGTAAGTTATAAAAGGGGTTTGGGTCTTTGATTTTACTCATCTAGAATGATCTAACTCGTAACTAGCGGCATGCCCGTAGTAGATGGTGATTGTGGGCAAGCAATGTAATGCCTTCAAGCCTATTTCCTAACCTGCAAATGTGGACGAAAGCCACACAGAGGGTAGACCCCACGGTACCGGGAGAATACATGAAACAATGAAAGGGGCCTGCTAAGCCCCCCAATCATTAAATATATGCTGACTCTTGCTACTATTGAAACTCTTATGGTTTGGCACGCTAAATCACAATGTAAAAGATGCACCTAATCTCATTTATGTGATCATTCTCTTATCCCACAGGACGTGGAGGACAGGCTCTCCCTTCTCTATGTCCATAACAGAACCTTCCATTACTGCCACCTAGGAAGGCCACATTTAGTCTTCCTTTCCTTGACTGTTCAAGATGGGAATTAACATGTCCATTTCAAAGACAGGGAAAACAAGGCTCACAGTTGTACATATGTTGAAAATAGCAAAACCAGGTTCAAATCCAGACATCTGAATCTAAAGCCTATGGTTCTTGATGACTTTGCCATGCTGTGCAGCCCCCAATCCAAATCCTAATACAACCCCACTCTCACTGGGTCTAAAAATCACCCTGAGGTACTAGCTGCTGCCACCCCAAGGTGCTACTACTTCCAGAAGGATGGATCTGGAGAGGAGAGGCAGAATCACAGAAAAACCTGAGACCCAAAGCCATTCTGGAGAAAATACTTTAGGGCAGGAGCGCTCAGCCCAGGACCCCCCAGATGGTATCAGGTCATGAGCTCTTCCAGCACCCCCCGGCCCTGGGCCCAGCCTTACCGTGCAGCAGGCACACCCACCTTCTCACTGTCATTTTCAGTGAATTTATTCAGAAGCCGGGTTCGCTGCTGCCCTCTCAGGTTCCGCAGGAGGGAAGCCAGGATCGAACAGACATGCTCTGGGTTGGGAAGGAGAAAAGGGAACATGCTGTGATCAGAGCGGTAATTATTACCTCTCTTCAAGCCTGAACTGGTTCTATTGGAGGAGGAATAAGTAGGCCTTCCCTGACTGCTGCTATTGATTAATAAGACAAGAACTTAAATTGTGTCATTGGAAACCTGAACTGATCTTGACACGTTGCACAAGAAACATATTCAAAAGGGATGATATCCTCAAGGACAACTTGAACGAGTGAATCAAAACTCAGAACTTCTAGTCCACCTGGAATTAATTGATTTTTATTGTCCACAACAGAACCTTAAACTAATCTCCCATTTACAGAAATAACCTGTGAACACAGTATGAATGTCTGCTATGAGATGAGTATATAATGAACAAACAAGACATGTTCTATCAAATCCTCAAATTCCCTCATATCTTCCCCAGGTAAATATCCTGGAATTCAGTAAGAGACGTGATAGGGCACCAGGGTTATCACTGCCATTCTGGTGCAGCTAAAACTCCTCCAAGTTTGAAAGCAGTTGGCCAGTAAGTACTTCAAAATGGTAATGATGCTTTTTGAGTTCATATAACCCACAGGCTTCTATTATGAGCTACTATTTTTCTACCGTGGGAAGAAGAGGGTAATTGAAGGGTATATTATAGGCTTTAGCTGTGAAGAGATTCTTTTCTTTAAAAAGAATTTTTAAAAATCAAGAATAATGACCTTGAAAAGGAGGCGGCAGAAGTCTAGTCGTGGAGAAATGACAGAGGGAAGTTTATTTTGAGATAATGCCCAGGGCATAGGCAACAAATACTCTATCTGAAAAGTGACTGAAGAACATCTTCACATGTCAAACTCCCCTTGAGTTCTCAAAAAGTCACCTATTAATTAAAGCCCCCGGTAGGCATTCACCACAGAATAGATACGACTGTTTGCCCCTCATTTACGTAGGAAGCATTCCCTGCCTCTCCACATTCCCAGTCTCGTACTGCCGGAGGTCGTCCAGCATCCTGTCTTCTATCCACGGTCACCTCTCTGGGAAGACCCACACTAGTCCCACTGCTCTAAAAACCACCTACACGCTGACAGCAGCCAAAATTGGGTTTACCAGCCAGTCCTATTCTCTGAAAGCAGACTCATGTGCTCACCTTTCTCCCTGCTCTCTCCATGTGGTTGACAACAGGTCCTTTAAATTGAACACATCCCAAATCCAGCTCCTGTTCTGCCTCCTCAAACCTGTTCCCCACAGTCTTCCCCACCTGGTTAATGGCAACCAAGTTCTCCAGTTCCTCAGGCTGAAAACAGTGGAGATGTCCCTTATCCTCTCCTTCTTCACAGGTCTCACAGGAAATCTTGTCAGCTTTACCTTCAAATTATACCCAGAATCCCACCTCTTCTTCCTGCTGCCCCCGTGATGGCTACTCAGGTCCACAACACTGTCCTCTCTTGCTTGGAATATTTTTTTTTTAAGATTTTATTTATTTGACAGACAGAGATCACCAGTAGGCAGAGAGGCAGGCAGAGAGAGAGGAGGGGACGCCAGTTAGGTGGCAGAGGGTAGATCATGAAAAAAAGTTGCAAGAATCCACCCATGAATTTCAAGATGGGGAGAGACAAAACAAAATGTGAGTTTAGACCAAACCTTAGCGCTAGAGTCCTTTTAGAGATGAAGATCAGGAAAATGTTTCTCTTTCCTGATGAATTTTTTATGCTTATCAGGGTTCCCTCTTTGCCTTGGCTACTGGGAAGCTCAAAGATGAGTTTCAGCTCACCCACAGGAAGCAATTTCTTTTACTGCCTTATTAGGGATTCCCACCATGATCCACCAATTGATTTTAAAATAAAAGTAAGGGGGTACCTGGGTCACTCAGTTGATTAAGCACCTCCCTTTGGCTTATGTCATAACCCCATTGTGCTGGATCTAGCCCCATGTTTGGTTCCCTGCTTGGCTTCTCCCTCTGCACCTCCCCGCTGCTTGCATCCTTTCCCATTCTCTCAAAGAAATAAATAACATCTTTAAAAAATTAAATAAAATAGAAGTAATGGATACACATGGTAAAAATGAGACCATTCACAAAAGGTATAAAACACATTCAACAAGTATTGATTGAACACCTAATATTTGTCTTTTCCCGTACTCCTGTCATCATCCTTTTCTTCTCTCCCAAGGGGAAAATACCTATAAGGTATCTTGTGTATATTCTTAGAGGAGAGGAAAAAAAAAATATATACATACATAATAGTAATATAAATACACATAAGATGTAAAAATACACATATATATGTGTATATATTATATATATACGTATATATATACACATCTATCTATCTATCTATCTATATATATATCTTTCCATATCAGTACACAATTCGTTTTTTTCTAATGGCTATCTAGGATTCCACTGACCTTATTTATCGTAATTTAACTAGTGTCCTGCTCAATCATGAGTATTTTAGGTGGTTTCCAGTTTTCGGTTGTTTGTTTTGTTTTTGCTGTTAGAAACAATGCTGCACCAAACATCGATGTACACATATTCTGGCATGTGTACTTTTTTTCTGGCATTAATACACCTTTGTATGTGTATTTTTTTTAAAGATTTTATTTATTTATCTGACACAGAGAGAAAGAAAGAGAGATCACAAGTAGGCAGAGAGGCGGGGAAGCAGGCTCCCCGCTGAGCAGACAGCCCGATGCGGGGCTCGACCCCAGGACCCTGGGATCATGACCTGAGCTGAAGGCAGAGGCTTTAACACTGACCCACCCACGTGCCCCACTGCATGTGTATACTTATGGCAAATTCCTAGCAGTGGAACTGGGTGAGTCAAAAAGCATTCATACAGAATATACTGAAAGACGCTGACAAGTTATTTGTCAAAAAAGTTGTACCAATTTCATGTCCATTCTCAGTGTCTCACACACACACACACACATGCACGCACACACAGAATGGAAGCAAAATTTTATATATGTATATACAATAGATATATATATAGATATATATGTATATGCAATACAATACATATATATATGTATTTATACTCTTACATATAAAGAGTATCCGTTTTCCCATATCCTCACTCAGATTGGTTCCTATCCAACTTAAAAATTATGACAACTTAGTGGGTGAAAAGTGGGATCTTCTTCTGATTAGCATGTTTTTGTTCTTGTTATGAACAAGGTTAAGCAGCTTTTCTGATGTTTACTAACCGCTTGTATTGCTTTCTGGGTGAGCTGCCTGGCCTTATTGCCAATTTGATTTCTATGAGCTCTATGTAAATTAAGACTATTATCCTTTTGTCATATACACTGCAAATATTTTCTCCAGCTGGACATTTGTGTTTTGACAAATTCTTATTCAAAGCTAAGGTTTAGTATCACCATATTGTTTTGCTACAAGTAGCTTCAAGTACCTAGCTGAAAGTAACTGTCACCAATTGTGTATCTGTGACAGTAGGCTTGAATCTGTACACAATTTTCTCACCGAATCCTCACTACTAAGCCATGAGAAAGGTACCATTCTCATCCCTCTTTTATAAATGGAGAATCCAAGGCTCAGAGAGGTTAATCAACTTACTTAACATCATGGCCTTCGGTCAGTGGTGGGAACTAGGTCGGAACCCAAGATGCCTGACTCTAAACAATAAGCTTTCCTACTATGTTGTTATATGTTTTCTGGATATAAAAAGTAACCATCAGAACTTTTAAATAAGATAAAAGAAACCAGAAACTAAACCACGCAAAGCCTGATGATGTGCTTCATGTGGGGCTCATTGTGTCCAAAAGATTGGCACTATGTAAATGTGGATTTAAAAAAAATTCAACAATTTTAATGAGAGAAAATGAAGCAACAGGCCATATGGAATAAGACGTGAATAAGAACCCCTCTTCTCTCCTACTGAGTTACTCTTTCCAGAGGTGATTTCTACCTGAGTCCAAATAAAGAAGAGACTTTGGGTTTTAGGCAGTTCTGCAAATACTGAACCAGAACTTCTCAAATTTCCCTTTTAATCATGCTGATTATGATGGAGGGTAAAGAGTTGCAAGAGAATGTTCTCTATATACCCGAACAAGATGGGAGGGTGGGGTGCCAGTGGAACAGTGCTGCTATCAGGAGCTGTATTTTCAAAGAGGAAAATGTAATATACAGAATAATCATCTTTTTTGGCACTAGATCATATTAGCATGCATTTCTACAGCTCATCCCAGCCTGGAGCAGGAGATACCTTGATCTATTACAGAGTATATACTAAGAACAAATGGCATTTACCTATTTGGGATTTTAAGCAAAGAACAGGTTGTTAATTTCAGGAGACCTGAAGCTGCTTAGGTAGCTTAGGTACCTCCTGTCTCTTTCTCTCTGGGTTCTGTGGTTGGCTGTAGGTCACTGGTGCCTGACAGAGAGGAAAACACTTCAGCTACCCCAAGTTTTATACACACACACACACACACACACACACACACACACACTCACAGTTTCATTAGCCACTAATAAATGTAGCCTCCCTAGGAACAGATTTAAGCCCAAGGTGGTGTCAATTTTTCATGCACCAAGAAGATGGGGAGAGCTGCTGGCACAGAGAGCAGGGGAGATAACAGGTTTATCTGCTGGCCAGCACCACTCAGCTGCTCTGTCATTTCGACAGGATAAAATGGAGTCGAAGGAGGCTATGGAGCTGTCAACGCAGATGGCGTGGATGTGGTGATTCCCACTGCAGAAAACAACCTCTAAGACAGGGTCCAGGGAGAGCAGAACACAAACACACATACACACACACACAGGACCCGGGAGAGCAGAATGAATACACACACACACACACACACACACACACACACACACACACACACACACACAGTAAAGGAAGCCACAGGCTCCCTAGAGGAGAAGGCCAAGCCAACCCATAATTTCAAGTCACTAGGTAGGGAGGCCGGGGTCTTGGTGGAATATACCAGAGCCAGTACTGACACTGTGTCAGTGTGAGCCCCTGCCTGCCAGCCTCAGGCACTAATCAGTGACACCACTGTAGAGGGGTGGTTCTGGCCCCTCTTCCCTAGCTTTAGGGGCCTCTCAAGGGTGATTAGCAATGGGTTAGACCCCTGGGTATCTGCAGTTTGATTCTCTGGGGTCAGTTTGAGTTCTGTCATTTTCAGAGCTGGAAGGAGAATTAGAAATCTTTGCTTCAACTCCTCTGGAATTTTGAGTATAGAAACCATAGCCCTGATAAGGGATGTGATTTGCTTCAGGTCAAAAGGACCGCTGGCATCTAGGTCTGCAATTTATCTTTTTAAAAAATCACAACAGAGGGGCGCCTGGGTGGCTCAGTGGGTTAAGCCGCTGCCTTCGGCTCAGGTCATGATCTCAGGGTCCTGGGATCTAGCCCCGCATCGGGCTCTTTGCTCAGCAGGGAGCCTGCTTCCTTCTCTCTCTGACTGCCTCTCTGCCTGCTTGTGATCTCTCTCTGTCAAATAAATAAATAAAATCTTTAAAAAAAAAATCACAACAGAAACTTTCAAGAATCTGATGAACTCTTATGCATGCTATCCTTTGCAAAATGTATTATATACAAATGTAACACCTCCATTGAATTTCAGAGTGTTTCCATCTCTTGGGGATGGCTCCTTGGTTAAGAACCTATGATCTAGTATACCCAGATCAGAGGTCTTTCCAGAATGGAACAAACCAGACTGTGGCAGTGACTCCAACTAGCCTCGTACAGGATGCACTGTTTTTGTAAAGGAGATGGACTAACATTTCTCATCCTCAGTCTTAAAAAAGGGTGGTCCAAACCCCAGGAGGTTAACACCTCTCTCTGTGAGGAGAGCTCCTTATCCATAGATAGGTCTGTTAACAACCAGGCCTACTGATGGCCCACTGCTGAGAAAGACGCATAGGTACAGCAGGAAGTCTAACTTCCAGGACCTGCTCCAGAAAGGCCAACAATTAACTAACCTTATGTGGAGCTTTAGGATCAGACAGACTTGGATTTGAGTCTTGCCTCTGGTGCTCACTAAAACCTGGGCATATTGTTTAGTCAGTAAGTCTGTTTTCCTGTTTGTAAAATGGGGCTGTCCCTTCCAGCTATTAAATCCACTGTATCAAATGAGACAGGTGCACAATAGGCACCCAACAGACATTCATTTGAGATTTTCTGTGCTGATGAGAAACATGGCAAGACAGTCTCCAGCCCACGTACCTGTCGCAGATCACCACCTAGCGCCTCCCACAGTGCCTCCTGGTCACGTGCCTGCCACTGACTGTGTTTTAGTCTGCCTGTGCTACCCTCACTTGCCTGTGCCGAGGGAAACAGGAACTTAGGTGGCCTGACTTTCTCAGCTGGTGGGGTTATCTTCTGTAACTCGAGATTTGTTCTAACCCTAAGATGGCGCAAGGCCAACTTCACTCAGACTCTTTAATCCTAGAATAAATTAAAATAAAGTACTTGTGCATTGACTGCCTATAAAGCTAGATAATACAAGTTCTGGGAGACTTGCAGACAGCCCTGCAGTGGGCGGTGGCTATTTACTAGTAAGCTGAAGGACACAGCACAGCGAAGCAGAGATGGTCCTACCTTTTAATAAAAATAAATGTACTCGGCCATGGTAATCATTTGCCTTTTGATCTTGCTGTAGAATTGAAAACACAGCCCATGATCTGTAGAGGAAATGAAAAATACCTTCTCTTTTATGAGTTTTGTGAGCACAGGATAATTAATTACAGGGCATGAAGTGGTGCATACACCAGCTCAAACTTCTGGGCACCTACTATGTGCCGGGCAATGTAGCAAGTGCTGGGACACAGAGAAGAAGGAAGACAGACCACCTTAAAGGAGCTCATCATCCTAGGAGCGAGGCTAAGAAATAAAGACCTACCATCGAGTACACGAGTGTGTGGTACACGTGGAGTACGCAGAGCACACATGTGAAGGGTCCCTAACTCAGTTGGGGTAGGGGAGGAAAGAGGAAGGAATGGGCAGGGCTGGCTATTTTTGTCATTTCGCATTCTCAGACTCCTGGAAGTGACACAGAGCTGGGTGCGTTACATAGGCAAGTGAACGGCTGTGAGCTCATAGCTCCAAGCTCTCTGTGGGAAAGCGGATAGAGAAACAGAGGCCAGGATTTTGGGTTCTATGGATACATTTAGTTCCTACAGGTCTCCCAAAGTAGGGATTGGAGTGGGAGGTGGGGAACAGGGGGATGGAGGTGACAGGGAGCACAGTGTCAATCCCTAAATGACTTCCTTACCATTCTGTGCCAAGAGAAAGGCCTCCAGATGTCAGAGGTGTCCTGCTTGCATCTCTTGAAGTTTTGGTTCCAGGAGGCCACCAAAAGGGAAGAAGAGGCACTAACAACCTGAGCTGGGCCACAGGAGGCAGCTTCCAGGGGTCTTAGACACAGGAACGGACACAGCTTCATTCATTTATTCATAAAATAGAACCCTACAATGTATAAGATACAGTGTTTGGGGACAAAGATTTCCAGACAGTGACTCTGCCCTCCAGGTGCTTGCAGTCTATCAAGTCTAAAATTACTTGACAGGAAGTGGTAGTGATGAGAAAGAGGCAGAAACTGAGGAGGCAAATACTCTTGCTAGCCAGGGTGTCTGGGAAGACTGGTGGGCAAGATGCCATGTGAACTGAGCCTGGGAGAAGAGAAGAAAGCAAGAAAAGAGCTTTGAAGGGGGCGGGGAGGGAATGGGAACAAAGGTATTCCAACCAGACGGAAAGCATGCATCAAAGGCATTAAGCTGGAATGCGCGGGTTATGGCAAAGAACTGGGAAAGGATTTGTGTGGCAGAGGGAAGGGAGGAAGAAAGGTGATGAGGTTGGAAAGGTGGGGGCGGAGTGCAGATCATATATAAGTACAAATGCTGGACTATGGACCCTGATCAGTGCCCTGCTAGCCTAGCATCTAAATACTGGCCCAGCCTGTGTGGTTGGACAATGAATTCAGGGCCCCTCTGAGGTGCATCCAGCTTCAGAGCCTGCACCTGCCTTCCAGAAGCCCAAATGGTTAAGAAAGATATGGGTCAGCTATAGCTCTACTCTTAGGATGGAAATGGTCCCTGTACTTCAACCATCAGGCCCATGTCTTGGCAAGATCTTGCAGGCCACTTTTAAATTCAAGGCCATGCAGCAGGGCTGCCTTTGTTTCCATGGAACATCTAAGGCCATTAGCTCTTTTGTCTTAAGGAGATCATACAGAAGTGTTCTTCTCTTGTTTCTAAAATTAAAACCATCTCTGTTTTATTGCCCATCCTTGCTGCCCACCTGTCCCTGAACTCCCTCAGACAGACAGACAGACAGACATCCTGCTTCCTGGTAAGACTCTAGATGCAAACAGGATGTTTAAAATACCCTAATTAAACCGACCCCGGCTTCAGCAGTAGTGTGCTGGCATACAGATTAATCTGCTTCATGCCTGGCACTAGCAGCTGAAGTAGCAGGAGGCCCTGTCAAATCAAGCCACAACATTACACTCCTCTGCCTTTATTATTATTTTTCCCTTTTTTACATTCCATTATAATGGACATCTGCTTAGCAGGAGATGTGGTAACCCAAGAAGAGTCACGCGCGCGTGCTCAGCCACTCCAGTCGAATATTGATGCAAGTCAAGTCAAACGCTCTTCTCGAAACAGATGGATCTGTGTTAGCATCTATATATAGCCCTTTAGACACAGACATACAAAATGCATACATTCCTATTCTTCATAAACATTTACTGACTCCTGAATATGAGGCAGGCCCTGGGCTAGAGACTAGGGACTTAAAGAGGCAATCAATATTTATTGTAAACCTACTATGTGCCTGTGTGTACTCTGCATGTGTTACTTCATTGAATTCTCATAACAATCCTAGGAAACATGTTTATTATTCTCCCCATTTTATAGATAAGAAACCAGAGACTCAGCCAGGGAAAAAACTTCGCTTCCTAGGATTTCACAGCTAGGAAGTGACCTAATGAATTAGTTCCACTATACTAAAACTTGATTATCTTCCTCATGAGTTAAAAATACCCCATAAGCAGATTTAAAAACCATTCAACCTCACTAGTTTTGCAGATAAAGCCATGAGGTAGTTTCATGCGATAAAAATTTCACAACAGTTGATGCCTGGAAGGCTGCAAGGCAGTGAGCTCCCTACGCTGCTGGCCATAGGAGTACTCGGGCCGCTGCCCCGAAACCACCGCTCTGCCGTATGAGTCTTCTCAAGAGATCCCAAGTGGGGGCCACATCATACTCATCTCTACACCTTCAGCACCTAGTCTTGCACCACAAAAATTCAACTAATACTGAATGTGACATCCTAAGAGAACACCATGGTTTTAAGAGTTAGCTGTCAGAAATATCTATGCATAAAAAAGGAGTAACTGATTCCCTGTGAGGGTCTGGGTCAATCAGGGAATTTTCAGAGTCTCCTCTGAAGACTGAGGAGGAATTTATCAGAGACACAAAGGAGGAACACCATTCTAGACAAAACATAAGAGGCTGGGGGCGCCTGGGTGGCTCAGTGGGTTAAGCCGCTGCCTTCGGCTCAGGTCATGATCTCAGGGTCCTAGGATCGAGTCCCGCATCGGGCTCTCTGCTCAGTGGGGAGCCTGCTTCCCTCTCTCTCTCTCTCTCTGCCTGCCTCTCCGTCTACTTGTGATCTCTCTCTGTCAAATAAATAAATAAATAAATAAAAAATTAAAAAAAAAAAAACATAAGAGGCTGAAAGGCACGGAGGTGTGAAGGAGCAGAAGAGAGGACAGGCTGCAGGGGTGGGTGGTGGGGTTAAGATGAAGCAAGAGAAGCAGGAACCCTGCACACTCAACTAGAGGCAGGACTTTATCCCATAAGACCTATAGAACGCAGGATGGAGAATAAGTAGTATGGTCAGACTTATGTTCCAGAAAGATCATTCTGGAAGATTTACTAGAATGTACACTGGAGGGGAAGCAGGAACAGATCCAGATCATCACAGAAACATAAGAAACAAATGCAATAAACTGCATTTGGGTATATCTAAGAGTTACTTCTCCCTAAGCAAAAACTGAAATAGTTAATGGTCTTTCAGAAACAAGCCCAGTTTCCTTGCCCCCTTCTGGAGGGAAGAAGTAAAGTATGACATAAAGAACACCAGAAAAGGGGACGCCTGGGTGGCTCAGTTGGTTGGACGACTGCCTTCGGCTCGGGTCATGATCCTGGAGTCCCGGGATCGAGTCCCGCATCAGGCTCCCGGCTCCGCGGGGAGTCTGCTTCTCTCTCTGACCTTCTCCTTGCTCATGCTCTCTCTCACTGTCTCTCTCTCTCAAATAAATAAATAAATAAAATCTTAAAAAAAAAAAAAAAAAAAAGAACACCAGAAAAGACTTAAGAGACAGGGATTTCTAGTACAAACTTTAAAAAAAGTCTTCTCCTTGGCTCTGTATAGGTCTCTTGTCCATCTACTCTCTGGGCCTCAATATCCTTGTCTATAAAGGAGAGAAGTAGCCTAGATGACACATAAGTAAGGTCTTCCCTTAATTGAATTATAAGATTCTACATATCAAAATGAGATGTGAACTACCAAGTGGCCCAGCAATTCCACTCCTAGATAGTACTCAAGAGACAATGAAAACACATGACCACAAAAAGACTCGGACACAGAACATTCTACAAAAACAACGTTCAGGTCAGTTCCACTCATAATGATCAAAAACCTGAAATAGTTTGGCAACAGGAAAAATGGAAAAATGCACCCACACTATGGAATACTACTCAGGGACAGAAAAGAAGAAACTATCGATGCACTGGACAGCATGGGTGAATATCAAAAACAGTCTGCTCAGTGAAAGCTTTATCCCTAAAGGGTATCCATTGCCTAAGCCTGCAGACATGGAGCTCTAGATGAGGTTTACCTAAGACACGGTGAAAACCTCAGAACAGTGGATGCCTTTGTAAGGTGGGGGAGGGCTTGACTAAGGGCACAAGGGAACTTTCTGGGTAGTGATAACATTCTGGACCTTGACAGAATATGTATCTGTCCAAATCTGCCAAACAGTGCACTCGAGATGTATACATTTCACTCTATGTGCTTTTTGTTGTTAATTGAACCCTAGGCTATTAGCCTACTCCTAGGCTAATACTCCTGCTTAAGTGTTTAGGGTGAAGCGTACTGATGTCTGTAACTTATTTCCTGCATCAAAAAATAAAATGAATGGATGAGAGAGATGGACGGATGTGACAAAGCAAATACAGTAAAATGTTAACTACAGAATCTAGGTGGTGAGTATGTGAGCATTTACTGTACAATTCTTTCAACTTTCCTGTATGTTTGAAAATTTCTGTAAGAAAATATTGGGAGGAAGAAGGCAAGGGAAAAAAGTGAGAGATGAGCACTTGGAATATAAATGGGATGAGATTCCTAAAGGTTATTTTTCCAAAAAGTAGTTTTTAATATGTCTGTTGTTTGAAATTTTGAATGCATTTTCCATTGAAATAGGCCCACTGAAACCCATTTAACCTGAAATATAGCCAAAATTAATTCAGTATTCTCATTTTTCAGTTGCGATGAGATTCCACAAACATTGCCTAATCACCTACTGACTGCAAAGCAATATGATAGGTGTTGCTTTTGGTTGATTTATTTTCTCTTTCCCATGGGATATCCCCCTCCTTTCAGAGCTTGAGCACCAGTATGGGTTTAAAAAAGTGTTTAAGTGCTAGCTTAACTAATTTACAGCCTTGAATCTGTGGGAAAATAGGCCTTGCAGCAAGAAAGGGATACATATGCTCAAAAAATACTTCTTTCTGCTACACAACTATTCTCCAAGGGCTCCGAGTGAAAAGAACAGAATGATGTGGTAGCTAACATTCCGTCTCAGGGTTTGAGGGGAAAGCATGAAGCTCCCTAGGTCAAATGTTTGTGTATCAGGGAAAGCCCGTACCTCAGATGGGTTGAAAGGGAAGTCCGTGAAGCTTTAAGGGCCTGCTATGTGCATACCCAACCATCTCCAGTGGAAAATGACTCCAACCTGTAGTTTTTGATGACTCCTACAATGTGCTGTGTCAGTGCAATCACCCCATCACTCTAGTGTCGGCAGTGGGCACCGGGAAATGATGCTGGTTCTGGTGGACACCATGAGGAATGAACTGGCCACCAGTGACTTCAGGAACTCTTGAGAAGGCCTGGACTATCTCTACCCAAGAGAGATGCTCTATGCCAACTGGCAGCATCCTGACTAGTTAGGACTGCCAGTTACCTACCCATTTTCTCTGATTCCTTACCAATAGAACCCATATATGTCTGGTAATTTACCCACCTTAAAAAAACAAAGGCAGAAAAACAAACGACAGCTTCCTTTATAGCTAGGTATGACCTAGCTTGACCCAAGTGACCCAAGTGACTCACTTTGGGTCAAGACTTAAGACAAATGGGGAAATGGAACTTCTGGGAGGAGATATGTCACCTTCTGCCCTGCCCCCTCCCCTTTTTGCTTTTCTGCAGCCTGGAATATAGACACAGTTACTGGAACTCCATGATCAAGACCATGAGGCAATCTTGAAAACAGAAGCCAGGCACATTTATATGCGATTGGGATGCACTAATAAGGAAACAAATATCCCTGGCCCTGTGAGAAGGACAGCAGAACAGAATAATAAAAGGAACGTGGGTTCCTGATGACATCTTAAAGCTACCAGTCCAGTCTTGATCTCTGGACTTCTTTATTTGAAATAAATCTCTAGTGATCTATTTTATTTAAGCCACTGTTATTTCCAGTCTCTGTTACTAGCAATGAACTGTAGTTCCTAACTGATAACACTAATCTGGTAAGTTCTTTTCTAGGAAGTCCAAAGAGACACTGTGTGCCTAGAAGTCAGGTATTCACTCCAAGAAAGTTGAGTATACAGTCCCACTTGTTTTGGGGGAGCTAGCCACACATCCCAGTGGGGAAAGTCCTAGAACCAGAGGTAACAGCTAGTAAGAAGGTACATTCCCTTTTTTCTCTGCCTCAATGTCTCGGAGGTTCTATACGCTTTTCCATTATATTCTGGAGAACTTGGCTGGAAGCACTAACGTTTTTGTTTTTTAGGTTATTAGCCCTCATCCTTGTAATGACAGAAATAAATGCCTAGTGTTTCAGGACCTCTGTTTTCTCTCTGCACTCCTGCCAATACTTAGGTTGGTAGCACCCACACCCGGCAGTACTGGGAAGAACTGGTCTGAGATGGCCTGAGATGGCCCAGATGTAGGGTTTCTGACTCCCAAGACTGATACCTCCAGTGATGAAGACAGCTGAATGTCCAGTGATGAAGACAGCTGAATGTCAGGTGTGGCTGGTTACAGCTTCCTTTTCCATAGCGTATCACTTTTAGGAGTATTCCACCTAAGTGAATTTAAATTGGTTCTGTGGCCTAGAAGCTCTCTTGGGGTCTGAAAAGGGCATTATTACCAGTTACCATCATCTTCCTACCCACATCCAAACAAAAATATAGAAACCTTTAGATCCTAAAATGAGATAATCCCCCTGAATGTGTGTAGTGTGATTTTTTTTTTTTTTTTAAGAGTCCTTTTCAATGGTTAGCTTACTATATTCTCAGACAGTCCTGAAAGTCTGGGAAGGCTCAGCACAACCCAGGCAGTTTTTTGGATACCTGGGTTTGGACATATCTGGGGCTAATCCTGGGTACCGGAATTCCCCCACATTCTCTCCTCTCCATGATCTGTCCACCATTCCAAGTCCCACTTTCCAAGTACCCGCCTGCCAAGGCGCAGCAGAGCTTATCATCACAGCCCCAAAGCAAGGGCGGTGTTCTCGCACTCTGAAAGCCATCCCTGGATGCCTGCTTTAGATTAGAAATTCAGTTTAGAGAAGAAAAAAAAGAAAAAGAAGAGCCTGTTTTCAGGGCCTTCAGGGAATGATCTAAACCTAGCTCTTCGCTCCTTTCATCTGCTTCACCAGGCCTGCCTTAGTGCTCTTCAAACAGCCACCGGCCCCTCCTCCCATTCTTCCGCAGTTAGCAGCCTGGCCCTCTTTCCAGCCGCTGCGGCCTCACCAACTGCTGAGCTCCGCACACTCTTCCTCCAGACTCTGGGGCTTCAGCTGATTTCCACAGAAACCAGAAAACCCTGCTTGCAGACCCAAGGCGGCCTTATGTTCATTTTCTTGAAGTCTGACTTCTTAACCTTCTTCCATCAGTCAGTAACACCACAGAGCGAGAGGACAGGAGCATCTCGGTGTCGCACTAACGCAGTACTTTCATTTCCAGTTTCAGGCTAACGAACTAAACTGTCCTCCAGTCTTGCACACACAAAACCACTGCAAAAACAAGTTGTGATCTCTGTGAAGATGGTTCCTGATCAGATTCTAACAGGGATGAGGCCCTTAATAAGGAGGAGAAAAGGGAAGCTGCTTAATCTTAAGAAACACTGCATTTGTGAACAGCAACTCCATGTTCTGGTTAATAAGAGGCTGTCATCAACAACTGGCAAACAGATGAAGTGGTCTGCCACCCTCACTGCCTCACACACACACCCAGTGCAACCAGTTGTCCAAGAAAGAATGATGGGCCTGAGAGGTCAACGTGACTTTCCCAAGGAGTCTCTCTCAGGAGGAAAAAAGCATTTATTAGTGTTATGTGCCAGGTTCCTGTGCTAGGTGCTTTACACACTCTTTCTCACTTAATAATCATGACACTCTTAGAGTAGAATATTCTCCCCATTTTACAGAGGAGAAAAAATAAGGTGCACTGGGGTTAAGTGCCTTACCCAAGTTCTCAGAGCTAGTGAGAGTCTGAAACTGATCTGACCTCCAAGGCTAGCTTTTTTTTTTTTTTTTAAAGATTTTATTTGTCAAAGAGAGAGGGGGAGAGAGAGAGAGAAAGAGCAAGCACAAGCAGGGGGAGTGGCCGGCAGAAGGAGAAGCAGGCTCCCTGCCAAGCAAGGAGCCCGATGTAGGGCTCGGTCCCGGGATCATGACTTCAGCTGAAGGCAGATGCTTAACCGACTAAGCCATGCAGGCAACCCCCAACAAGGCCAGCATTCTTTCTGTCACTCTAAATCAGCCTTTCTAGTGGTGAACTAAAATTACTAGCACCCAAATTTCCTGGGTACTGCTTAGCAAACTGAGTTGTGAGAAATAAAAAGAGGCCGTTTTGAACAAACCTACAAACTGAACCATCAATGTCCCTTTGCTTTATATAAAACAGATGGTTTCTGGCAAAAACTGACTTCAAAGTAATTTCTGTGAAACAAATCCTACTTGTTTACCACTGTGGAACCCAAGATGCATTCCCAAGGAAAAAATTCCCTTGCCTGCTTCATCATAAATATTTGGTAAGGGGGAATGATGAGCGGCCTTGGTGGGTACTTGATGTGACAGCAAATCAGCAGCAGCGTGTCCTTGCTGGTCCTGGGATTCCAGAACTCCCTTCAGCCGAGCCATGGGATCTTCCCTCCTCAGTGAGACACCCCCAACAGGCCTCTGACATCACTCTGGTAGCTCCTAGAAAGTCTGTGTGGTAGAGAGGGACACACAATGGCACAGGGACAAGGAAACATTTTCTTCTCTGGCATGATACTCACAAGCACAGTAATAATCGGAATGGCACTCTTTCTCTGGGACCTCAGTTTCCCCAGTTGTCTTTTGAACAGTGCTCATAGCCCTCAAAATCTACAAAATTCTTCTTTCTCTATGTCAAAAGAGAAAATCTTTCTCTTTTGAGGGATCTTCCACATCCCTATCAGAATATGATCAGGAAGCATCTTCACAGAGATCACCACATGTTTTTGCAGTGGTTTTGTGTGTGCAAGTTTGGAGAACAGTTTAGTTCGTTAGCCTGAAACTGAAAATGAAAGATTTTCTCTTTTGACATAGAAAAAGAAGATGTTGAGAGAAAGAGTCCACTGTCAGAGGCAGTCTGTAATTTTTATGTGTGTGCTTGTGACAAATGAGGGGTGCTACCAGCATCTCCTGGGTGGAGGGGAGGCATGCTGCTGCACACCTAATAATAATGCACACGACGGCCTTCTACCACGAAGAGTTACCTAGCTCAGAGTGTCAGTAGTGCCCAGGCTGAGAATCGCCACAATCTAAGCTACCTCTAACATCAAATAATAAGACACTACACTACCAACAGATCCTTATGTTAGAATATATATTCTAGCTAGAAAAATGCCTACATCCAAGGCTCTCATTCATTTAAGTTATTAATTTTGTAAATTACAAATTCCACACACACAGTGAAATTATATAATATCTAGTGTTACCTTAAAATATTCCAGGGAGAAAAAAGAGGGGAATGAAATAGGGTTGGCAAATGTTAATCACAGAAGTTGGGTGATGGGTATATAAAGCTCAAGGTATAATTTTCTCTACCTTGTGTTTTTGAAATCTTTCATAATATCATTTCTTCTTCTTCTTTTTTTTTTTTTTAATACACTCTATGGCCAACATGGGGTTTGAACTCAACCCTAAGATCAAGGGTTGCTTGCTCTACTGACTGCGCCAGCCAGGTGTCCCTGAAATCTTTCATAATAAAAGTGTTTTTTCTTCCAAGTGAGTTTTTATTCAGAGGGATATAAAAGATCAAAGGGATTCTACCCCTTCCCCCGCTTCAGCTTGAGACATATCCTATGGCTGGGCAGAACTCACAAATGAATGGAAACAAGACAGCCAAGACCACCACACATGAGGATGCTATTAGGAGCCCAAGAAAGGGACCAGTCTAAATACAAATGTGGAAAACCAGGGAATGCTTCAAGGAGGGAGCAGGTTTGGGGGAAATTCCAAGGAGTAAGTAATCAGTCCCACAGAAAAGGAAGTAAAGGAGCGTCTCGGTCAAGGGAAAGCATCAAGTGTCAACACATGGCAGTCAAGACATGAGGAACTACTATAGTTCAGGCTGGAGACAGGGCAGGGATGAGAACGGGGAACGGCAAGAGAAGACCAAACGGGCAGGTTTTCTAGGTCATGCTAAACAATCTAGACTTTCTCCTGGACCTGTAGGAAGAAGCCCTCAAGAAAGCAGCAGCACAGTCCTGTGATCAGATATGTGTTTTAGAGGTGCCTGAGGCAGTTCACCTGTGCTTTGGAAGAAGCAAAATGGACTGGGGAGAAGCAAGGATTCCACCAGGGAGTCTGTAAGAGGAGAAAAACAGTTATCCTCATCTGAGAAAGGAACTAAAAGGGAATGGGGGTTAGTGTGGACTTATTGGAATTATAATGAGATTAACTTAAGGAGGTATTTATGATTATAACTAATGCCATCAATTAACTGCAAAGACACTGAAAGAGAGGTATGCCTTAAGGATACCAAAATTGGGATTAACAGAGAAGAATCTACAAAAGGGCTAGAAAAATAAAATAAATTTAGTAAATTTATCAATGATAGCCAAGGAGGACAACAATACACGGGCTGTGGCTCTTTCCTTTCTCAGTTTTTGAAGGTTTTAGGCACATTTAAGAGCTAGGACCCTGTGTCTAGGAGTGTCTGCTCCGGCTGGGTTAGGAGAAGGCTGTTCTGGCCCAGGTCTTCTGCCTTCTTGGTCACCTCAACTAGCCTTGACAAATACAGTCAGCAGTTTGGTTCACTGTGTTTATTAGACTCTAACCCTAAGACCACAAATCGAATGCCTGCCTCTTCCAAAGCCCCACACCACATCCTCTGGTACCCTGGTATATGCTATTCCCCCACCTCAAAGCGCTTCCCTTTCTTGTCCACTTGGGACATTCCCACTCACTTTCAACCTTCATTGGGATCAATGAAGGTAATTAATGTGCCTAAGGTTACTGTGATATTGTGATTTATAGTAAGATACATATATTTGGTCTTTGTCCCCCTTTCTGCCATAAAATTCCTAAAACCCTTGTAATTTCCTAAGTGAAGAGAGCCATAAAGGTGTCTTTTGTTTTTTTAATTAGGTGACTTCCCGAATGCCCTAAGGGTAAGGGGCTGATCGCCAGGAACACCCATCATGTGATTAGAGGTTTATAACTTTCAGTCCCACCCCCAGATCTCCCGGGAGGGGAGAATGGTTGCAGGTTCAATCTACCACGCCTATATAGGGAAGCCTCCCTAATACCTAAAAGGACAGGTTTGGAGAGGTTCTAGGCAGGTCAACATATGGAGGTGTTGGGAGAGTGGCAGCTGGAGGGGGCATGAAAGCTCCAAGGCCCTTCCCCATAACCTGCCCTGTGCTATTCCTCTGCTGTCCCTGACTCATCCTTTCATATTATTATTTTTTTTTAATCCTTTAAGTAACCTAGTACTTAAATTGTTTCTCTGAGTTTTGTGAACTGCTCTAACAAATTAATTAACCAGAGGAGGGGTCCTGAGAACCTCTGATTTTGGAGCCACTTGGTCAGAAGAACAGGTAACAACCTGGGCTTGCGAATGGCATCTGATGGAGGAGGGTGATCTTGTAGGACTGAGCCCCGAATCTGTGGAATGTGAAGCTATCTCTGGGTAGATAGTGTCAGAACTGAGCTGAATTCTTGTTGGAAACCATGCTGGTGTCCATGAATTGCTTGTTGCTGTGAGGAACCCCCCCCCCCTCCATCACACTGAAAACTGAGTCTCAAAACACAACTGGTGTGGCATTTGAACTCAAGTCTGCATTATGTTCTTTCTATAAGGCTATTCTGCTATTAAGAACCATGCCAAGCTTCTGGCTCGGAAAAACATATCCAACTTAATATAAAATGTACAGAAAAAAACTTTATTATAACAAGCGTCATTATTTCAAAAATTTAGATTGACGTAAAAAAAAATTCACATCCCACATTACAAAATACACCCGTCCCAAAAAAAAAAAAAAAAGGAAGAAAGAAAAAGAAAAAAATTCACAACCCCCATTACCAGATACCAAAGCATTTGTTAACAGAACTTTACAGCCATGCCAGTATTATAAATTTTCCCATTATATTTCTAGAAATAACTAAAGTTACTGGATTGTTGCTTTGGTGATTAAAAGTCATTTAACTTCTTGGTTTTCAGATGTCTTCTTGGGAAACTGAAGTACAGGGTCAAGAATATGGGCTTTGTGTTCCAGAAGAGGTTAATTAATTAATTAATTAACTTTTAAAATATTTTATTTATTTATTTGACAGACAGAGATCACAAGTAGGCAGAGCAGCAGGCAGAGAGAGGGGGAAGCAGGCTCCCCGCTGAGCAGAGAGCCCAAATGTGGGGCTTGATCCCAGGACCCTGGGAAGTCAGAGGCTTTAACCCACTGAGCCACCCAGGCGCCCCCAAGCAGATGTTAATTTAAACTACGTGCATGATTTGAAAAAGTACTTAACTTCTTTGGGGCTGTTTCCTCAGTCATGAAACAGGCTAATGACAACCCACATGGGGCTGATGGTAGGGACACGGATAGCACATATTCAAGGAACACAGCCAATACTCCATAAACATGACACCACTGCAGCCTTGGTCAGCAGGAAAATCAGCCTGTTACCGAGGCTGGCAAACATTGTTATTCTGCAGGCTTGCCAGCCAGCAGGCGTACTTAACGGAGACATGATTTATTAGTAATCAATACATTTAAGAAAGTTGTAGGCATATTTTTTAGTGATTATCAAAATGATACGCTTAATTTATTTTATGGTAACCCTGCAGCAAATAGGGAACATATTAACAATCATTTTCTTTCTATTTTGGAGCCAGGAACAAGGAAGAAAACTATTAAAAGAAAAAAAATATATAAGGAATGTAGAAGAGACCAGGGAAAGACCATGTAACACACACCACCACACTAGACACTGCATCATTTTATGGTATATAAAGCACTCCCCCCATACATTATCTTAAGCAATTCTCACATTGAAATATTACTGTTTCCTTCTTAAAGATGGGGAAACGGGGCGCCTGGGTGGCTCAGTGGGTTAAAGCCTCTGCCTTCATCCCAGGTCATGATCCCGGCATACTGCGATCGAGTCCTGGGATCGAGTCCCGCAGCTCTCTGCTCAGCAGGGAGCCTGCTTCCCCGCGCTCTTTGCCTGCCTCTCTGCCTACTTGTAATCTCTATCAAATAAATTAAATAAAAAAAAATTTAAAGATGGGGAAATAGGTTGGAAGAGGGCAAACTACTTAACCCAAGTCACAGAGCCTGAGCCTCAGTTTTGCCAGAAACATAAACACAGATCCCCTAACCCAGCCCAGGAGCTTTTCTAACAGGCTACTTAAGGGATTTAAAAGTTACTATGCTCACAGAGGCACTCGGCTGCAGACAGAAAATCACCCCCAGGCCCCGTGACTCTCCAGCCCCATTCCCAGTGGTGATCTCCTCAGCCAACACTCCTACACTTTAATAGACCCACACCTAAAAGAGAAAAGAGCTGCTTCCCTTCGACCTGATACCTGAGAATAATTTCTGTTTGGGGATCTTTGTTTGGCTACCAGAGAAGAATGTTCAACATCTTTCCAACCTCCTTCTTATGCTAATTACAGCTCATCAGCATCTGGACAGCCACAAGCAAAATCAATCTGACTATAAAGGCAAGCCAAAAACATTTCTTACCATAAAAAACACAACAAAAAAATACAAACAAGTAAGACTGCAACATGATTAAATACACAGAGCATTTCCCCAGCAACCTGCAGGCAGCTACACGTAAAAAAATCACATCCAATACCCCAAGAGTCCGGGAAGGTGGACACTGAAAAACATGGAACACGTGTAACTGTATGCTTTATGACCAGTGAAGTGTATACAAGTTTATTTTCAGTTTATCCCCTTCCACATTATATCTACTGCTAGATGCCAACATGTCTAACACATTCAAATAGTCACACAATAAAAAAAAAAAATACCATTTGAAAGGCCTCTTCACCTCCCCTTACACTGTAACCAAGGGACTGCAGACGTGTTAGCCTTCAGTCAACGCCTCATTTCCTTACCATCCCGAAGTCCCAGCACATTCACAATCCTTGGAAAAGCCAACATCACCATCTAAGCACAGCTTACCTTTCCAAACTATCCCCTCCACAAGCTGATCATGAAACCTAAAATCTAGCCTGCCTTCTACAAATACCGTCTAGCTTCCTAACTGTATTAAAAGACTCACCCCCCACAAATATGCCCAAGACACACTGAGTAGAAACAGCAGGTTACAAAACAGCACACGCACCATGATTCCACTTATGCAAAATTATATGCACAAACACACAACTCCTACTCCTAACATAGATGTCTGAATGGATGGTGTCCATGATGCTTCCAGTAATTAACTCTGGGTGGTGAGACTGCGGTGATTTTTATTTTCCCTCCATCCTTTCCACAATGCTTGAGTTTCCTACCCTAGGTTATTCTATTCATACTCAGAAAACGCAACAAAGCCATTTTTAGCAAGCCTCCCCCTAAGACCCACCATGTCAAGAATCTTCACTTGGCATAGAGGGAAAGCAAAAAGGATGCTTATCTACGCTTCTACTTCTAGCCAGTGGTTCTCAGAACTAGCTAAGCAACGGGCTCTGAAGCTGTTTAAAAATATAGAGGCTCGGAGTCCCAGTCCTCAGAAATTCTGGAAGTGGGGCCCAGGCATGTGTATTTTGTCAAAGCTCTTCGAGTGATACTGATCAGTGGGGGGTCAAAAACTACGGATTTATGTCTCATTCTCAAAAGGGGCCCCACGGAGGGAGAAAACAGACCAGTGCTGAGTGAAGTGTTTAAAGGCAGGCAACTGCAAGGGAAGCAGACAGGACTGTTTAGGAACAGAAACCAAAGGCTGAAGAGGTATTGAGCCCAGGTCTGGGAGGCCATGAGGAGAGAGGAGGCTATCAGTAGGTAGGTACACTTAAAGCTGGAAGCCAAGAAAAGGTGAATAAAGTGTGACAGGGCAAATGTTCAGGATTAAGAGACAGAGGACATTTATGCAATAGTGGGGGGCAGGACTACTGAGGACTTAAAGAAACTGAATAGGAAAAGGCAGTGGGCAGTTTAAATTAGGTCCGCTATAGGTGAGCAGCCCTGATTTATGATTAAAAGAAGAACACTGATTCAATTTTTGGAAGCCATAGAAAAATCCTAGCAAAGGCCGTGTACTATGCTCTGTGATTTTCCAAGACAACAGCTTCTCTGAGCCTCAGTGTTTTCATCCGTAAAATGTGGGTAATTACATGTTTCCTGGGGTTACTGTGGGTTATTAGGTGAAACAAGATAATGAATGTAAAAAGCTTCCAGAATATTCAGAACACCAAATGCTCCCAAATGATAACATTAGGAAGCGCATTTGACTAAAGATAATGTTTTGAATTCTAAGACACCAGAGCCCTCAGTGCCTGGCCCCTAGGTTACTTCCTCATTTTGGCACCACTTAAAAATGCTGGGGAAATACCATAAAAAGGTTTGGCTACTTCCCTACTGTTGCTTCTACATTCCTGGTATTTGTCTTACTTCTATGAAGGAGATGCATTGCATACAAAACTAGTTCTATAAAATTTAATCAAGATTATAAATGAAAACTAACAGAGTTATATTGACAAAATAATAAATGTACCGGTGGAAAATTCTATATCCAAAATACAAATTCAGCTAATGCTGTCACTAGAGAACTAAGTTTCTACCTGGCAAAATGAAAAACACAAAAGAAAAACAGGAGGGACTGTTTCTCCTTCATCCTCTCCACTCAGATTTGTGCCAAATTAGCTGAGATAGTCAAACAACTAAAATTATTACTATACCATGATCTGTAAAAATTTGGGGGAGTCCGTTTCTTAGTATAACATAATGAAATAATATAAGAACAGCAACAACCACCCACATCAATGAATGCTAATTATATGCCAGGTACTGTCCTAAGCATCTTACACGAATTAACCAAGTCAGTCCTCATAACAGCTCTACAGGATCCTTCAAGGTCTGGCTTCTGCTTAACTACCTCATCTGCTTAACTCTGCCTCCATGCTCTTGTCACCACGGGCTAGTGCCAGACTGGTCTCAGAGGGTACTCCTGGGAAGCTTAATAAAAATATAGATCTGCCCACATCAGGCAGACTGGTGAAACCGGGAAGTATGAGAAGGTGTCCCAGAAGAATACATTTGAAACAAAATTCCAGATGATTCTTACAGGCAGCTAGGTTTAAGGCTCAGTATAGTCTATCCCTTCCAACTTTTATTTATACGTGCTACTTTATTCTTTCACCTGGCTTACTCATACTGAACACTGGCTCAAGAGCCATGTACGTGACGTGGAATGATTTCTAATACCCACTTGCTCTCTCACCACCCAGGACAGATGAGAGAAGCCCCTGGTCCCTGCTCCCACAGTGCTTCACGCTTGCTTCTGCCTTTTACCTTGCAATATAAATACAGGTTTCTATGTCTCCCTAATTGAGCTGTGAGCTTGTTCACTGTCCATCTACAGCACCAAGCCTGGCACAAAACAGGGGCTAGTGATCTGTTAATGAAAGAATGAATGAAGCCTCACTAACCTACCTTCAGGGCTCTTATCCATAGAAACAGACCCTCTACATGTGAGTCAAACTCAAACAGAAGGGTCTGGTACCTCATTTGAGACATGATATATTTTGATGGGACTAGCATGATCAGGATTATAACTGAGGCCCCATGTTAACAGGCCATCGAGATGAATAGTGGCTGTTCTATTTCTTTGGAAGCCTTGCTATGACCCAGCTTGTCCATATATGAAGTCCTGGTCCATAACTGGGCTTCACACCCACGAAAGTTAATGAACGGGCATCCTACACATAAACATGAAAACTGGAAGAGGCTGATGAAAGGAGACTGATACGCAATATCTATATTATCATTTATTAAACTGTCATATGCTAGGCTATGTAGGATGCTCATGATTGTTATTCTTCACACAGCTTTTTCAGAAAGGTTTTATCCAGCTTGTTGATCGAAGAGGAATTCAAAATCCAGAGAGCATAACCTGCCCAAGGCTACCTGGTAGTTTGGGGGTAGAGCTGGGATTTGAAGCCAGGTCCATCCGCCTCAAAGACAATCCCTCCCTCCACTGCTCTGTGTTGCCTCTGGATGCCAGCCAGAAGACCACAGGAGCCACCTTGGTGTGGGAAGGAGCTTTGGAAGCAGACCTAGGCTCAAATTCTGCTTTTGTGACTTACTTGCTAAAAGGTATTTAGTAATTAACAAACTCTCTAAGACTCATCTCTAAAAAGAAGATTAAACTGCCTAATTCATAAAGTATGTACCCTGTAAAGCCCTGAGTCTCTTAGTAGATGCCCAATAAATGTGAGCTGGCCATGAGCCTACTTTCCCTCTTGCCCTGCAAAAAAGAGCAGTTTCTTCCGGGATGGCAAATAAATCCTGTTTCACGGTCTTCCTCACTGGCAAACAACTATGTTGTGCTCTAGTTGGGAAAGGCCTGTGGGTAAATCCTTAATATGACTGGAACCAGTTAGCAAGCCAGATGTGCAACACTCAAAATCATCCCCTCAAGCCTGATGAAAGGAACGCAAACACATTGCTTATGTCAGCATCCCTACATTTTGTCATCTGAGGTCAGGAATGAGACAAGCAGCTGGAGGGAGAGAAAAGGAATTGATCCAGAAACTGTTCAATTATGAGGTTTTCAAATAGCAACGAAACAACAGCAAGACATTTCCATCCTTGTTTAACATAAAGTGCCTGTTAGTACATGACTTAATGCTATTCTTAAAATTAAATACCGTTCACTCTTCACTTGCTTACTGTTCTGACCACTATAACCAACCCTTTGTAATTTTTAAGCTTGAGGAATATAAAAAGGGGGAAAAACCTTTGACGTTTCTGTTTACAGACCATGTGGAGAAGTAGGGACATGGGGCTCCCTGGTTAAGTCCTCTCTGAGGAAGGTTTTTGTTACCTTCCACAGGGGATCACCATGTTTACAGTACACAGCTATGAACGGCAGACTCAAGGAGGGAAAGCATTTCTTTAGGTAGATCCTTTAAAAATCACCAACAGAATAGAAAGAAGAGAAACACAAATGGGAAACCCATCTTCATCCCAGCCACTAATATTAAGGAAGCAGACTCTGTGCTAATAAGCACTTGATCTGTCTTATTTCACTTAATCCTTGCATAGCACCCTGAGATAAGATTCCAATATCATCCCAATTTTACGTTTGAGGAAATACAGGCTCAGAGAGGTTAAGCAACTTTCCCAAAGTCACACAGCTTATAAACAACAAGACCAAGACACCAACATAAGTCTTGTTTTAATCAAAAGCCCATATTCTTAATCATCTATATCACAATAACTAGCTATATATGCTTTAGCGCTCACTGTCACTCCTTGCAATTTCCCTCACTGTATAAGAAGGAATACTATGTATCTTTCAAGGAACACTCCAGTGCCATCTCTTTTCTTAAGCATTCCCAGAATCCCTAGAATACTCTTTCCTCTAGGCCTTTGCAACCTCTAGTATAACAAGTCTTAGTATAGTATGATGTCTAGGGTCAGTATTTTTTTTTTTTTGGGGGGGGTCAGTATTAAAATAATAATCTATAATACGCTAACATTTATCAGACCCCCACATGATGTTAGACCTGCATTAAGCCAGTCACCTCACAGTAATAAATCTCACACTAACCCAAGGAGGTTGGTATTAATCCTATTCTTACAGATGAATAAACAAATATATTTTAAACACTGCAGTGAACAAAAGCTGAGTGGCCTTGTGGGAGAACCATACACTGGTTACCATGGCAAGAATCCCTTGAATTGTGCAATGCTTTTATTTTTTTAAATTTTTTTTTTTTAAGATTTTTATGTATTTATTTGACAGAGAGAGATCACAAGTAGATGGAGAGGCAGGCAGAGAGAGAGAGAGAGGGAAGCAGGCTTCCTGCTGAGCAGAGAGCCCGATGCGGAACTCGATCCCAGGACCCTGAGATCATGACCTGAGCCGAAGGCAGTGGCTTTAACCCACTGAGCCACCCAGGCGCCCGTGCAATGCTTTTAACTACTAACATGTGCCTTGATCCTAACCGTTGATGGTTAATGCTATGCTGGTGTTAAATAAATTCATCTGTACATTCCACCAATATTTACTGAGCACCTACCGTAAGTGAGCCCCGTGAAGGGCACTAGAATTGGCTAGACACAATCTCACTGAGTCATTTTGCCATTTGCTCCTAGTAACTTCAGCAATTTGAAAGGGTAAGTTATTAAAGTCTCCACCATCTTAATGACCTGCCCTGGGTCAAAGCATCAAGATTAGAACGAAGGTCTTCTAGTTAAGATCTTTTGATTTCACCAGCAACCCAGAGAAGAGCAAGCTGGCTTGGATCCAGCAGAACACATACTAATGGCTTGGTTTCATGAAACGAGTGTGGGATTTGTGGTCAGGAGTTGAGGGTGTAGGTCTTAGTTTAGGCACTTACCTACTATATGACTTGAAGTCATTACAATTTCCTCATTTTCAGGAAGAGAAAAGCCACCACTCTTATGGGGTAGCTGTAAGACTCAAACACGATCAGATATGTAAAGATACTGCTACAAGCGCTGAATACAGTAATGGCAAACCGGCAGGTTGAAATCCTGGTACTGTCTGTTATTAGCCTATACCCCTCCTCTCCCTTCCACCGGAAGCGCCTTCCTCACTGAGCATTCCTATTCTCCTGCTCCCTTTAATAATGAAGTCATTCTTGTTTGGTATGTTTTTGTATTTGCTAATATGGTTTTCTGGTAAATACAGGTAAAACTGCTTTATTCTCTATGTTTATTCCTTCCCTTCTGTGAACTGTAATTTTATAGTTGTGGGCTGGGAGTTCTCTCTCATTTGGGTGGGGGCATGCAGGACAGATTTTGAGGGGACAAGAGAGCTGGGAGGCTAGGGCAGAGAGACTTAGTAGGGCTGTAGTGAGTTAGGAAAGGTGGTAAGGGCAGAGATACCGATACTGGAGAGGACTGACTCACCATGTAATCAATTACGTGTGGGGACCATGAGACTTAAGCACGGCGGGTGGATCTCTGCCTTGGGTGGTGGAGTGGAGGGTGGTGCTGTGACCATTTCCAGAGGGGAAAAGCAGATGAGTCTTGGGCAATGAAGGAATAGGAATAGTTTTGAATGAGCTGAGTTGGCCTGTCTGATGGGAGTTTTCTGTTCATTAATTAGCTGAACTGACTAGAGCCTGGAAGAGACACAAGGTTGAAGATGTAGAGATCAACAGCAGAGAGATGTGGGTTAAAGCTGCAGGAAGTAGATGAAATCAAGGAGAGTGCACACAGTAAAACACAAAAACAACTGAGGGGAAGACACTGCCAACCCATGCAAAAATGAACGCTTGAGGAACAGGGACAGGCCAAGGAAAAGGATCCAGAGATGGAATACCAGGAAAGAGCAGCATGCCCCAGGATTTTGTTCCTGTCTTTGTTAAATTTTGAACATAGCAGGAGCCCTGATAAAAGGCAGCACCAAATGATGCCATGTCACTGCCACGACCTACTGTGGAGGCATCAAAAATGTTTCTTTTTCACTGATGCTGACCAAACTCGGTTCTCTTCTGACGGTAGGAAAGGTTTTGCCATTTCCCTCTTCTGACTCAGGCAGGGGGCAGGAGCTCTGGTCTGCACCTCCTGGCTTCTGGGAGTCTGAGAAGCACCAGGCAACTACACACTTCCTGATGTGTGGAGTCCACTGGAATCACAATTCTTTGCTGATGACAGAAAAGTAGTCTTTAAAACACTGACCTGTTATCAACTGCTGTCACTGTTGATGAGGTAGAATGTGTGCATATGCCTAGCATGCACACCACACACCTACACACGCTTCCTAGCTCCCCCCCTCAAAGCCTGTAACAGCCTCCAGGGGAACCATGTTAAAACAGCGCAATTAACTAGAACTGCTACAAACTCAATAACTCACCTACCTAATGAAGCAATACAAGGAAAATTGGACCTCTTTTAATAAGAGGTTTAAAAGAGACAAGACGTAAAGGTCAAATGCCATTTCTGGATCCCAGCTCTTTTCTTCTTCCCTCCCATTCTAAAGCAGTTAATACCAAGGAGACAACGCACACTGTACTAATCCTTATAAAACCAAGGAGGCAGCCAATCATGCTATTATACCCAAGGGCAAATTTTTTTCTTTCCAACCCAACCCCCAAGCTAAGTGCCTCCCCTGATCTATTTCTTAAAGTTTTATTATGCAAACCTAAAGGATTTCAATTACAATAATTCTTGTCCTTCTCCAGCCCAACTCACAAAAGCGGAACTGAATTACCAGCAATTCTAGGCCATAAGGCTGGTTTTTGCTTCTTACCTTCCCTCCAGAGTCACCTTAATCTAGAGAGTCTTCTCTCCCAACCCCTTCTGTCAGAGTAGGGAACACAGCTGTGTTTATGCCACCCCACTAGTTAGCATATCATGACGCCGTACATGTCCATCAATAAGCAGTCTGCCCAGTCTACACAGCTCTCATGGAGCAATTACACCGCAGGCTAGTAAAATCCACTCACACTCTCCCACTGGCTTCCCGGTGACCTCTCAGGATGGGTGCACGGGACAAGGGCCCAGAGGGGCAGAGGAGACAGGGCTGGCAGACATGAGAACTTATACTTCTTAAAGAACCTACTCTATTCTGGTGTCCACAATGAGTTTACATAGGTCATTTCCCCTGATGCTCACAACCACCCCATGTGGTAGATCTAGCATTTCACAGACAGGGCAACTAAGGCTTGGAGGAGTTTAGGAAGACCGCCACAGTTCCTAAGCAGTGGAGCTATTGGTGGCACACCAGGCGATATGGCTACCTGAGGAGTTTAGTGGATGGTGCTGAGAGATGACAAGTGCTGAGCCTGGACCAGGATGAACTTTAAGGCAATCCACTCTCACATGTGACAAGTCCCTGAGGTTTGATAAGAAAGGGAGCAGCGCAGGGCAGCCCTCTAGAGGTTCTGGGCTGGCAAGCTAATTCCCAGCCTATGGTGCTTAATTAGGAGTTGTTGGATTACCAGAAGAAGCTTGTCATAGGAGGGCCTCACTTACATAAGGAAGTTCTATACATAATGTATGTTAATTTTAAAAATAAAACTGTTAGTTATTTTACCAAAAAAAAAGGGTTTTCTCAGGATTAGTAGAGAATTACAATTCAGGCCATTCAAGCTATGACAAAATTATAAGCAAGTCCAGAGAACAGAGAAGACTGCTCTTTTATGGGGGGAGGGGGGGGAGGGTTCTGAGGAGATGCTATAAACAAAAGTACATCTGAATAAACCAGGAGTTTGAAGTGTAGTGGCTTGTCATTGGCTAGGCTACTATTGGGCAAGGGGAAACTCTTTCTTCCTCCTGCTGGGTTAGTAAATTATAAGCTTCCTCCTGTGGGGAGTGCAAGATCTGTCTCTTCCTGTTGGGGTCTGCAACGGATAGCAAGTGTTAGGGGGTGAGAGCTCCCCCTTCTGGCCTCCTCGCTCCATATTAAATGAGGTTTTCTTTATTCAATTTCAGTGGTTCTTAAGGGCATGGCTCTAAAGGGGGGCTTCTGCCATAATTTCAAAGCCAGCGAGACAAAGTAAAACTTATGACTAGCAACCCATTTGTTTTTGCTTTCAAACAATCTACTAAAGTCAACTGCATTGACTTCAACTATGCAGGGTCCTAGGGAGAGTCCCAAATCCTTGTTTGTGCTTAACTATCAGTCCTTTAGAGAAGTGGCTGCTCATTCCTGCAGTCAGTGAATGTTTACTGTGCATCCCCCACAAGCGGAGCACCAGGCTGAGCCCTGGATCTGAGATGTGACCAGGCCATCGGTTCCATAATCTTAGACAGGGTTAGGAAGGCAAAATCCTAGGACCAAGACTCCATGTAACAGGAGGCTCTATTCTAATCTAGGGGCTCATCATAGGCTTCCCTGAGAAAGGGACACCAAAACTAAGGACCTGAAGTGGTGCCTGGGTGGCACAGTTGGCTGAGCATTCTGACTCTTGGTTTCAGCTCAGGTTGTGATCACATGGTCATGAGATGGAGCTCTGTGTTGGGCTCTGTACTCAGCCCAGAGTCTGCTCTTGGGATTCTCTCTCCCTCTCATGCTCTTTCTCTCTCTGAGTAAGTAAATCTTAAAAAGACACAAAACCCAAAAAACTAAGTACCTGAAAATGACTGAAAGGTATCCAGACAGAAAGGTCAGAGAAAATTGTTGTGGATGGAGGGGAGAGCAGGGTAGAAGCCTGGGGGCCAGAATGAGCTGGGCATGTCTGCAGATACTCCTAGTGGTCTGAGGCTGCTGAGCTCCAGCTTACTACTACACAAACCCGGTCCACTTGCATCAGAAGGGCCAGCACAGGGAGAATAACCCAGAGGACAGGACAAGATAAAGAAACCTTGCACCATGTGCCCCTGCCCTGCTCTGCTCTGCCTCCCTTCTCACACTCCCATCAAGGCCTGAGGGCCAGTGTGCCAGGAGCAGCAGCAGCCGGCAGGGGTGGGAGGAGGCCCAGGACTGCATTTTCTCCTTGGGGTTCACTTCTTCTGCTGGGTGCTGGTGTATTCAGAATGCAGCGCTCATCCTCACCAGCCATTACAGGCCAAACATGCCTTCCAGGGGCTGTCTTACCAAGCCATTGCCCTCACTAATATAATGTTATCAAATTTCTAATGCGGGTACTCTAAAGCAAATGTACTGTTACCAGCACGCCACTGGGCACATTTTTCAGAAGGAAACAGCTGCTCACTGAATCTGTCACTTTTCCTCTACTCAGTACCATGTGCACAGAACAAGAGCAGGCTGAGGGCTGTTTTTCTACCGTACCTTCCTTCAAGCATGCTCAAGAGGCAGCATCAGGTCTTTCCACAGAACCTAGCGGGTCAGCCATGGCACAGCTCCTGAGGAGTTTCCCAGATGGCATGACAAAGCTTTGACAACTAGGGCCTGTGTCTCAGAATCTTAAGGTACAGATATCAGAGCTACTAGTTCACTAGTCTAGTCTCCTCATTTACAGACCTGAAAATGCAGTCCAGAGAAGTCAAGTAAAAGGTCTGTCATCACACAGCCAGTGAGCTGGAGAACTACAAGTTGGTTCCTTTCTCAGCTGATTTCCTTACATAAAAAACAGATTTATTTTGTAGGTTGTGAGGCCTAAATAAGAGAGCCTGTAACCCAGCAGTGCCAGAAAGGTGGCAAGTGTCCAATGACTAGTGACTGTCTGCAAAACTTTGTCTCTTAGATCTCCGAAACAACCCATTCCCTTTCCTGGGGCCTCATTTTGCTGAATTCCCACTGAGGAGAGAAATCAGACTGGCCATGAGGTTAACGTGTTCACCGCTGGTGTGCGGCCAATAACTGATCGGGGGTCAACCGAACTCTCTCCTTGATCTCAGATCTCAAGTCCAGTTCTTTGCCCTGCCAGTTCCACCCCTGCCAGACTCTCTGTTGTCTCTGGAGGGCTGGTGTGATCAGAGAAGACATCCCTGAAGACAGCCACGTCTCCTTCCCTTTAGCTACTCTGAGTTGGAAGAGGCTAATAAGCAAAATCCATTTGAGAAGGCGTAGACAGGAACTCTCCAACTTTTACCTATGAGGGTGAGGAGTGGAAAAGATCCTATAGATACCCACACCAATTCTACCAATAGCCAACAAAAAAATCACCCAAACCATGGAACAAACATGAACTTCTGACAAGACAACCAAATGGGCCAATCAGCTCCACACACCAGCTCCTCAGCGCCCCCGCTACCCCCTTCCCCTCCCTCCTTTAAAATAACCATCCAACCATGTAAATTGCCCGGTGCAAGTGTCTGTTAGTCTCCAGCAGAACTGTCAATGCTCCTAAGTTGCTGGCCTTCTAGATTACACTGTAGCTTCTTCCTCGGGGGAGGGATGCAGCAGGCCACCAGACAATAGCAGGAGGAGATTGGCTGAGCAGTAACTACTCTGGTTACGGCATCGCAATTCATGGCAGCATTTTGCTGGGAGTGTGTACCACCAGGGAGGAGAAACATAAAAAGGGGAACCTGGACTGTAAATAGTTTATTTCAGCAATTCCTGATGTTGGCTGAATCATACTTTAATACAGAAATACAGGAAAGCACCACTCTGGAGGTGACATGTGTTCCCACCTCATTACTCTTTTCAAAAGGGTCTTCCATCAGAGAGACACCTCACCACAAATTACAGTAAAGAAAACAAAACCCTCACGCACAGGAAATGGAACCACAGGATTTAAGGGAGCAGAGAACCAAAGCAACAAAGACCATCAGTGATCTGGGGTCTCCGGGCTGCATTTCCATGCACAAAAAATGGGAAGGAAAAAAAAGTGGCCCTCAGAGTCCGCTCCTCAACCACACATCAGTTTTTCAAAGTAGCTCTCATTCCCCCCCCATTCCTTCTAATGCACCTAAAGTAGGCTGATTTCTCCAGTGAACCCTACCTTCATGTTCCTTCTCAGTGGTTCCCACTTTCTTGATCTTCCTGGGAGATTTCATAAAGAGGGGAAAGATGGTTCGTAAGCCAAGAATATCAACAAACTTATGGCAATTGTCTGTGCCCTCGGGTCCAATCATGGCATGGTCCAGCACTTTCAGGGCACTGCTCCGGGAGATCTTCTTTTCTCTGGGAACAAAAGAGGTTTCATATAAGGCACTTCATAGGAATGTTCTAGTCTCCAAAAAAGTGGGGGGGGGTCTCATTATAATGGGGGGAAAAGAAAGAAAAAACAAAACAACCGACCACCAATGACAAAATTACCACATAATGATAGATTTACACAGAATATTATATACTTCTTAATAATTAGGAAAGTCCATAATAGAATGACTAAATTCCTATGGTCAGAATGATAAGCACAAAAGGTAATATTCAAAATTCTATATGAAGCATTACCTCAATTATGTGAAAAATATGCATTAAAAGACTGGAAAGAAATGGATCAAAATGTTAACAGGTTATTTCAGGGTGGTGGGATTATGAATTACCTTATTATTCCTTTTTCTTTTAATAGCTTTATCAAAATATAATTCCCATACCACACAATTCACCCATTTAAAATACATAATTCAATGAATTTTAGTATATTCACGGATATGTGCAAATATCACCACAGTCAATTACAGAACATTTTCACTATCCTGACAAGAAATCCCCTACTCTTTAGCTGTCACCCCCCCTCCCCTCCGCATCTCACCCTAGCAACCATGGACTACTTCCTGTTTCTATGGCTTTGCCTATTCCGGACATGTCAGGTAAAGGGTATCCTACAATATGTGGTCTTTTGTGACTGGCTTCCTTCCCTTAGCATAATGTTTTCAAGATTCATCCAAGCTGTAGCATGTGTCGTATTTCTTTTCTGTGGCCGAATTAACACCTCATTGTATGCATATGCTACAATTTGTCTATCTGTTCATCCACTAATGAACATTGGGGGTGTTTCTACCTTTTGGCTATTATGAATAATGCTGCCAAAAACATTCACATACAAGGTTCTGAGTGGACATATGTTTTCATTTCTCTTGGATGTATGTATACATAGAAGTGGAATTGCTGGGGCATATGATAATTCTTTCTTTAACTTTCTGAGGAACCACCAGTGTCCAAATTGACATGCCCACAAATTGTATGTAGGTGTCCTGACTTCTCCACATCTTTACCAATACCTGTCAGCTGACTTGTTGGTTCTGGCCATCCTAGTGGGTGTGAAATGTTATCTCACTGTAGTTTTTGTTTGTTTGTTTGTTTTTTAAAGATTTTATTTATTTATTTGACAGAGAGCACAAGTAGGCAGAGTCAGGCAGGGAAAGAGAGAAGGAAGCAGGCTCCCTGCTGAGCAGAGAGCCCGATGCAGGGCTCGATCCCAGGACGCAGGGATCATGACCTGAGCCAAAGGTAGAGGCTTAACCCACTGAGCCAACCAGGTGCCCCTATCTCACTGTAGTTTTAATTTACATTTCCCTGATAACTAATGCTGTCAAGCACTTTTCCTGTGCTTACTACGCATTTGTTTATCTTCTCCAAAGAAATGCCTATTCAGATCCTTTGCCTGTTTTTTAATTAGCTTAATTCTTTTTATTACTTAGTTGTAAAAGCTCTTTATTCTGGATACAAGTCCCTGATATATGATTTGTAAATATTTTATTCTATTCTAGGAGCCATCTTCTCACTTTCCTGATGGTATCCTTTGAAGAACACCAGTTTTTAATTTTGTTGAAATCCAACTCCCTTGTTTTGTCTTTTGTTACCTGCATTTTTGGTGTCAGAGCTAAGAAACCACTGCCAAATCCAATGTCATAAAGATGTACCCCTATGTTTGCTTTTAAGTGTTTAATTGTTTAAGTTCCAATATTTAATTCTTTGATTCATTTTCAGTTAATCTTTCTATGTAGTGTGAAATCATGATACAACTTCATTCATTTGCATGGGGATACCCAACAGTCCTAGCACTATTTGTTGAAGACTAATCTTCCCCCTTTCCATAGTCTTGGTATTCTTGTTGCAAATCAGCTGACCACAGACACAGTTTTTATCTTTGGATTCTCAAATATATTCTAATTTATGCCAGTACCACACTGTCTTGATTACCAACCACTGCTTTGTAGTAAGTTTTAAAATTGGGAATCCTATATTATTATTCTTTTTTCAAGACTGTCTGGCTATTCTAGGTCCCCTGAAATTCCATATGAATTTCAGGATCAGTTTGTCAATTTTTACAATGAAGTCAGCTGGCTTTTTGATAGGGATTGTGGTGGATCTGTATATCATTCTGGGGAGTACTGCTATCTTCACACTATTAAGCCTTCAATCCATGAATATGAAATATTTTTCCATTTATCAGCTCTCCTTTAATTTCTTTCAACAACGTTTTATAGTTTTCAGAGTATAAATTTGCACTTCTTTTGTTAAATTTATTCCTAGGTATTATATTCTTGATGCTATTGTAAATGGAACTGTCTTCGTAGTTTCATTTTTGGACTGTTCATTCCAAGTGTACAGAAATACAACTGATTTTTATACACCGATCTCTACATTATTCTGCAACTTTGCTGAACTCATTTATTAGTTCTAATAATTTTTTGGTGGATTCTTTAGGATTGTCTACAGACAAGATAATGTCATTTGCAAAAAGAAATAGTTTTCCTTCTTCCTTTCCAATCTGGATGCCTTTTACTTCATTTCCTTGTCTAACTGCCCTGGCTAGAACCTTCAGTACAATGCTGAATATAAGTGGGGAAGGAGGATATCCTTGTCTTGTTGGGGATCTTAGGGGGAAAGCATGCAGTCTTTCACCATTAAGCATGATATTAGCTGTGGATCTTTTGTGGATGCTCTAATGCGAAAGGTTGGAGAAGTTCTCTTCTATTCTTAATTTAGGGTTTGTTTGTTTTAATCATGAAAGGTGTTGGGTTTTGTCAAATGCTTTCTGCATCTTATTATTCCTTTCTCTATTTTTCAGTATCTTTCATTTTTCCATAATGAACATGCATTACTTTCTAGACTTAGGAAAGTTAAATTGTTTTCAAGAAAAAACAAAGGTGATTTTTCCCCTGCCAATGGCTACTGTTCTTGCAAACAGTTCTTTAAGGGTATGATTTTCTATAACCTTACAGTGTTTTCTTTAACACTCTATGAGGTAGAGAAGAACAAGTCAATTGTTCCATATCTTAGTATACCTGGTAAATCAACCAACCAAGCCAATATTCAGTATTTACTGAGGACTTACTCAGTATTGTAGTAGACACAAGAGAAAATAAAAAATTAAGACATGGCTTCTGCTTTCAAAAACATGAAAATCTATTCAGGGAGACTAAATTAATATGAAATAATAAGGCAAAAGTAGAAGTCAGCAAATAACTTTCTCTCCCATGTATTATTCAATCTAGAAATATTTACTGGCTACATCTCCTGTGAATAAGACAGATCAAGTTCCAGTCCTCACGGAGCTTATACTCTAACTGCAGGAGACAAATGGAAAGTCAAGATACTTGATAGTGTTAAGTGTCATGGAAATAATGCAATGTAAAAGAATGAAAGGAGAGGATATTTTAGGTTAGGTTATTAAGGAAAGCCTCTTTAGGGTTAACATCTGTGTTGAGATCTGAGTGTTGAGAGGATTCAGTCTTGTACATTTTAGGGGCAAACATTAAAGGCAGAAGAAATAGTATGTGCAAAGACCCTAAGGTGGAAATGTGCTGGCATGGTCTAAGAACAGACAGAAGGCTGGCTTTCTGAAGCAAAAAGGAATGGTATTCCTAGCTTAGCTCTGAAGGGAAAAATGAACTATACCAAAGGCCATGTTACCTTGTCTTGTATGATACAATAAGACCTTCAAGTAAAGAACTGCTTCTAGGAGTTGGAGATATAGTTCAACATACTTGTTCTGAGACCATTATGTGTGTTTCAGTTACTTTAGAGGGAGAGATTGTTATGTATTTGGAGGAGTACTATAGTAAAAGACAGATATATATATATACACACATATATATAATATACATAATATATATATATTATATATATACACAATAAATATATACTATTCCTATAGTATTTATTTCTATATAAAATATAGAAAGTATATATTTCTATATAAAACATATATAGAAATATATACTATATATACAGTATATATTTTCATATATATAAATATTTGAAAGCAGGTAAGAGAGTAAGAGGGATGAGTATGAGCTACTCCTAGTAAAGCCTGGAGAAGAAAGTCTATTAGTTTGAGAAGGAAACCAGGGTAAGATTTTTAAAAAAATTATTACTTTTAAGAATATGGACAATCCAATCATATCTTTTGAGCATCAAGAAGCCAATGATGATAAGGATATTAAAGATATAAAAGGGGAGAATGGACAGATGGAGTTAAGGTGATTATCAGGAAAGGGGAGGGAAGCCTAACCAAAAAGGTGGAAATAACATAACCCAAAGCCCTTCACCCCATTTCTCACCTGAAAACCAAAGAAAAGGAATCAGGCTAGGCCTCTATAGAGAAAATAATACTAAAACACTGCATTATTAAAGTGCTAAGGATGACAAGGCATGCTTATCCTAGGTGAGAGTAGCCAGCCAAAACTGAGTCCAAGTAAGGGGGAAAAAAGGCGAGTAGGTAAAAATCTTTTTTTTTTAAATAAAGATTTTATTTATTTATTTGACAGAGAGAGAGAGAGATCACAAGTAGGCAGAGAGGCAGACAGAGAGAGGGCGGGGGGAAGCAGGCTCCCTGCTGAGCAGAGAGCCTGATGTAGGGCTCAATCCCAGGATCCTGAGACCATGACCTGAGCTGAAGGCAGAGGCTTTACCCACTGAGCCACGCAGGCACCCCTAAGTACGTAAAAATCTCGTTGACAGTGCCCCTTGGTGTTAGCCCATCCGGGTTTACCTGAGACTGTTCCATTTTTGGCACTGAAAGTGCCACATCCTGGGAAACCTCTCAGTCCCAGACAAACCAAGACAGACATCTTACTTGGTGTCAACCTCAAAAGACCAAGGATGTATTGTAAATATTCCTACCTTAACTCTCCTCACCAAAGAATTAATCAAAACAGCTCACAGATACAAGTAACACTCAACATAACTACTGAGTTTAAAAGAAAAAAAAAAAAAGGTTCCTATTGAGCTCGTGCCTTCATGCAGCACCCTATCTTTGAGCAATTTAAGGACAGTTAAACAAAAATAATTTCAAAAGCCCAAAATGATGGAAATTAAGTCCAAGGAGGTGAGAGGCAGAGAAAATTAATTTTATCTAGGACAAGTCAGTGAAGGTGTCACATGTAGGTAACATCTGAACACGGTCTGAAGAATGAGTATTGGCCAGGCAGAGAGGAGAGTGAGGCCACTGGTGACGGTGTGGGTACACAGCCCATGCAAAGGTATGGGAGACCATAAGATTATGCCACCCAGGGGAAGCAGAGGTAGCTGTGAATGACTGGGGCTGGCAGATGACTGAGGAGAGGTGGGCAGAGGTCACAACAGGCCCTAGATGTGTTTGTTCTTGGGGCCCCTGGGCTCCATGCCACAGACACTGAGAAGCCATGAGATGTTGAAGAAAAGGAGGGCACTGGACTGGATGGATACATCTAGAAAGCTTACTCTGGTGGCTGTGTGATGAAGGCACTAGAGCAAAGACAGGGCTGGGGAGCAGGGAGGACAGTTAGGAGACCATGACACTGCTATCAGTGTAAAATGACAAAGAGTGTGCCTACCATACTAGTATAAAAAAGACTAGTGAGACATGAAATCTTAAATATCAGGAGTAGGGTAAACAAGCTTCCAAATTCAGCAGAAAAGGATTTTTTGCACCAAAGCTGGAATTCTAACAGGAATCAAGGCAAATAATACATTTGTTTTCACTGCGGCTGGACTCGAGCATCCTACTTCACAAAGCTGAATTTGCAAAGGTTATGACTAGGGCACATAACGGTGTGAGCAGAAATTAGGAAACCGAGCTATAATATCCTCATTGTTTAGTCACTAGGAAAAGGCCTCCTGACATGAAGGATGGTCGTGTACCAGGGCACCTTCAGTTACCATGCAGCATACATTCAAACCATTTCACAAATAACACAGCAATCTTGGAAATGCTAAAGGTAAAAACTCTGATTTGGCCAAGTCTCCCTCTCTCTTTTTTCCTGCCTAAGCAAATTCAACAAACAAAAGATTTTAAAAGTAAAACCTTTCTTCACGTAGGCAGTGTAAGACACGTTTAAAGGGGGCAGTAATTGCATATTGATCACCATTTAGGCAAGCTGCATGGAGGTGAACTTTGGAATATTCATTGGCTTAAGTTCGGGCTTTTAGCAATCAATAGCTGTTTGGCCTGACTTTCTTGGGTTGACTTTATTTGAAATATTTATTCTACTGGAGGACAAGTAGTTTATCTTAGTCTTGTCTGGGTTCATCGGGTTGTCGATCACGCCAGGACCAAAGCGAATGCTAGCCTCTGTAAAAGTGGGTGGTTGTGGGAAATGACACAGAGTCATCTACTGCTCCTTATTCTGCCAAAATGAACCTTATGAGGAGGAAGGGATGGGGAGAGGAAAGTTTCTTAATTAGCTTGTTCTTCTTTACTATGCAAAACCACTTTTGCAATAAACACACATTTTGACTATAATTTTGTTTTGTTCATTTGTTCTTTTCATCAAATATATGAGGTACCTAACAGGTGCCAGATATAAGTTGACGACAGAGAGGCAGGCACAGCTTGTGTGTGTCAGAAACCCAGCTCACAGGCGAGATAGATATGCAGATGATGAGTATAATGAGAAAAGCAAAGCACCACAGTAAAGGTTTTGTTCTACAAAGTAGGACATGACTGTAGGAAGGAGGGCTGATGGTATCTGCGGCACAGAGGCCTCACAAGAGATGATGCCTGAACCATCATCCATTCACTGGATGTCTTTCCCAGACAGGTGAAAAGGGAGAGGGTGTTTCAAGCAGATGGAAACAACAGCACATGAGAAGACACAAGTGAGCTGGGAACATTCAGGAAAGCGGTGCATGGTACAGTTAGAATACAAAGAGCAAGAGGGGCAGCAGCAAAACATGAAGCCTGCTGATTCTGTGTATTAGAAAGATTACACCTGCCACAGTGGATCGAACAGTATGCGGTGGTGGTGAGGGGAGCAGAAGACAGAGGGAAAATATATTAGAGGCAGAGAGACGGGGAAAAAAAAAAAAGCAAAGTAATTGTAGACTAGGAGTGAAAAGGACTGAATTCAGATTGAACCTGAGGTGCCTATGAGACATAGCTTCGATGTCCAGCTTAAACTTATGGGTCTGAAGTCTGGGAATGAGATTAAAAATAGGGGCAAATTTGGAAGAATTATTCAATCTATGGGCAGTGTCTGAATCCATGGTGTAAATACGACTACCAGGAAAGGGTACAGAAAAAAGGGAAGAACCTTGGAGGAAAGTGACTTGAAGAACAAGTTAAAGAGGTAAAGTCTACTCCCTCCCTAAGCAAAAGGGACTGATGAATGGGGAAGAAAAAAAGTGACAGGCAGTCTTTAAAAGATACTGAGAACCACAAACTAGTCCTGGCAAGAAACTTGGATAATGCCATATGAAATCATTTTTGTTTGTTTGACAATGTACACAATAAAGTTAATTTCCTTTTAGCTCCCAGGACAGAAGATCACTTTCCAGGATCTAGGATTTCTATGAATGAGACAGTGAGATCAATGTAACTAAACTCATAACTGCTCTCAAACTATTGTGCCAAAGAACACTGGTGCTCTGGGAGATGCTAAGAGATACTCCACCGCTAAAACATAATAATGGCGATCTTCTATGTTACTAGACATAACTTTTCAATTTTCCATTTCAATTCCCATCCATTTTTCATAAACTCCTGGTACCAACCACTGCTTGACTAACTGCCAGAGAACAAAACAAATATGTAGAAAACAGAGGTTAAGATTTCAGTGTATAGCACTATGGTGGGCCAGATATGCAGAGAAACCACTCACAGAATGGCTGAGCTGACAGTAAAGTAAGATGAACAATCAGTGACCAAAATCCAGGGCTCTGAAGAGCACAGGTTGGCAAATGTTATGCAAAGGGCCAGAAAGAAAATACCGTAGGTTTCATGGGCCGTGTATGGTGTCTGTAGCATCTTTTTCTTTGTGTGTGTTTTAAAATACATGTGACACTTCTAAGGTACAAAAACGATTCTTAGCTTGTTGGTCACAGAAAAACAGGCCTTAGCTGCCAATCCCCAATAAAGAGGATCAACAAAGCTCAAATCTGGTTCTTCAAAACCACCAATAAAATGGACAATCCTTTGGCAAGGTAATCAAGAAAGAGAAAAAAGCACCCAGAAAAAACCAATAACGGGTATGGTAAGAAAGGGCGAGAACTACAGATAGAGCAGATATTAAGACAACAGAGCATAAGGCATAGTTTTATGTCAAAAACTTGGAAAACAGGTGAGATGGACAAATACCTAGGAAAATATAAATTTCCCCAACTAACTCAACAAAAAGAAAAAAGAAAACCTGAATGGGTCTATAGCCATCCAGAAAACTCAATCAGTAGTTAAAACCTTCTCTCAAAGCAATCACTACTAAGTTCTATCAAATATTTAAGAAGGAAATAATTCCAGTATTACTTAAACTCCTACATTCTTCGATTTATTTAATAAAGCTTAAAAAAAAAAAAACCTTTCTGAGAGTAAACTTATAGCCCAAACTCACTCAGGTATAGGTATCAAATTCCTACATAAAATACAGAATCTTAGAAAACATAAAAAAGATGGGCTTCTTCCAGGAAAGCAAGGCTAGTTCAACACTAGAAAATCCATTAATGCAATTTTCACCATAATAACTTTAAAAAACCATTTTGATAAATGCAGAAAAAGCATTTGATAAAATTGGTTGATCAATTATGTAAAATCTGTGACATCAGTAAGAGAAGAAATTTCCTTAATCCGATAAGTGCTAGCTCCAAAAAACTCAAACATTATACTCAATAAAATGCATTCCCTGTAACACCAGGAATAAGAAAAATTTGCCCTTGATCACTACTCCTTCCTATTTAACCCCACATTAGAAGTCATAGCTAGTAAAATGTAAATACACACATACACACAACTAATAAATTATTGAAATGAAATGTGACAGAGAATAATCTTGTTCCCACCTATTAACTACTACTCCCTAATAGGGGCATATACCCAGGGGTTTCCTAGTAAAAGTTTAACAACTAGCTGTCCGGGAAAAAAGTGCTGATTTGTCTTATTTTCCAATTTACATGGTGTAAATACTCCCACTATACTGGATTTCAAGTTACCAATGTGATCCCACTAAACATGGTGTTGGAAAGAGAGGTATACAGTGAGCTTTCATGAGCCTGTACGAGCTAGCTCAAACTTATTACTGTTTATACTTCCCTTCCTGCACCATGGACATCAAGCTTGGCCATGTGACTTTTTATGGCCAATAAAATGTGAGCATAAGTAATATATGTGTCTTCAGAAGAGAAGTTTAAAGATTTATTGCATTATTCAGCCTTTCTCTCTGCTATGAGAAAGTCACATCCCATTGAACACTGTTCCTTTAGTGTGGATCCCAAAACAAAGATGTGAAGCAGAACTTCAGATGGCCAGTGATGGATGTATCAGGAGTGAAAAATAAACATGTCACTGAAAGTCCTTGAGGTTGCAGAGTTGCTACTGCAACAAAACCAGACTGATATGTGACAGAGGAAAGTTGCTTAATATAAGATCAATATATAAAAGTTACCTGTATTACTGTCCACTAGCATTGAATAGTAAGAAAATGTATACTAGAAAGTATTTTTTATAAAGATTTTATTTATTTATTTGACAGAGAGAGAGCATGCAAGCAGGAGGAGAGGCAGATGGAGAAGCAGAGTTCCCAATGGGTAGGGAGCCCGATGCAGTGCTCGATCCCAGGACCCTGAGATCATGACCTGAGCTGAAAGCAGACACCCAACCGACTGATCCACCCAGGCACCCCAACTAGAAAGTACTTTTAAAAATAGATAATGCACTCTTGGACTTCCACTTTGGGCCAAGATGGAGTAATAGGGACTAAATTTATATCCTCCCCCCAAAACAAACTAACACACAAAAGGACAAAACATATAAAACAATGGTTTTCAGACACTTGACATCAGGTAGCACAAGACAGTGATTCCCCGAGAGAGGGAAACACATGCCATGAGCCCAGCTGGCTGCCTGGAGAGTCTCCAGGCCTCAGAACAGGGTGGAGACACAGGGCAAAGCAATAGGGCAGACCAGTGCAGCTGGAGCTCACAGGGCAGACTGCCAGACCATGAGCTGTGCAGAGATGCGCACAGGGTCTCTGAGTCTGCAGCTGAGTGCTAATTAGGACGTGGCCTATGAGGAAACTAACCAAGGCTGCAGAAAGAAGCCACCTGAAAGAAGGGGAAGCAATGCCTAGAACTCATCCAGGGCCAGAAATAGTTTGTGTTCCCACTAGCTGGAGTGGAAAAACTGTGAATTCACAGTGCATCAGGTGGAGTCCTCAGGAGGGTACTACTTCAGTCCTGAGGCAAAATTAACCAGAGACTAAAGGCTAGTCTGGTCCCACCTAACAGAGCTTAAAAGTAGGCCTCCGCAGGAACAAACTACTTCTAGTAATTTAACTATATCCTAGAAAAAGGTTCAAGAATATTTATAAGAAGAAACAGACACACACACACACATACAGACATGCACACACATCCAGCATCCAACAAGGTAAAATTCACAATATTTAAATTTCAGAAAAAAATTAACCGGCATTTAAAGAGGCAGGAAAATATGAACTATAAACAGGAGAAAAATAATAAAAATAACATAGATGACAGAATCAGAAGACGTTAGTTTTATTATAACTATATTTGATATATTCAAGAAGGTTAAAAAAAGCTTCAGTACTGCTAACTAGAAACAGGGAGGATATCTACAGAAGAAAAATACAATGTTTAATGAACAACACACTAGATGAGATTAAGTACAGAAGAAAAGAGTGAGCTTGAATACATAATAGAAACTAAAACACAGAAAGAAAGAAAAGACTGAAATTAATTAATAGATTACCAGTGAATGGTGGTTGGACAACTTCAAATAGTTTAATACACATGTAATTGGAGTTCTTGACAAGAGGATGGGGACAGGAAAAAAAAATTTGAAAATCCCAGTGATTTCAAAAATTTCCACTATTGATGAGATCTATAAGCTCACAGATCCAAGACACTCAATGAAGCCCACACACAAGAGACATGAAGGAAATTACATCAAGGTACCTCATAACCAGACTGCTCAAAATCAGCAAAAGAGAGGATCCTAAAAACATCCAGACAAAAGGGGACACCATTACACACAGAACAACTAACATAAGAATGACAGCAGACTTCTCACAGCTAACCAAGCAATCCAGAAGACAGGGAAGCAATGTTGTTAAGAGAACTGAATGAAACAAAACAAAACAAAAACCCTATTAAAACAGAATTCTTTACCTGGTGAAAATATCATTCAAAGGTGAAGGCAAATATTTTTTTAGACATACCCAAGCTGATTAAAGTCATCACCAATAGACCAGCACTACAAGAGATGTTGAAGGAAATCGTTTGGGAAGAAAGAAACTGATACCGGATGAAAATCTGAATCTATACAAAGAATTCTCAAAGAGCACTGGTGATGGCAAATGTGTTGGCAAAAATAAAAGATTTTTTTCTAACTTTAAAAAAACTCTAAAAGATATTGATTATTTAAACAAAAAGATAAAACAATATGTATTGATATTTATAACATACATAGAAGTAAAATATATGACAACAATAGCACAAAAACCAGAAGAAATGGAAGTTTATTGTTACAAAGTCCTTACACTATAGATGAAATGGTATACTACTACCTGAAGACAGACTGTATACATTAAAGATGTATACTATAAATTTGAAAACAACCACTAAAAAAGCAAAGACAAAGAGCTAAGAAGCCACCCAAGAAAATAACACAGATTAATAAAAAATGTTAAGCTAAAGGAAGGCAGACGTGGGGCACCTGGCTGGCTCAGTTGGTACAGCAATTGACTCTTGATCCCAGGGTTATGAGTTCAGGCCCACGTTAGGAGGAGAGATTACTTAGGAAACAAAATCTTAAAAAAAAAAAAAAAAAAAAAAAAAAAGGCCAACAAAGCAAAAATGTAAATGGCATAAACATCTCAATTAAAAGGCAGAAATTGTTACGGAAGACTCCAGTGTAGTACTGCCCACAAAAAAACTTCCGCATTTTAAATATAAAGACACATAGACTTGCAGATGGCTGTCTTCTCAACATGTCCTCCCACAGCCTTTTTTCTGTGTACCCGTATTCCTGATGATGTCTCCTCCTTTTCTCATAAGACCACCAATTCTACTGGATTATGGACCTACCCTTATGACCCTATATAACCTTAATTACCATCTTAAAGGCCCTATTTCCAGATGCAGCCACCCTGGGAATTAGGGCTTCAAATATGAATAGAGGAGGGACAAAATTTACCCTGTGATAGATGGTAAAAGATGTAGTATGCCTATAGTAATCAAGAGAAAGTTGTGGTGGCTACACTAATATCAAACAAAGCAGATTTCAGATCAAGGGACATTAACAGGGATAAAGAGAGTTATTTCATAATGATGAAAGAGTCAATTAAACGAGACAGCATATACTCCTAAATGTTTAAGCACCTAAAAGAATTTTCAAATACATAAAGTAAAAACTGACAGAACTCAAAGGAGAAACAGACATATTCAGTTATAGTCAGAGGTTTCAACACCCCTTTTATAACTGATAGAATAAGTAGACAGAAAATCTGTAAGGATATAGAAGACTTAAACATCACCATTAACTTAATCTAGTTGATATTTACAGAAAATTCTTTTCAGATGCATGCGGAATATTCAGCAACATAGACTATGTCCTGGGCTAAAACCAAGTTTTAATAAATTTAAAAGGATATAAAGTATGTTTTCTGATCACAATGGTACTAAAGTAGAAATAAAAAACAGAAAGATCATTTGGGAAATCCCCAAATATTTAGAAACTAAATAATACATTTCTATGAAATGAAAAGATAAATCAGAAAGTATTTTGAACTGAATAAAAGTATTTTTTTTTAAGATTTTATTTATTCATTTGACAGAGAGAGCAAGAGGGCACAAGCAGGGGGAGAGGGAAAAGCAGGCGCTCTGTTGAGCAGGGAACCTGAACTCGGGCCTTGATCCCAGGACCCTGAGCAGAAGGCAGATGCTTAACTGTATGAGCCACCCAGGCACCCCTAAATAAAAGTATTTTGAACTGAAAATACAACATACCAGTATGTGTGTGACAAGGCTTAAGGCAGCAATTAGAGGGAAATTTATAGCATCAAACATATTAAAAAATAAGATCTTGGGACTCTTGAGTGGTTCAGTTGGTTAAGTGGTCAACTCTTGATTTGGGCTCTGGTCATGATCTCAGGGTGCTTGAGACTCTCTCCCTTTCCCTGTGTCCTTCCCCCAGTTGTCCTCTTTCTCTCTCTCTCTCTCTCTCTCTCAAATAAATAAATAAACAAATCTTAAAAAAAAATAAGATCTCAATTAAATGATCTTCAATTCCCACCTTGAGAAATCAGAAGAATAGCAAACTGAACTCCCACGTAATCAGAAGAAAAAAAATAATGATCATAGAAATAAAAAAAAAAAACAACAGGAGATAAATCAATAAGAAAAACCTGATTCTCTGACAAGATCAACAAAATGCATAACCAGCCTGATGAGGAAAAAAAGAAGACATCAGTGGCCAACATTGGGAATAAGGGAGAGCACTCACTACAGATTCTACAGATATTAAAAAATAAGGAAATACTCATGAACAACTTTATGCCAATTGGTTTGACCACTAAGATAAAATGAATTCCTTGAAAGACACTGACTACCTAAGTTTACTCAAATGGGGGAAAAAAAAATTGGAATAAATTTAAAAATTATTTCATCAAAATTTTAAACTTTTCAAAAAACTATGAAAATTAAACAGCAAGTTATGGACTCAGAGAAACTATATGTAAAACATGTATCTGACAAAAGACTGTATCTATGATATATAAAGAACTGTTATAATTCAACAATAAGACAAACAACTCCCCCTCCTCCCACCAAAATGGGCAAGAGATTGAATAGACACCACTAAATTGGATGTATGAGTGCCAAATTAGCCACAGGGGAAATGAAAATTAAAAGCACAAGATACGTATACATACCATTAAAATGACTAAAACAACACTGATCACACCAAGAATTAGTGGGGATATGGAGCAAATGAAGTTTCATACACCGCTGGTAAGAATATAAAAATGGTATGGTGTAACAACTTTGTAAGAACAGATAGATAGTGTCTTAAAAAGTTAACCATATTCTCATCATATGACCCAGACATTCAACTCATAGGCATTTATCCAAGAGAAATGAAAAATATGTACACCCAAAGATATGTACCTAAATATTTGTAACTTTGTTCATTAGAGCAAAAAACTAGAAACCCAAATGTCTATCAACAAGTGAATAAACTGTGATATATTCATAAAATGGAATGCTACCCAGCAAAGAAAAAGGAATAAACTACTGATATACATTGAATGAATCTCAAAATAATTAGTTAAAAATGCCAGGCCAAAAAAAAGAGTACATACTGTATGAATCCATTTACATAAAGTTCTAGAAAATGCAAACTAACCTATAATGGACAGAAAGCAAATCAATGGTTGCCTGGAGACTTGAAGTAGAGGGAGAGGAGTTATGGATTACCATGGGCCCAAGGAAACATTTGGGTACAATAAATATGTTTGTTGTTATGTTTGCAGTGATGGTATGATAGGTCGACACATACTGCAAAACTCATCAACCTGTGTACTTTAAATATGTACAATTTAGCAGCCCTGGAATGATGAACAGCTATGAAGTCTGATGGAAGGGTTCCGACAGGTCCTTCACCATTTCCTGCCAAGTAATCTTGCTTCAGTTTAATCTGCCTTCCCAGCTACAGCACTTTCCATTTATGAAGAGGTAACGCCAGCCTGGAGGGCTGCTGGAAGGATTACTTTGTGCTTTGAAGCGTTTTTCTGGTTCCCAGAGAACAGGTGCAAACTACTATTATCCATCTAAGAAAGAATGATAATACTCAGTGAATGGGGAAAGGGAACACTTGCTCACTGGACAAACAGCAAGCAAGATGTGAGTACGCAGCTTGGAGCACACACTGTATACAAACCCACCAGGAAGCTCAACTGATTTCTAAAATGTCAGCATTATTATTTTGCTTTTTCAGTTAAATTTCAGAGATTGAAAGTCAGAAGAAAAGGCTCTAGTTCTTAAAAAAACAACAACAAAAACCTGAAAAGGACCACAAGAATAAAAATGCAATCGAGTTTGGACCTTCCCATGCTTATTAGGGATAAAACCAACACACAACAAGGTAAAAACAAAGGGAATAAAATTCCAAGATTTAGAAGTTCCCCAGGCCGGCCTGCCTACCTTTACACTTTGGTTCAAGCCCACAATCCAGAACTGGGCCTGCAAAAGCTGACTTTGCAGATGGTATACCATCGTCATTTTTTGTTTTCTTTGTCGGAGACACTTTTCTTTAGATTAAGGACAATCTTACTGAGAAACCTCAGGGGGAAAAAAATGGTGGTTCCTAAAGGGATGTGTCTATGTACCCTTCTCTTTCTTTCTTTCTTTTTCTTCCCCCATCTATACAGTTAATAACCAAGACGGGTTCACTGTGTTCCTGCTACACAACCCCAAGCTGCATTTGTACACATCCCTTGGGATCTCAGTGGTCTCTTCTTTTTCTAACTGGAACAGGGTTTTACAACAGAAGTAATAAGCTTCATGTCAACATTTTCAAGGAAACTGACAATGTAATTCTTCTGTCTCCCAGTGGCTTTGTTGTTTCTTAAAGAACACTGAACCGTTTGAAATAAGGACATACTGTTAAAAAAAAGCGCTTTATGGTGGCAGGAATCAAATGATTTGGGAGTACAGTCTATAATTAAACCTGATATATTGAAATCTTCTATTTGTAGCAACCATCTTACCAGAGAGACATCTATAACCAAGAATGCAGAAATGGAAAATCAGTCTCCATCCAGGGGTAAAGAGGACTTTGTATAGCTCTACCCTCATGTCTGGATAAATTCTATAATGGCCATTCCCCCCATAAGTATAAGTTAGTTTTATTTCTGTGAACTGGACTCTCTGAATCTGATCATTCTGTTAAATTCACAATAAATTGTGACTTCCCTAAATTGTCTTTTTCTCTCCACTATCCCTGACTACAAAAATACCACTTGGTTCATGGTCGTATCTTAACTCTTCTGCTACTAGCTAAAGACCATGCACACCTCTTCCCTATGCCATAACTCTTGACACTCAAAGCACAGTGTGTGTGTATGTGTGTGTGTGTGTGTGTGTGTGTGTGTGTGTGTGTATACACACACACACAGAATATTCTGTCCAAGAGGTTCTGCGCCATCTACCCTCACTCCATCTTTTCTCTTTCCTTATCAAAACACCATGACTAAATAAGAAATTCCTTTTGGGGGGGGGGGGTTCCCTAGATGCTAGAATGGCTATCTGAGGCTTTTTCCAAAGCATGAGTTCCATTTTTAAATATCATCTCAACAATCTTTTCTTCCTTTCCAAAATGCTTCGTCTGTCCTTTGACAGAGGAAAAACAAAAAATGAAAAGCTTTTTATTTTCTTATTGATTCTTTCGAGTACTGTAAAATCCAAACATTCTTAACATAGGAGTGGAAAAAAGTCACGGGACAACTAAACTAACACCTGGGTGGGAGGGTAAAGCAGAGGAGAAGGGCCTGTCCGGTAAAGGCAAAGGCGTAGTAGACCTCCTTACAGCCCCTATAAACAAATGCTGAGAAACTACGAATCTGCATGAAGGAATTCTCTGGACCTTGAGTAGAAAGGTTACAAAAAATGAATGCCTAACCATAACTCTGAAATACCTTGGAGGATGATGGAGGAAGAGTGCTGAGAGGTTCAAGTGTCCCAAAGGAGGATAAAGTGAAGTGTGGACACTTGTGTTGGCTTCTCCTCTGCAGCACAGCATGAGCACGGGTGGAACAGGGCAGCAAGCCCAGGACTGCAGCTAGTGCCTGGCTTCCCCAGAGTCTTAAAGATCAGGTTCAAAACCTGATCTGACAGGGAAGAACACCTGGGTGGCTCAGTCGGTTGAGCAGCTGACTCCTGATTTTGGCTCAGGTCATGATCTCAGGGCCTGGGATGGAGCCCTGCACCTGGCTCTGCGCTCAGCATGGAATCTGCTTGCGGATTTTCTCTCTCTCCCACTTGCCCCTCCCCCTGCTCTCTCTCTCAAATCAGTCAATCAATCAATCTTTTTAAAAAAAAATCTGACAGGGGAAACTAGGACTAAATATATCTAGGCAGAAGAATGAACTCTCAACTATACAGCTTTTAATAAATCATTCCTCATTCTTTGGGTCTTTGAATGGGATTTGCTAGAAATTCTATAACGCAATGACTTAAAACATCAAAAATGTTTCTCAGATCCTTCTCTCATTCATTTAGAAAATATTTACAACCTAATATTTATCTATTACTAGGTGCTAGGGATAAAAGAGGAAGACTTGGTTTCTGTTCTCAGGAGTCTTACAGTACAGTCAGAGACAAACAGATGCCTTCCACACAGAATGGTAAATGCTCCCACAGTGCAAAGTACAGGATGCTAGAACCTAATTCTCAACATTTGGGAGTGGGTGGGTGGGTGTAAGGACAGGGCTGAGGAAGTGACATAGGGGGAGAAGATTCTTTTAAGGACAGGGCTGAAGAATTGACATGGGGGGAGAAGATTCTTAAAGAAATTTAGCCTAATTATCAAGTATTAAGGAGGATATGCTGGAATTCTCATGCTTTGCTGGCGTGTGGGGGTAGGTAGGGAATAGAAAATGATACAACCACTTTGGAAAACAGCTTGGTAGTTTCTAATAGTGAACTTACATTTCCAATATGACCTAGTCATTCCACTCCTAGGTATTTACCCTACAGAAATGAAAATATATGTTCATCTAAAGACTTTAAAGCAGCTTTATTAATAACAGCAAGACACTGTAAACAACCCAAATGTTCATCAATAGGTGATTAAATTAAAAAACGGATATACTCTGGAATGCAAAAATATAATGAATACTGCTAAAAGTGAATAAGAACCAAATTACTGATACATGCAAAATGAATGAATCTCAGAAAGAAATGTGTTGAGTGACACGAGCTAAACAAAACACGGACTAAATAAATTTAAATTTAAACACTTGATTTAGTTATTAGGAAATATTTAAGTAGGTTTGGAGAAACTTAGGTATGGGAATCTACTTTTCAACTAGAAATCTTATGAAATCTAGATACAAAGCAAGTACTTTATGAAAATTTAGCACTGAATTGAGATGTAAACATGCACTAGATTTCAAAGACTTAGTAGGAAAAAAAGTAAAATGGCTCAGCAGTATTTTTTATTGATTACTTGTGGACATGATTTTTATTAAACTGGGTTAAATAAAATGTATTATTAAAATTAATTTTGTTTCTTTTCACCTTTTTACCATGCTACTGTAAAATATAAAACTATATACCTTGCTTGCATTACATTTCTTTTTTTTTTTTTTTTTTTAAAGATTTTATTTATTTATTTGACAGAGAGGTCACAAGCAGGCAGAGAGAGAGGAGGAAGCAGGCTCCCTGCTGAGCAGAGAGCCCGATGCGGGGCTCGATCCCAGGACTCCGAGATCATGACCTGAGCCAAAGGCAGCGGCTTAACCCACTGAGCCACCCAGGCGCCCCTTGCATTACATTTCTATTGGACATTGCCGTTTCATATCTTCATTGTGTTGAAAACAAAGATGGATGCTTCTGTCAAAATTAAAACTGTACACTTAAATGGGCATGTTTTATTATAAATAAATTATGCTTCAATAAAGTTGATAAATATTAAATTGGGTGTATATGTATATGTGTGATAATGTATATGGGTAAATGACTATCTTGCTAATGACCTTTGCTTATCAATAATCAGAAATGTAAAAAAAAAAAGAAATTCACAGACATGCAAACCCTTAAGAGGAACAGTTCATTTAACACATTAAATTATACTGCCATTACTTAACATCAGCCTCCTTCACTAGTGACTAAGCTTCTTAAAGGCAAAATCCTGTCTTGTTCCTCTCTGTATTAAGCCTAGCTCTTAACATAGTGAGTTAACATGGTACTTTATCGGTGTTTTAATAGCTGCAGAACTGTCCCAGGCACATTACATGCAGTTTAATGTCCATAAAATCCCTGCAAATTTGGCATTGTTACTCCCATTTTTCAGATGAAAAACTGAGGGCCAGAGGTCAGAAAGGTTAGAGTAACTCACCAAATATCCACTAATAAGTGAAAGAGCTATGTTCCAAACCCACATTGACCTCAACTCCCAAAGCCCACTCCTCCATGTTGTACCACACTGCCACCTTTCCAGGAGGGCATTTCATGACTGCTCAATGCCTGAATCATAGTAAAGACTAATACTTAGGGACAGTGCAACCACAGGAACTTTCCTGAACTTCTAGTACTACAGCCTCCAAGTCCTAAACGGGCTTCTCTCTAGACAGAGAGCAACTTGGCAGCTCCTGCTAGATCAGGATGAATCTAGTAGGAGAGAAAAAATTCCTTCCCAATTAAACTTTCCACTTGGGAGTCTGAAGAAGAAAAATAACACAGAACAAAGAAGCATGGGAAAGAGAAAAAAGGGAATGCTGAATCTTCTATAATAGCTAGTTAATGCAAAAGAATTAATCTAAAAGTAACTTCAGTGTTCAAAAATGAAAAGTTAGGAGATCTAGAGAGGTACAGTTTCTAAGGCTTTTGAAGCACCTTTTTAATTAGGCTCCCAGAATCTCAGCATTCCTGTTTGAATAATCCATATTTCTAGTTATTTATTCAGCTCCCCACTGCTGCACATTACCAAGCCATGTGCTACAGGAATACATCACTTCATATTTGTGCTCAACCATCCACAGACACTGGCAGTTCAGACCTTTAAGAATCTTAGGGAAAAGTCCCCGTAGAGTACAGTTTTAAGGTTAAAAGGCCCAGGAAGCCAAATGCATCTTCTTTATATGCTATTTATTGGAGAGATGGTGGGGTCATTTCAACAAAAGGACAGGCAATTAGAAGGGTAAAGGAGATAAACAAACAAAAGACTCTAGAGAATAAAGCTAGCAAAAAATCAGCTGAACACTAAAGGCCTCCGAATAATTCCAATGCCCCACTCTGCACTTTAAAAGATTTTTTAGAGCAATTCCACAAAGGGAATTTTCAATCAATCCCAGGTCTGGTGTACGCTGACAAACGAAGAGGTCTACTGTGCCCCCAGCCCTCCACAGGCCTAAAGAGAAGATATTTTAGAAACATATGCCTTGATAAGCTTAAATACGAAAATAGTTTTAAACAAAAACATGATCATTGTAGAATTTGCTACAATATCAAAACAATGGAAACAGTCTCAATATCACCAACAGAATACTAAGTAAGCTGTATTTCCTTGGAGCCCATTATGCATTTATTGAAAACTCTCATGAAGATTATGTCACCGCATGGGAACTGCCATGTTAAGTTCAAAAAGAAACAGTATCGAAAATTACATGTGTGACAGGACTAAAAAGCTGGTAAAAACGAGGAAATTATTACAGAAAAAAAAAAAAGTGAAAGAAATCTACACCCAAAGTTGGGCTGTGTTTACGTGACAAGAGCTGTTTTTTTAGCTTCTTAGAGGCAAGAATCCTGTCTTCTTCCTTTCTTTGTAAGCACAGTACTTAACATAGTACCTTATCAGCATTTTAACAGCAGTTTTGCATGTCTATATTCTAAATTATATTTAATAGCTATATTTATTGAATTTATAAAAAATTTTTTCAAAAAACTAGTTTAACAGTGTTTTTGCATGTTCACGAACAGAAGTTTTAAGAGTGCAGACTCCAGCTCAATTTCATGAAGAATAATAATGACTAGTGTCTTCCAGCCATACAAACATGCTCTAGTGGCTCTCAGTTTAAAAAATGGTCCCTTGACCCCACACCACACTCTGGTCACCATACCACCTGCCCCCATTTCTCTACCCCTCTTCCACGCCAGATTTCTCAAGAGTTATTGACATAAGCTACCTCCCATTTACTTCCAACAGTAGGATTCTATGAAATATACTAAATATGATATCCATTTTAAATACCATAAGGAATTAGAACAACAATAATAAGATCTATAAAGTACTATAAAGAAAAGTTCTAGAACTTTCACATTTTCATATCTCCTATGCTAGCCACATAGCTCATGTGCAATTTACAGAAAATAATATATAATGAAAAATATGTATAAATAAAAAATGATATTCTGTCAATAAGAAAAATACAGACAAACATATGGCATTGATAGGTCTATGTGTGATACAAAGTTTAAAAATTAACATAGATTATGTTTAGAAGGTCATGACTAGATTTCCCAAAACCAACACAGTAAGAGAAGGAGCAAAAATACATTTCCCTTCAATGGAGCGGTCGTATCACCAACTGACAGAACAGGGCACAAATAGACCAAAATGTACCTTCTACTTACCAACTCTAAGCTGAACCCCCCCACCCCCCCCCCCCACACAGAGGCACATGCCGCATGCACACACCCACCCCTGAAGGCCTTACTGTTTTTCATATCTAAGAAACTCAATGGACTCAAAGACCATAGACATGTGTTCTGGAATTTGGGCTAACAGTGAGGAGCTGGACAGAAAAAACGGAGGACTAGGAGATAAGAAACCTACCTGAGCATGAGATTCATCAGCTGCAGACCCTCACCCTTCAGGAAGCGTTCACGATTGGAACTGAGCATTAGGCAGGAACAGAGTGAATCAAACAGATTCTCCATCATCTCCTGCTCCTCAGCGGTGCTTGGATTGTGTCTTTTAAACACCTGTCAAGTGAAGACACCAGAAAGCACAGAGCCATAAGAGAATATCTTTCATCAGCTAGCACTCAACAGTTTCCAAAGTCTGCTTGTCCTGATAACCCCAACGATTGAGGAAGCAGAAGCTCATCCAACAAGATTCTCAGCAGCTTCCATGTTAGAGAACCTGGACTTTCTGAGTCACAGGTATTAGATAGCTATCAGTTCAAACAAAAAACCAAAACACTCAACTGACCACTGGGCCAATGAGTGACTGATGGCTTCAAGGAGGCAGATTTTAAAAAAAAGATTAAAAAAACAACAACAACAACGAACCAACAAAACCCTTTTACTGTGAAACAGAACACAGATACAGACAATTCCATAAAAGGCATATACAGCTGAAACCACCAACTCCAGGACAAAAAACAACTTTGCCAGCTACCTCAAAAGCCCTCTATTTGCACAGCCAAACCACGACTTGTTTTACTCCTTCTAAAAGAAACCACAATCCGGAAGGGCCACAACCCGAGAAAGAATTTTCTAACCACTGGGGCTACTGAACTGCCTCACACAGCAGCTGTGGCTCGAAGTCAGGGAAATAGCTGAAAGCAGACGTTTTGTCTTTGCCAGACATATATGGCATGTTAAGAGGAAAGCTTTTTAACAGTATATACATACCCATAGACTCTACTACGAAATGATCAATAATCTTGCAGAACAGGACTAAGCACCTTCCCAGAAAACTGGAAACAGATTCACATTTTAAAGCTCTATTTTTTGGGGTGGAGGCCAAGCCACTCTGGCTGCTGGCACCAAGATGGCAGCTGTATGCAAACTGACATCTCAGACACTCCCAACACTCAAGAGTTTATCCAAATGGTCTATTTTCAGTCTGGGTTTTGGAATAGCACAGATGAGATTTGTTAGAAGAAATCTTAACAGTATTTTCAGGATGCCAGCAGAACATTTCAACTAGATTTACATGTCTTACCATGAGAAAATGGCATTTTCCAATTTCTTATTCCAGCCTCTAGAACCACATCTTTCCCTATCCTCCTCTGTGACCTCCATCCCACTGCACTGGAACTTGGACTCCTCGAGCTTATGTGGATTCTAAATGAAGAGAATCCATTTTACTGCCAGATTGAAAGGAAAGGAAGTGAAAAATCTCGGGAGTGGGTCAACTGGAAATAATTTGGTATTCTCGGCCCAAGAATACACACTTAAGCAGGAAGCACACCTCTTCTGAATTGACAAATCTCAGAAGACAGAGAAAATCCACAGCAGATACACAGTGATATCTGGGCATAAAGAGCAAATGACTAAGAAAGGGAGGCAAACTACGTAGCTCCACTGTAACCTCAAACCTGCCAACATACTCCATATGGCTTGCATCACATGGCCTATTTCTTCCCACAATTTCCAGCTCCACCTCCCCTTTAAAGCAGGCCATGTATCTTCATGGCAGACAGGAAGCATAAGAATTACTCACGGATAACTGCTGAAGAAGCACATCGATTCCATCCAGCTCCCCAAGCAATTCCCTGTTTTCTAAAAGAGGAAAAAAATAGAGGAAGAAAAAAATGAAGCGAACTGTCAGATTTTACAGCCGTCTAACATGGATACATCAGAAAACAAAATCAATACAGCTTGACAGAGTACAAAAGCTGCACAGAGAGCGAGAGGGAGAGCAAGGGGATGCCAAAGGCAAGAGAGCTTGCTGTCATGATCTGAAACAAGGCTGGCTCCTATCCTAACAGAATATCAATACCGAGAGGGAGCCTCACCATCATTGTCCTGGAGCAATATGGCCAGCACTTCGCTACAATACAGTTTGTTGGCATCGAAAGGCATCTTTGCCTGTGGGGAAATAGGAAAGATGAGAGAAAAACATTAAGGGGCCTTGCTTCCTTCCCCAAGATGAATTTTTCACAAAAACTAGGATCTGAGTTAGAAAGTAGAAGTTAGAAAGCAAAAAGGCAGGTTAAAGGTTTAAAAAAAAAAAAAAAAAAAAAGCCTGCCTCTGCTCTCAAGAGGTCAGACTCAAATACTACATAGTAAAACCATAAATGGCAGATGGACACAACGGCTCTCACATTGCTCATGCCCAGGTATGAAAGTCACCTCCTCAGTGAAACCTTCCCAGATTCCCCATTTTGAGTCCAGGGACTGCTGTCTAGCACACAGTATATACTGAAATGTGAACTAGAGGAATGATTGAAAGTTTTGAAATTTTAAACTAAAATCCATTATGAAGCTTTGCTCACATATTATAATCATAAAATTAGGCTATAAATTAGCTGACAGATGATCTACAGAAGTTGAAAAGAAAGCAAGTTCTTGTTTAGAATAGTTGAATGTATTTATAACAAAGTAGTTCCTTTTGGATTTTTTTTAATGCTTAAAATTTAATTTGAAATCATAAACCTATCTGCTCGTGTGCCATAATCTGCCTACTATTTAAAAAGGAAACCACATTAAAAATGCAGAAATGTGTTAATATTTTAACACCCAAATTACTACCCACAATTCTTTCCCTGCTGCACGCTCTGCTACTTGGTGTTTCAGAGGGGACATATCTACTACAGAGACTATCTTTTATGGCTGTCCACATTGTTGCTTCCATAGTGAGACACGAATATCTCACCACTAATAAGGCCCCTTTGGATAAAGGTGCACAGAGAGGAGCAAACCTCATCGACGTGTTTTTATTTACTGTCCCTTGATCCTTAAAATGCAGACACATACACAACAATTGTTAATCAGCAGCAGCCTTGCTACCCACCCAGGTTTTTGAAATGACAAATCATTTCTGTACCTGGAAAGGACAGGGAAGTGTTCATCTTAGAGCTAACACCTCCATCACCTCAGAGCTATTCCCAATTCTGTCTGGACATTGATTTTGTACTTAAGAAGGAAGAGTGGCCCCTAATGAAGCAACACCCAACAACTTTTCAGTTTTCTATGCACGTCTTTCTCGTCAAGCCTAAGTGCACCCCACAGGGTTTCAGGAAGCTGACCATCTTAGGTTAAAAGATCTGTTAATGCAAAGTCTTACATGTACTGACTGCAGGGTATGCTCCCTGGGCAAGCTTGAAGCCTTGTTTCAAGAAATTCAGTATAAGAGCCAGGGTTTAAATGCAATCTGTAGCGTGCTTCACTTTAAGGAAAGCAGTTGTATAAAAATGAAAACACGGTGATGAGCCAAGGCGTAAGCATCTCTATCAGAATCAAGGATTTGCTAATAAAATTACTTATCCAAAATTATTTAAATTATAAGTATCGGTATTTTAAATGACTTAAGCCACACCACCTCACTTATATGCAGCTTTTCAAGGACGAGGGTTCTTGTTTGAAACAAGATGCACTTAACTAAAAGAAGCCAAAAGATCTCACAGCATTTCTGTGTTTTCGATGCCTCTTGTCCTTTATTTGATTTTATAAATCTTATCTCCAAGATAAGGGGGAGATTTTCTTTTTGTTTTTCAACGAGTATTTACTAGGCATCTGCTGTATGCAAGACAAAGAAATAAACACGAAAGCACACAGGTGAATTAGACGTGAACCTTGTCCATCGTTAATGGCATTTAAAAAATATTACACTGCATTAAAACTAATTTTAGTAAGTAATATGGTCCTGTTAAAGAAAAAAAAGAGAAGAATATCAATCTAGGATTGATGCATCTAGGTTTGACTCATGAGCATGTACTACCTACATGAGACAAAATCTGCAGTTCCCAAACTGTGTGCCAAGGTACCTAGGGTTTCAAACTCAATTCACAGGGGCACTGCAGGGTACTTTAAAATTTCCAAAGAAAGCACAGTGACATTTGACATGTGTTGAACACTGCATTAACTACTAGCTCCAGGTATACTCTTTTGATGACATCCTGTCTTTGTGAAGCTGGTTTTTGGTGGATGCTGTAATAAAAGAACTGTGTGAAAATCAGTATGGAGCAGGAATGAGGGTAGTGGTGTTCAACTGTCTTCCAAGGCTTTAGAAGTTGTGCAGCACTCAAAAGGCACACACATCTATTAATAAGTAACTGCGGTCTTTAAGTATAAAATTAAGTATAAAAAATATTTTTTCTTTTAATTCATGTGTATTACTTTTTCAAATGGCTATTAAATTGTTAGGACATAAATACGTATTAAATCATTTGGATCTAACTACTTAATAAACATGATTGTTAGGTCCTCTCTGGCATAGGGGCACAGTTTCATGTAAACACGTAAAAACGAAATTCCTAAGACATCCAGGGCACCAGGAACTGAGAGTGGACATCTATGACCCAAGAAATGTATCTCGGTCTTAAGTTTCCTTATCTATAAAAAGCAAATAATAAAATAACATCCTAATAAAAATAAAATAAACAGATAACATAACATCAGGAGAGTTACTATGAGAAATAAATAAGGTTATAATATGGAAGTACCTAACATAAATTAAATACTAGAAGTTTTTCTAATGACTGGAATCAGAAATATCCAGGCTAGAATCTCAGCCTTAATGGTTTCCAGCTACGTGATCTTGGCCAAATTATTTTGCCTCTTTTGCCCAATTTCTCTTATGTTAAGTAAAAATAAGTAATAATTTCCTCATGGGGTAGTTGGATTAAATTAACCAGTTTATATATCACAGGTACCCAACAGCTAGTTCCCCTCTACTGAGAATTCCTGAGTCCCCCAGGAAATCTCCAGCTTTTGCTGTGACACTTCAAGGAGTTTCCAATGTGCCCAAAGTAAATTTTTAAAAATCAAAATAATAATTTCATCACTTTTTCTGTTAAAATAAAGGTTTTTTGAAAAACTGGCATGAAGGAGGAATCTAATTAGAAAGTCAAATGATTAGACCCCAAAACTCTACAACACTGAGCCCTAAAATGCTTCAGAGCCTGAAAGGGGTACCAGCTGGAAAGTACCTTGACAAGAGGGGAAGGCTTTGGAGATACCCACGCCCAACTCTCACAAGCTCTGCCATGTAATTCCTGTGGGGTTAGGATAATCACTTCTCCTCTGTGGAATTCTTCCCATAACCGTAAACTGAGGACAGGAGCACCCACTTGGAAGGGTGTAAGGATCAGAAATAATATATGTGAGGTATCCAGAATAACGCTTCCCGCATAATCAATAGCCAACACATGACACTTGTATCAGATGGGAAAAACTTAATGGTGCTGATAATGACAACCAAGTATTTTACTCTTGTGGAAAAGAAATAAAGGAAATGGTGGGACTGGTGGGAAGGAAGGAGTCTAATCTTTCACGTCTAACCAAAGACAAAAAGTCACCAAGGAAGTTTTATTTCTGCTTAAATATCAGCCAGAGATGATGGCCTCCAGGCTTACAAAATATCAAACTGACAAATTACAAGGATAGTTAGTGGACATCAGGAGAAAGGAGAATTCGGTTCGGAGGTATGGTCTCTTGGAGTTTGCAAAGTTAACCAACGGGACTTGAAGCTTCTGGGGGCTCTCTTCTATCCAGGAGCCTGGTGGTCCTAAATCTTTCAGCTGTCAGAGTAATTACAGAGTCAAGCATAGGTTTGTACTCAGCATGTACCAGCCTTGAATAAAATTAAACTTCACCTTTCTGGGAACTGCTGCTTTTTTGGAAAGTACAAAACAATTATGCTACCGCCCGCAGCCAGAAGCTGCAGGTTATTTCTACAGCTCACCTCTGGTGCCTGGAACCCACGGGGCAGGTTCAGACACATCCACAGCTCTGTACAACTGCTGAAGCAGATTGTGCCCTGTAAAATCCCAGCTCCTGGTCATAGGAGGCTAAGAACTTCTCATCAACCAGTTGTACATGTAGTATCGTGTAGCCAATTCTCAATCCGTTAGCTCATATGCCGAATGTTGCAACTGTTTCTGAAACACTGACCTCACTGGGAACCAAAGGGAATCCTAATTTTGTTTCTTTAGAAAAGGAAAAATAAAACTTTGGGTTTGGCCATTATTTTCAATAGTACACAATGTCCTAAAGGCTTGTATTCTCCATAAAAATGAACTGTGAGAGTCTCACTCACAGTCCTGTTATCTGCTCACCCGCTAACCCATTTAATGCAATCGGTCTGCAGTGGGTTTCATCCTCATTAGCACAAATTAGTGACATTTCATTTAATGGATGAAGAAATCCGTATCTCTATATACTGCTAGGCTACCAGCACAAAAAGAGGACTCATCAAGGTGCCACTCACTAAAGAATTACTCAAAGACTACTGAATAAATACGGGATGATCAGTTAAAGAACAGGGCTTAACAGGCAACATAAACTATGGTATTCTCAGATGTTAACCTACCTCCAACTCACCTGGAGGGCTTCTTAAAACTGATTACCAGTCTCACCCAAGAGGGGTGGAGTCAGCAGGTGAAGGGATGGGTTAAATAATTTGCATTTTTAACAAGTTGCCAGGGGAACCACACCTTAAGAACAACTGAGAAAAGCAAAAATAATGGAGACCCAGTCCTTGCTTTTATTTTTTTATTATTATTTTTTAAAGATTTTTGTTTATTGATTTGTCAGAGATAAAACGCACAAGCAGGCAGAGTGGCAGGCAGACACAGAGAGAGAAGCAGGCTCCCCGCCGAGCAAGAAGCCCAATTTGGGACTTGATCTCTCTAAGTCTTGATTTTTTTTTAAATCTGCAATGGAAGTTATAAATTTCCTTTCAGTTCTAAAAATGATGGTGGCTACGTGGAAGATTAGGCATTTAAACTGGTTAATGAAGGCTGTGTATAACTGAGAAGTATGTAAGAAAGACAGGAGTCATTCCTGGTGGAAAGAGGAGCATGAACAACAAAACAGACACAGAGGTCAAAATCATTCTGACCTTTGCAGAGCAGACGGTAGGTTAAAAAGATGCCTGAAAGGTAATAAGGCCAATGTTTAAAAAGGGAGAAATGAAAAAGTCAGACTAGGCCAAGTATAAGGGGACTTTAAAAGTAGGCAGAGAAGGTGGGCTCTGGTGGAGAGGTCATCAGCATCTTGTAGAGGAAGGTTCTGGAATAGGGAATAGCACACTGAAAATGGGAGTATTAAATCTAGTGCAGGAGAAGAGCAGAATAAAAATGGCTAACAGTAATGTTCACATCTCCAGAGAACAGAGGGTATCAGTGAGGGCTGTCCATTAGCATCATAAGTGGAACTTCTCTAAAATATGCCAAAGACAGAGACTAGACAATGGGTCTGGAAAACTGGTTTTGTTTTGTTTTTAAGAGTGTATTTATTTGAGAGAGACAGAGTGTGTGAGAGAGTGTGCACAAGATGGGGAGGGTCAGTGGGAGAAGCAGACTCCCTGCTGAGCGGGGCTGGATCCTGGGACTCCAGGATCATGACATGACCTCAGCTGACGGCAGCCGCTTAACTAACTAAGCCACCCAGGCGCCCCCTGGAAATCTGAATTTTTTAGAGTTCCGCTGGTAAAAGTCAGGATCTATGCCCAGCACTCACATTCAATATGTTTATGACAGTGAAAGTTATAGCAAGCACTGTCCCAGATGATGAGAAAAAAGAGCAAGGCATTGTTTTTTAAAAACATGCCTTCTTGCTGGCCTCATACTTAAGCAGGATTCTTCTTAATGATCTGGGCAGCACGGGATTTTTCTAAGGGCACTTGCTTACTAGTAAAATAACTGAATAGCATTTTAATGTTTAGATACCCTGAAACCTTGAAAAAACCGGTTTTAGAGACAGCAACATGACTATTTATGCCCTGAGGATTACATAAACATTGTGCCTAAAAGGCAAGAGTCACCAGCTTGCTAGACTATCAAGTGGAACTCTTTACTCTCATTAGGGCAATGTAATCCAAACTAAACCCCCAAAGGTCTCATTTTTTCCTTCCTGTTACCAATTCAAAAAAAGACTGGCAAGTGTCAACACCTTTCGAAGGGCAGAGGAGGCCTGACATCCTGGTTTAATGAAGGATCCCTGAAGTCTCAAGGAACTGAAAGGAATTGGTCTTGACTTCAGAGACAAAAGTCATTGGATTGTTTTGTATATTTTACGGTTGGAGCTCTCACCTATGGCCACCCCATGAACAGCTCAGGTCCCTGTAATCTAACCCATCCCCTCAACTCTGTGTCCTACTTTCCTCCCCTCCACTCCTCACTCCCAAAATGTTTTAAGGCTTTGGAGAATAAAAATGTGTTGAATGTTGAGGAAAGAAAAAACTGAGAATTACATGGGGAAACAGGTCTAGTCCTAAAAACCAAAAGACATCAAGACTCATGAGAAGAGGTCAAGGAAGTTGCAAAGATAACAATGCATGAATTAACCAGACCTGATTTTTTTCCCCTAAAAGGTAGGGGTGTGTGTTTGTGTGTGTAAAGGGAGTTGCAATCTACTGAACTAGGCACTGAGTTTATACTCTGCCAGGCAAATGTGCCCATTCCCACTGATGGAAGTATCTAGACTAGCTGAATATTAATACATTCAAGTCATGCTATAGAATCTGTGTTACAGATTTCATGGGAACAAATGATATTTAACTTATTTAAAGTAGGATTGGGGAAGACCTAGATGGTCAGAAAGAAGGGTAATCATTGGGCATATGCCCTCTTAGGCAGAACATTCTTTCTGAGTCCTGCCAAGACAATGGCGGGGGGGCGTAAATCTGACCTAACATCCTGACATACCTCAGACTTTCCGGATCTCTGTGAAGCTCTGAAGCATTAGCAAGGCCATGAACACTTAGAGAATCATTCTATCTATGAACAAATGCCTCCTTCTCACAGAAAAGCTGGGAATCCTTGCTTGCTAACCATTTCAGTAGCATAGAAGCAATCCCAAACTGCCTCCCATCATGCCTTTGGTTAAAACTACTCTTTTATGAGAAGCTCTTGCCTCTTGTTCCTCATTTACTCTATGGGACAGCACTAATTGTTAAAAAGATAGTCAAAGGGGCTATCCTAAGAAGAAAAGAGAATAAATAATCTAACAGAAATATAAATATGCACAAAGGATAATAGTAAATTAAAAGAGTTGAATACAAATATCTAGCAAACATGTAGAAGCCAATATTCTTTCCCTGATTTTAAAATTCCAAAATTAAAAAAAAACAAAACCCGTTTTCATTTAGCAGATTAACAAAATTTTAAGTTTGATAGTACCCAACGTTGCTAGGGGAAACAGATACTCTCAAATCAGTGGGGCACCCTTACGCAGAACAACTTTGCAATACCCACCAAAAATGTTAATGTGTGTATCCTTTGATCTCTATCAATTCTAATTCCAGGAATTTATCCTACAGATAAACTAACAGAAGTGTGCAAGAAAAAAATGTGTATGTGTATATGAGAATAGTCACTGCAGCACTGCTTGTAACAGTGGAAAATTGTTATACAGCAGTGAGTAAGTGTTATAGAAGGGGGAATGGCTGAATTCATTCTGGAATATGCATAAACAGACTACTACGCAGCTATTAGTTCACTGAAAAAGCCAACTTGCAAAATAAAATATTGTATAATTCTGTTTGTGAAACACACACACTCCTAGATACACAGAAAACTTCTGGAAGGATAGGTAAAATATTGTTAACAGTGGCTGCCTCTGGCAAGCGGAACTAGAAGGACTCTACTGAGGGGAGCTTTTACTTTTATGCCTTCTGTACCACACGAACTTATTTGTATTTACAAAATGTTTTAAATATTTTCGGAGGTATTAAAGGCTACTTTTAAAGCCTCTTCTTTTAAAACTAACAAAGGAAAAGCAAAGAAAGACAAAAGGGATCTTCTAGTGAAGATTCCCAAACTAGATCCCACAGCAAAAGGGACAAACATCGGTGTCGGTGAGCCAGCTTCAGCCAGACCCAGAGCAAAGGGTCGTGTGAGCTGCCATCCCACAACACCAAACTGACCTTCAGCCTCTTCAACAGCCACTGCAGAAGACCCTGCTGGGCAGCCTCGGTACACATCTCAGGCCGGAACTCTGCCATGTTTTCCACAATAGCTAAAGGGAGACAGACACCAGTCATTTGGGAGGGCAATTTTGTTTCCGTCTGCAACAAGCCTGCTTCCCTGCCCATGACAGACACCATATTCCTCTTCCTGCTTCCTGTATTCCTCCCAGCCAGATGCTATGTTGTCATTATTAGATTAACCAGGGAGATGCTATGGTTTGTTTTCAATTCAAGTAATGTTGCAAGTAAAACTCATAATGAAAATGATGAAATCCACAAAAGGAATGTGATAGATGTTCCGCGCTCATAGGGAACAACCCCAGAGAAGAACACAGGAAAATGTGGGTATCTACCCAGGAAGGCCTTCTTAGTCCTCACTGCACTGGGGTCCCAGAGACCCGAAACTGAAGAGACAGAACTAGGCAGGAAGCCTCGGAAAAAAACGGGATGGTGAATTCAGTCTCTTCCCTTTTTGATTCATTCACTTTCAGTTCTCTTCCTCTGGATACAGCAAGGGAGGAAAGCATGATCCTCTTAATTGCACAAAATAAAGTGCACAGAGGGGAAAGGCCATGACGGCAGAGGTAACTGTCAGGTACTCAAAGCAAATATAATTGGTCTTGCTATCTCCTACAATGGTCATACTGCTGCTTAATAGAAAATTAAAACTTAGGATGCCAAAAGAAAAAAATTATTACATGACCATAATACTAAAAAGGGGGATATTTTAAAAAATCCCCTACAGTTCCATTCTAACACATCCAATGTTTTCATTTCTTTCAGGGCCCCTTCTGCTCCATATCCTAGGATATGTTACATTATAAAGGAGACAGAGTTAGTTCCACGTTCTCTAAGCCCAATGCCCAGATGTCAGATCTGAGTTTTGAAGGAGAAAGGGATAAAGAAATCACCATGCCTCTTCCGTTCATCCTCACTCCTCTGCCCTTGTCAGCCAGTGGCAAGTTAAAAGACCCAGTGGGCAGCCTCCTCAGGGCACGGAATACAAAGCCAGGTTAGCAGAGTAGTAAGAGACCCCTGAGAGGCAAGGATCACCACAATACCCTAAGTTACTTTTTCACATTTCCTGGGAAAATCAACTCATTCATTTTTATCTCCAATGTCCTTATCTGATTCCTCTGCTTACACTTTAGATGGCTTCCTGTTGCTCACTAGAGTCAAATTCAATCATTCTGCCTCGGTTTACAAGGTCTTCCACCGTCTGGGCAAACTCACGCCTCCGGTCCCATCTTCCACTACTGCTACCTCCCACTGCCACAGTACATCTCTACTCTTTTCCCAGTCCACACCCACTCCTGGCTTTGCAACTGTGACTCTCTCCCACCCAAGGGTCCTTCTCACATTTCTCTGTCAAAACGCACCTGTCTTCATACTCAGCCCCATTCAGCTGCCTTTGGAGGCCCTTCCTCACTTCCACACTCTTCTCCACTGACTATTATCCCATTTGTCACCCTGTATTATCTTTCCTTTCCGATCAAGACTCTCCCAGAGTTAAGACCTTGCCCAATTCATCTTTAATCTACTCCTGTGCCTAGCCCAGTGCCTCACAAAGAGCAGGTGCTCAATAAATGAGAGCGGGATGGACCTCCTGAGCTGCTGGTAGGTGACCATGCTGAAACCAGACAGATCTCTACAGACAGCAAGCCTGGGGCTTTTTTCATTACACCGGGCCCTTTTTATTAACATTCAGTTAAGACTTTTGATAAGCTTTCTATTCAGCAAAATCCAGCATTAGGCTAACAGATGGTAATGCCAAATTCTAGCTCTAGACTAAAGCCAACCCCAAAGTTAGATTGTTGTGTTCTCTCTTCTCTTACTCCCTCGGTGCTATGTCTTCCCTCTTCTTTATGATAATGCTCACAGAAGAGAGTATAAAATTACAAGAGAAATCTGTGGTAGACAAAAAAGCTGAGAGAAAAATCTAATCTCATCAAAATTTCTGTTTCAGCTGGACTTCATTCGTTTCTCAAGCTCTGCTTAAGATATGTCACCTTTTTTTTTTTTAAATAAGACAATGACCAGTGATTAAGAGGACTACTCAAAAGCACAATTTTAAATAGGATAATGGTTCAGCAACTTTGCAGGGAGAAAGATCTGGGAGATTTGAGGAGGAGGAAGGGAAATACAGCAAAGACACCCACTTAAGTTAACATATGATGAAAGTGCATCCAAATTAACAGCAATATTTCAATTCGGCTCACATGGCAAACTACACATAAGAAGACAAAGACACACTTAACTGTTTTCCAAATAAACTGTCTTATAAAGGTATTCCACTATTCCAAAGTCTGTAGTCCCATTGAAGGGAGTAGGAAGAAAAACCAATATAGAGAGATTAGAAAGAGTAAAATATACACTTTCTAAAGCTAAAAACATTTTAAAAATTAAAAAAATTCACCCTGCACAGACATGACCCTAACATTTGGAGGCAGAGGTCTGCCTAAAGGGGCCAGTTTTTGTCCAGGAAGTTACCCGACTTAGTGGATTTCTGCTTTTATTACTTGCAAGCCAAAGCAAAGCTGCCGTTATATGAAATTTACACAAGGGTCTTCATTTCTGGAAAAGCAGTCTGGGACTAGAAGGAAAGAAAACACCACTGCTGTTGACTCTATTATGAAGGAAGAAGGAAATGAGCACCGAACCCCCAAACAAACACGAAGGTCTCAGATCACTGGTTGCCCTGCCCCTCACCTAGAGTGTTGTGGACCCCATCCGCCTCTTCTTTCACGGACTCATCCAGGCGCTCCAGATTCTGCACTAGCAGGGCCACCACCTGCCCATCCACCTTCAGCAACAGGGGAGCAAGAGGAGAGAGGGATACATGTCACAGAACAGTCCCCAAATGTTCCCATTCCCATACTTTCTTCTCACCTGCACCAACAAAAGAACAAATCAACCATCCATGGTTTACAGTGTGCTCTTCCATCCCATTACCTCTTTGGGTCTTAAAGTGACCCCAAGGCAAAGAAAGGGCAGGCTTCCTTACCCCTAACTTAAGATGAGTAAATCTAAGCTTAAGGAGACAAAGTAAAGTTCAAGGTTACAAAGCTGGTGAGTATCAGCGCTAACACTTGAACCCAGGCCTTCTGAAATCAAGTTCACTGCTCTTTCTACTTCCCTGTGCAATTGAAACAAACACCTTGCAAAAGGGCCATCTTAAATCAGGTCAATAGTTTGTTCAAGTCAAAAGTATGTTTCTAGACCACAGCACCAAGAGAAGTTTAGTTGGGAAGTTTAGTTGCCATACTTTACACTGACCTCAAAATTTAGGGTTAAACTAATGTTCTGTGCTAAGCTTTTATGAAACTATTACTTCTGATGAATTTCTAATTCCTTCTTGAGAAGAGTATTAACGTAATAAAATGCCTGACATTTGTATTACACTTAACACATAGAACAGCAATTAAATTTCTCTAATTTAATTCATACAACCTTATAGAAAACTTTCAGTAGCCATGTCACAGAGCTGATATTCAGAGATTAACAGCTTAGCCAAGACCAAATGGCTACTGGGCAGCAGAAAAAAAGCAAAAACCAACCTTCCTTCTTTGGTGAAATAACACTTATACTACCTCATGCTTCCCTCTGCACACAATCTGTACTTTTTTTTGTTTGTTTGTTTTCCAGAGTAAGACTTTTATTTGGTTTTCTTGCTATTTTTTTCTTTCTTTTTTTTTAATTTTATTTTTTATAAACATATAATATATTTTTATCCCCAGGGGTACAGGTCTGTGAATCGCCAGGTTTACACATTTCACAGCACTCACCATAGCACATACCCTCCCCAATGTCCATAACCCCACCCCCCCTCTCCCAACCCCCCTCCCCCCATCAACCTTCAGTTTGTTTTGTGAGATTAAGAGTCACTTATGGTTTGTCTCCCTCCCAATCCCATCTTGTTTCATTTACTCTTCTCCTACCCCCCAAACCCCCCATGTTGCATCTCCTCTCCCTCATATCAGGGAGATCATATGATAGTTGTCTTTCTCCGATTGACTTATTTCGCTAAGTATGATACCATCTAGTTCCATCCACGTCGTCGCAAATGGCAAGATTTCATTTCTTTTGATGGCTGCATAGTATTCCATTGTGTATATATACCACATCTTCTTTATCCATTTGTCTGTTGATGGACATCTAGGTTCTTTCCATAGTTTGGCTATTGTAGACATTGCTGCTATAAACATTCGGGTGCACATGCCCCTTCAGATCACTACAATCTGTACTCTTAGGGAGACTGCCCTTTGGGTAACCCTTATGCAAACCCAGGAAGGTAACTAAGGAAACACAGAATCAAGAAGTGATTACCCACCTGGTAATAACTATCTCATCAGTAGCCAGTCAGTAACCTGCACAGGAAAATAAAACCTGCCGTGTGTCTGTGGTATATCCTCTCTGACTGCCTCCCTTAGCAAATGGGAGGATTTCCCACCCTGGCATACTCTTCCAAGGGTAGTGCAATGCTATGGTACATGACAGATACTCAGTCATTTTGCTAAATTCAAATAAACTGAGAAAACACTTACTTTGTGTGCTGCAATCAGGTCTTTTATAGAAACTGTTCCATTTACTATCACGCATCCTCACAACTCTTATAGGTGAGCAAACAAAGGTCCAGAGAGGTTAACTAGCCTGGCCAATGCCACAAAGGTTGGGGCAGAAGTGACTGACTCTAAGCATCTATTTTTCCCAATCATACCCTGTCACTTTGGGGAGGGGGAAAAGAAAGGAGAGATACGGAAAGGTATCAGCTCACTCAGCTGATACTGCCTGAGCACCTGTGTATAAGATACCCTACGACACAGTTCAAACTGAGCCGAAGGATGGAACAATGGCAAGAGAGACAGATCTTGAAATAAGGCCTCCACTCCTGGTGACACTTAAAGGAAGCAGCTGGCATGGGGGAAAAGCTGAAATTATTGACTGATTTGTGAACCTGAATCATAAATAAGGTAGAATTTTCTAGGCTCTGCCCTTTCTACTGTGAAGAACAATGCAAGCTGCAGATCTGAGGGGATACTGATGCCAGAATTGAGGGTGCCCATAAATACAAGAATGAGCTGTTTTCCCCTCTTATCCCAAGGAGATATACAATCTCACTCTCAAATCTCACAGCCAGCAAAAGCTTCACCATCATGTTTTCCTTAATTAATTGGACAATCTGAGTATGTGAGAGGAAACAGAAAAACATCTGGGGGGAAAATATGAACCATGTCACAGTTTGTTTTTCCCTAAATCACCCTGATTGACTTATAATCTCCCTGAATCCTAAAGCAGCAGACACTGCAAATCCACTGGGTATCACACTGCTTGTCAGTTCTGCAAACTGCTTCACCCGTTTCAATTGCTTATTGCTGCTTTATCTGCACTACTTTTCCCCCTTTCCTTGATTCTTAGTTATGTTTCCCATCTCTGCTATCTGGAAAATGGTAGGGGGGACAGTGGCAGTATGCAATGCATTCAAATCTCAGAACTGAATGGATATCTGGCTGGAGGAAATTTTTTCTTGCCACAGAAATCTAACTTCTAAGAGACAGCCTTTTCAAGCTTGCAAAGTATGAAAGTTTATGTTTAGCTGGGTTAAATGCAATTTTATCTGATTGTAGGAGGGTCAAAGCAGTCAAAATACATTTAGCTCAGAAAACCCTTGGAAAAATATCTGTATTATGCATAGCTCTGAATATCACCTAGTAAGAAGCACAAATTAGCATTCTGTCTCACTTACTCTAGCCGCTTGGGTCTACCACCTTCATGCCAATTTTTTGGACCTGTGACTAAACCTGAAACCAAAAATGAATCCTGGTCAGGGACCAAAGTGTCAGCCAGAGCAACCCTGGCCTTGGAAATCATGATTGTCTTAAGCCTGATGTTTTTTGGTAAGTCCACCAGATACTTCTCCCCGTTAGCGGGTCTCCTAAACAATATTCCAGCAGGTCCTACTAAGACAAAGGTCAAGGGCATGTTAAGATATCCTTTCCCACTTGCCCAGGGAAAACGGATACAAGACAGAAGGAGAACATTTTTAAAAAGGACAGATGAGACAGTTTGAAGGATTCTTTTTCTATCTTGTACAATCTGCCAATAAACTTTCTTAAGAGTGTGGAGTTAAATTTTCTACCTGCTATGAGTTCTGGAAATTTCATAATTAAAAAACGAAGAAAAAACCTCCTACATCCACTGAATCTTGATCAAGCAGTAAGTTATGAGAGTACAAATGGTAGTGTGGTCAGAATGCAAAACTTATGCCTGTTGCCACCTACCTAGTAGTATTTTCGTTTCTCCTCTTGCTCCTGCAATTCATTATCCAGCCGCCAAGAGCGGTCCTCCTAAACTGTTAGGTCAGACTGTGCTACACTCCCTTGCCCAAGATACTCCAGTTACTCCCCTTCACACCGGCAATTCCACCCCAGCTTCCTACCATGGCCTATAAAACCCTGAGCAATCTGCCCCGACGGCATTCTCTCCCCTTCCTCCAGCTGTGCTCAAACAGTTTTTCTGTCCCTCGAATCTGTCAAGCTCATTCCTGCCTTAGGTCATCCTTTGCACTTGTCCCATCTTGCCCTCGGTCATTCTGAATGTCTGATTTCTTTGTGTCATGCCAAACTCAGGCCCTCCCCCACTAGCTAATCTAACGTGACTTCCCAATCACCGTACGTCACATCTCCCTATTTTAATTCTTTATGTAACAGAGAATCACTATCTGCTTTCTCGTTTGATTACTGCTTCTCCCCACACTAGAATTTGAGCTCCACAAAAGCAGACTCTGTCAGTCTGGCTCACTGCTATATACCCCATTCCTACAGCCTAGAACATACAAAGCATTCAATAAACATTCAGTGAATGAATGAACAAATGAATTTTGCTTGGGAACAAATACAAATGAAGGTGGACATTAACAGAAATGAGAAGGGATACAAACGATAGGATCCAGAAATTTACATAATAAATAACTTTAGGGGCGCCTGGGTGGCTCAGTGGGTTAAGCCTCTGCCTTTGGCTCGGGCCATGATCTCAGGGTCCTGGGATCGAGCCCCACATGGGGCTCTCTGCTCAGCAGGGAGCCTGCTTCCCCCCTCTCTCTCTGCCTGCCTCTCTGCCTACTTGTGATCTCTCTCTCTCTCTCTCTCTGTCAAATAAATAAATAAAATATTAAAAAAAAAAATAACTTTAGAGCAACGGAAAACCTGCCAACCTCAGCCTCACTTGAGCAGCACAAACGCACTGCCAAGCAGCCCAAGCCACAGCACTACAGAACTTCAAAGATGAATGTTTACCGTAGGGTTAAGTGAGTGCAAGAGAATGGGTATGGAGGGCAGTCCCGAGTCTCCACATCAACGGGACTTTTGTGAAACTCTTTATGACAAATGGTGGCTCCTAGCCACTATGGCCAATGTTGTGGCCCAGCCACATTCCTACCTCTTCTGCTGGGACACCTGCACACATCCTCCCATTAAGCTTCCCTTTGAGGCCACAGAAAGTACCTGCAGCTCTGCAGTCCTTCCTGAGTCTTCCCCTCACAACTGGTTGCTCCCTCCTCCCCAATTCCATAGAAGCTTACATCTCTCGTAACTGTTGTTAATATTCTGCCTTGCATTATCATCACTACTCATTTCATCCTCGTTTTTTTTTAAGCTAAACATCTATCCTCTCATGCCTTACTTTGGTCCATTCCCTTCATAAAATTTTTTTGAGTAGTCATTCAAAATGTTTTCTGAACATCTATCAAAATGAGAAAAATGTTTGCTCTCGCTGTATGGCCGATGATACATATCATTTTAACTTGACATTTACTAAGAACTTAGTATGTTCCAGGCATAGTACCTTTATGAAGATAACGGCCAACATTTACTGGGTGTTTACTCTGTGTTGGACACTGTCCTGAAGATTAAATAACTCATTTATTCTTCACTTCAATGTTATGCAACAGGCACTACTGTTATCCCCATTCTACAGAAGGAGAAACTTGAGTACATGGAGATTACGTAACTTTCCCAAGGACACACAGTTGGTAAATGATGCGGCTACCACTCGAGCCACTCTCGATTGATGCAAATCACATCTCAGGAAAGACAAACTTATAAACAGATGTTTATAAGCCAATGTGACAAGTGCCAGGATATACAAAGTGCTAAAAGAACACAAATACACAAATTCTGTTGGAGGCTAGGAGGATGAGCCTAAAAAAACAATAAAAAACAAAAATAAAACAAAACAAAAACCTCAGAAGAGATAAGCTTTAAGTCAGGCTTTAAAGGATGAGTGGGAGTATTCCAGGTAGCTCAGGAAAAGCAAAGCTTGCCAAGCTGAAGGCAGATGGGAGCAAAGGCATGGGGCTGCCAAGCACCTGGCAGATTTGGGGACTAGAAAGTAGGAAATGGCTGTCATCTAATCACAACTCTCAAGAAGTCCTAAGACTTCAGAGAAGTGCCATTAAAGCAACATACCCTTGCATTTACTACTCTTAGAAAAGACACTATTTTCCAGGCTACCAAATCAATTTGTTACAAAACACAAATATTCACCTCCTGCATAAGTAATAGCAGTGGAAGTGAACCAAATTTTAAGCCCCAAAGATCCCCCAAGAATGCCAAGACAGCACTCTCTCCCCAGAAATATGCTAGTCCATTGCTTAGGACTTCCAATTGGGAAAAAGACCGAGGCAATAACTGCAAACTGCACACCACAATAAATTCTGCTCCGCGCCCTCTAGCCTCTGCTCATGCTATTCCAGGCCTCTGATATTGGCCCCAAATTAAAACTACAAAGACAACTCAACCCTTGTAATATGAGAATACTTATCAAACTTCTTCCTGAGTGCAGCACAAGGGTAAAAAAATAAATAAATGAAAGACCACCCACCAGTTCTGCTCTGTTATTTACTGATGGCTTCTGACTGGCTGCAGACGAGCAAATCATATATAGGAGTCTAGGAATGTTCAACTGTGATTCACACCAGCCCCACCAGTATAAAGCTGTAAGAGTCAAAATCTTAAAATGATAATAAAAAAACCTAAACAAACAGAAAACCCTGTATAGCAGCTACCTAATGGCTCCCCAGACTGAGGATGAACTGTTCCTTTCCAAAGAAACAATAAAATCTGCACGATCTAGCTTTGGTTGGTGGGCTTAGCGACACAGAAAACACAAAGGGGGCTTTTGTGTGAACTGCTGTTTCTGGGTGCATTTTACAGCAGCAGCCAGGCTAGCTGCTCCTCTCTCGTCTCCCCTATTCACACGGGCAAAGGATGGTAATTAAAATCAGCCCAGGGACCAGGCAGGAAGGCTCACTCAGGGCCATTGTAATTAACCTCTGGAAGGTAAGACTGCACAAATGACACTGTGGGGACACAGAGCAGGAGCAAGTGCCACAGCCTTCCTTCAGATACTCCTCAAAACAAAAAGACAACCCAACATCATCCTTTTCCTTCCGCACAGTGGTTCCAAGGAAAAATAAAGGTCCTGAATTCTACAAAAGTGGCAGTTCGCTCTAGGACGGAGCCTGAAAGAAAAATGGCAATAGAAATTTTCATCAAACTCAGTCACAAATAGCCCTGCTGGACTCCAACCTCACGCTCTGTAGCAGACAGTCCTTCATATCCAGTGGGTTCGCAGCCTTTCCATTCACACCGAATGCCAGCAGCAAGCATGGCACATGGGAAATTTCTAGTGTCAAGGACCTTGAGAGAGACAGAGTGAGGAGAGGGTATGTAGAACACCGATGGGGTGTCAGAACCATTTGGGGCTCCAGTCCCAACCATTTCTGATTCAGTGGGTTTGGGATGGGGCCATAATATAGCCTAACACACACCCCGGTGCTTCTAATACAAGGGACTACAGCCTTTTCTGATAAACTGTAAACTGCATCAAAACCAGTATTTACTAACATTCTTAGCAGAAAGAAAAGACCAGACAACAGAAAACAGAGAGGAAGGAAAATTAACTCCATCCTAGAGGGGGGAGACAGCTTGATGGGTGGACAGAGCCCCACAGGAGGTGTCAGGGTAAGAGGCTGGACTAGACTCCCTCCTCCACTTGCCGGCTGTGGTGCCTTTCCAGTCTTGGAGGCCTCTACGATCACTGGTGAAAGAGGGAAGCTGGTGTGGCAGGGATCTGAACACGTGGGCTCTCATTTCTGCTCTACAGGGCCTGGCTGAGTGACCCACTGGATGGCTGCCCTTCTGTATCTGGGTCTCCTCACATGTAAAGGGAGGAGAGGAGAACAGACTGGTTTAACTCGAGTATAGACTTTTGACTGGCTGCTGCCTAGAAGACTGTAAAGCCTTACCCAGGCTCCACAAAAAAGACACACAGAAATCCACTGGTCCTGTCTCTACAAGGAGGGGCTGCAACTCTGGCTGGATGAGTCAGAAGGTTTGTTCTTGCTTTTAACATTCTCTGATTCCCTATCTGTAAAATAATAATGGTATCTGTCCTCACTGGTGCTTGCAGAGAAGAGAAGAAACATTTGTGAAAAGACCAGCAGCACCACAGTTGGAGGCAGAAGAACAGGAGCATGGAGTCAAAAAGAACACAGGTTCAAATCCCAGCTGCGTGACCACGGGCAAGCTATTTTGCCTCTCTAAGCCTCAGTGTCACAGCTGGAAATGGGAATAGTAGCAGTAATACCCATCTAAGAGGATATGGTGAAGATCACATAAAGTGGAAAAAAAATGAGAAAAGGCCTGCTTACAGCAGATATTTAATAAATGCTAGGCCTCTAGAACCCCTCCTTAACACAGTTCCAGGGTATCATGGACCCCACAACCCCACAAGTTGCATTTCTACCTTCTACTCTCCTCACTCAATGTAGCCTTGCCACGGAGCTCACACCCACCTGGTACACTCAGAGAAAATGGTGATGATGTTAACACCTACACACACCCGCAAAACCCCCGCTGGATGTGCAACTTACCAGAGCATCGATGAGTACTTCCGCTCCCTCTTCACTCTCGTGGAGGGTATCTATATCTGTTAATTCCTGAAGCAAATCAACCACAGCTATGGACACATGTGAAAAGTGTTAAGGGCATCACATACATACTGAAACCTTACTGACATTTTATTAAAATCTTTGGTTCCCTTCTGTTTCCCTATCAATCCTTTTATTACCGTTCACCTTTAATACACTGTGGTTTTATTAACATCTCTTCAACGAGGTTCTACTCACAGTGGGTGTTCAGTAAATGTTGTTAACCGACTCAGTCTTTTTCCATATGCTGCCTTCCTGGTCACTTACTCCATAGGTTCACTACATTTTCATAAATATCAAAATTTCAAATAAATTGCTCAGGAGGTTGCTTTTCCAATGAGAAGTAGGCCAACACCCTTAACCCTATCTCACGATTTAAATTCTTGGAACTCAGTATAATCTGAACTACCCTGTACAGTTCACCTTCGAAGGCAGTAATGATTTCTGAGATGAGATGGCTGATGTTCACCTAGAGGTCGGCAGAGAGAGGGGCAGGACAAAATCAGTTTCAGATGTAGAGGGAAGGCTTTATACTGGACTGTGCTAGACCTCCCCCTACCCACAGCTCCCTCCCCTCAAACACTGAGCTACTATGGACATAAAAGGAAGAACAACGAAATAAACACTAGACAAAAATAGAAAGAGGAAGATATATATGAAAGAAAGAAAACAAGAAAGAGAGAAAAAAGGAGTTATGTTTGGAAACTAGAAGGCAGAACTAAACTGCTTTCCCTCCTCACCTTGGAAACACATTCTCTTTTTTCTCTCACTCACTCTTTCACACACACACACACACACACACACCATGCTCTGCCAACCTGCATTGCTGAATGTCTACGATGGAAAAAGCACTGTGATGGTGACAAAAGCAAACCCACTATTCATTCTGGGCCTCCGTTTCCTCATCTACAAAACAAGGACGTTCAATAATCAGAGACATTTTAAAAATTATGCGCCATAGGCAACGGCCAACATGTAACAAATGAGGAATACAGATGTCCTGTAAAGGGGGCAATCAAACTGAACTCAGAAATCAGCAATGATCTGTAGGGAAAAACTGGTCAGAAAACAGGCAACTAAAAAGGATGATGGCAGGAGGGCGAGAAAGCCAAGCCATGGGAAGAAGAGGAAGGAGACCGAAAGGCACAAAGGCACATGAAGAGGACACAGAGGATCAGGGAAGGGAGGGAAGGATAGAAGAAAGGGGAGAACAGGGAGAAAATGACAATTAGAGCTCTATGAGGAAAATAATATTTTGAAAGAATAACCTAACAGCTGTGTACAGACGTGCACTCAAGCACAGAGTACCGGGGCAGGCCTGGACACATGGGAGGCTGGATGAGCAGGTAGTTGAATGGGGTGGGCTGGGTGGGAAGCCAGGTCTGGAGGAAAAGATACCACATGCAAGACTCCAGAGTGAGACAAGGGCAGAATCAGGGCAGTTTCCCTAGAACTGGAAAGAAAAAAGTAAAAGGAAAGATAAAGGACATAATAACAGGAATGACAGGGCTTGCTAACAACTAGCTAATGTTCCAGGTATTTTATGAACATCTTTTGCCGAAAGAAAAACTATTGGAGGGTTGGTTTTATTCATTTATAACTGACCAGCTGACCATCATGCACAAGTAACTAAGCTATCAGTGTCATCTTCTTTCACTTTTTAAAGTGTTATGTACCCAAAACACTGGAGTGCTATAAAACTTAATATGTAAAAGAGCTGAAAGGTCTTTGGACCAAACTCCTTTCTTTATGTGCCGTGTCTAGTCTTCATTAACCAGAAAGTGGTTGACACAAAAGACCACGTAACATACTTGACATATAGTAAACCAAAACACAGTTGTTTGAATTAGTTTTAAAAAACCGGCTACCAAATTAACCCCTAGAAACTCCAGAGCTATCCCTGCCTAGTAGGAATTAAAGACTGCAGTGGTCACCATTGTAATAACATGTCTAAAAGTCACCATTACACCAAGTGCTGAGCTACCAAATTCTCACAAGGGCATTGTAAGATTTTACAGGTCAGAAAGCTAAAAGCTCAAAGCAGTTAAGTAACTCACCTAAAGGCACTGCAATAGTAAGGGGGAATGTTTGGCCCATCTGATTCCAAAAATGATAATTTTGCCACTACACTCCATATTAATGCACAGGGAAATACAAACCAGCTTTAAACAGGGCTAGGTTCTGGTAAGTTCTAGCTAATGAGCCCACTGTAATTACAAAGATCTGTCACATATTTCCACCAAAACTTATTAAAAGTTTCAGGAACAAACAAGATGCTGAAAACTCCCCCTCATCCTCCTCATCTAAGACACTCCCAAATATATTCTCTTGAAAAGTTCTTACATGTACATCGTAAAAATCTTACCTATTCACATGCTTATTTAATGTTTATATAACATTTCATCTATGTATCCATCCATCCATCCATCCATCCATTGACCCACTGTGGAGTCAGATGTCTACAGGACAAGAATATGAATCAGGCACGTAATAAGCACTATCATTACCTCCCTTGAACAATGCCACACAGAACAAAGTATTTATTAACTCATATGTTCATTAAACAACAGCCTCAAAGGGTGCCTGGGTGGCACAGTTGGTTAAGCATCTGCCTTCGGCTCAGGTCATGATCCCAGGGTCCTGGAATCAAGCCCCACAACGGGCTCCTTGCTCAGCGGGGAGCCTGCTTCTCCCTCGCCTGCCGTTCCCCCTGCTGTGCTTGTTCTCTGTCTTGCTTGCTCGCTCTGTGTGTCAAATAAATAAATAAAATTTAAACACACACACACACACAAACAGCCTCAAAACACGGATGGGGTATATTTGAAAAAATAGATGAAAAGTCAGAGCAAACATGAGGACAGGAGTCATGTCATATTCATCTCTGCTTCCTATCTTTAGTGAACTGACCTATCCCCAAATTATCACTAGCCATGTAATCCTGTCCAAGCCCCTTTATCTCCTTATAGCTTAGTTTCCTCACCTGTAAAATGGTGGCAATAGTCTCTGCCCAGCCCATCTCGCTGAGTAGCTAAAAGGAATAAAGTCACATATGTCGAAGGCCAAGCAAATCAAAGTACTAAGAAAATATGAAAACGTTTTATAATAAAGATTGTTAGTCAAGTCTTCCCACAGAATGGCCAAGGCCCTCACTGTTGCCTTCACTTTTTCCTGAAGCCTCTAAAATCTAAAATGTAAGCTAACAACAGCATGGTCTCCTTTTCTGGGTCACAATGGGTTAGAAGATCTAATTTTATTTTTCGGCTATGCTACAGACATTCAGATTGATCAAGTCCTTTTCCAGCCTCTAAGGTCTATGGGCTGGGTATCATATATTTCTTTCATTAGTCTTATACCATGCTCACAGATGTGTCACATTAAACCTAGGAACTTTTTTTAAAAGGAAAATAATTGACAATGGTGGTGGTTTTATGTAGGACAGGATAAATGTCTAACTTTTACCAAGGAAAGTCATTTTTAGAAATGTTCCAGTGGTTATCTCCTTGCCTACCCTCCTGCCTCAGTTGAGAAGTCAAACATGAAAGGAGATATCAGCTATTGGGTCTGGTAAACATCTCATCAATTCTACTGCTAGCTGATTTTACATAAATTCCCAACTTTCACCAAATAACATTTCAACAAGGCAGTAATGAGTCTACATTGTAATCAGCAACTTCTGGGTAATATAATATTACCCAGAAGACAGAGGTCATTTGAAGACCGGAAAGAGGAATGAGAACCCAAACTCATAGACAGAGGGAGTCTCTATCTTGATGAGAAAATTCAGCATGGACTGCCGCCCATCCAACATTTCTTCACAAGCAGACTCTGGGCATGGGTGATAGGTTTTTCCACTGTAGTGACAATTTCATTTCACGAGGTAAAAGGCTCTCCCATCCAAGTATAATAGGAAAACAGAGAGCCTGTCTCTCTGTGAATTACTAAAACACAGTTTTTGATAGCCTATTTTGTCATGTCGAGTAGAAAGTCCACCCCGCACACTCCCTCTGTACCTGCCCACTACTGGGACAACAAGCTAGTGTAATAAGAGATGAAGTAGAAAAGGCCAGCTGGGCACAAAATGGTCCGTAGTACAAAGGCTTTTGGAAAAAGAGCGAGTATTTACTTCCACTTTGGGGTTTATATATTTGCTTTTGGGTATGATCCATGTAGAGTTTTGGCACAGAAACTGAATGTTAATCTCATTAATCTCCAATCAGATGTGTCCGTAAGGAAAAAAGTTACTTAAAAAAAAAAAAAAAAAAGAATAAGATGTAGTAAGCAGATGGTTTTTTTTGAAAAAGTCATTTTGGGGGCGCCTGGGTGGCTCAGTGGGTTAAGCCTCTGCCTTCTCCTCAGGTCATGATCCCAGGGTTCTGGGATCAGGCCCGCATCAGGCTCTCTGCTCTGCAGGGAGCCTGCTTCCCCCCCTCTCTCTCTCTGCCTGCCTCTCTGCCTACTTGTGATCTCTGTCTGTTAAATAAATAAATAAAATCTTTAAAAAAATAAAAAATAAAAATAAATAAATAAATAAATAAATAAGTCATCTCAAAAAGGATTCCTTAAGAAAAATAAACCAGTCTAGATTCAGGGACTACAACTGATTTAATGGAACAAATGTCGGTTTAAAAACAAACAAACCAACCAACTTTTTTCTTTTATTCCTAGATTAGGACAATGATTAGAAAAGGCTCGGTTAATATAGATCAATTTCAAAACACAGACACAATGGTCTTTTCCTCCTTTTAAGACAGTTGGCACAGAGCTCCCTAGAATACACCTGGACTCTTAATTTTCTCCCACTCCTAGATCAAACGAAGATGAGGGAGAATATGCACTCATTCAAGATTCATTAAGTACCTACTAAATGCTAATGGGCACTATTATGGGCCACAGGGGAGACGTCCAAAGCACACTATAACCACCCTAACCTTCTAGGGGCATGGCATTCACCTAAAATTCATAAACAAGAACAAAAGCTACATTAAGAGGTCCTTTTCCTAGATTGCCATTTGGCTCTTTTTACCTGATCTGACTTTCTCCAGAGCGTATCTAAAAGGCTCCAGAAAAATGGGTGACTTATCTGCACAGATTATCAGACATGTCAGACTACTGATCAGAAAAAGAAGTACCTTCTCTTCAATGTAGTTTTGATTCTGGAAATGTCAAGATGAGAACAGCTCCCAGCAAAGCAATAGCTCAAGATTCACAAGTCTTGTTAGACAGTGTTTGCAGGAAAGCACTGGAGCAATAGCCAACTTCCTCCCAGTCCAATTAGAAGAAAGCCCTTAAGAGGCTCAAACCCTTCCCAGCCCTATTTCTGCTCATTAACACTGGGGCTCTAACACACAGCACCCCTGACTATTGTACACACCCTCTGAGACAATATGGTGTGTTGCAGTCAGTTTGTTTCCCTTCAGCTTTCTCAGACCCAAACTGCTCAAATTCAATTGATCCCTGCTGGTCTAAGAAAAAGTCTGCCTGCTCTTTATTTTCCAACCCACACAGTAATTCTTCACAAAATCCAAAAGCACAACTTTGCAGGTCCTCCTGGCTTTCTAGAGTCAAAGAAAACTAGGCAGTAGTATAGAAAAGAACAGAGCTAACAACCATTCCCTGAAATTATCCCAGACCAAAAAAAAAAAAAAAAAAAAGAGCTGTCCCATCAGCACCAATGATCTCCTATGTAACTAACAAATTTCTCCCTTCCCACATATTAGTATGCAACCCACTGTAATAATGCCTTAGGTCAACATTACGATGAGACCTCATTTTTCTGGATCACAAACAGGTAGAGACAAAGCAGTCTTTGAACAAACTGGGATACTCAATAAACCCCAATTTCTTTCTTCTTCTTTTTTTTTTTTTAAATAGAGCACTTAGCTGGAAAGCAGTAGTCTTAGTGTTTTGTTTTTGTTTTTGTTTTTAAATAAAGTCCTGAGCCTAATATCCTGGTTAGTTTGTAGTGACTACATGAGCACGTCAGCTTCTAGCATGTAAGGAATGGCAATTTCCACTGCCAAGGTACAGACCATGAAAATAAACTAGAAACACACTCTAATCTCCACATCTGTCAAAAGCTTACCCATCTCCAATGCCCAATTCCCTTATCACCCCCAAGCCAGAAATGACTCACACCTCAGAACTCCAATGGCATTTCTTGAGCGTAATACTCTAAGGGCACTTTCCACACACAGTAAGTAACTTGTAAGTGAGTGAGTGTTTTTACTCTACCAGAGTTATCATTTCTTGTTTCCCCAATAGGACCCAACAGGGCTTATCACAAAAAGGAGAAAGCCCATAAATGCCATGATCTACCACAAAGACTTTAGAAAGGATTCCACTCACTCAAATTGAGAATGCAGCTAATGACATACAAAAATAAGATGTTTTTGGATTTGATGCTGTGGTGATTTATTTTTTGGTTGGTGGTAAAAGGGGTGATGAGCCACCATCTGGGGTTTTATCCTCCCCTTGTTTTATTCCTCTTTGTTCCTTTAGGCAAAATGAGTAAATATGGCTTAAAATGGGCCACAAAAACTGTTTGTTTAGCAGTACCTTAAGAAAATATCTTTAAATGTACCTTTGATTTTATGTTTCTGTAAAAACACTCCAAAAGGTTCACAAAAAAGGGCTCTAAACACACTTAAATGACTACTTCAAAGGAAAAATGGTTTTAAAAAGCAGTATTTCTAAAAGGCAGCAGCTGTTGGATCCTACCGTGTGTTCTCTTCTAGCACATTCGGAGTGACTCTTCAATACTGTGTGAGGGGTATGCCCCTCCCTCTCTGCCCCTCACCCCCAGAGGTGCTCTTCACAGACCAGAATTCCACTCTGCAGCCAGCGGATGGCTGGGCTCCAGCCTCTCAAGGGGGGAGACAAGGCACAGAAGCGCTGACAGGCCCTCACGAGCAGCAGTGATGCAGAGCGCCGGAATAAACTCTGAAGCTGCTTCTCACGGTTGAAAGGACAAGGTACAAGCTGTTTTCTTGCATCCTCTGCCTCTTAAGGTTACAACGACCCAGACTCTGATCCAATTAAAATCCCTACAGTTGATTTTTTTCTCAGAGAAGGTCAAAGCAAAGATGACCTGGGCTTGTCGGGAGCACAACCAGCCACATAAGGTGTTGGTTGATAAATGAAGAGTTAAAAAAGATGAAAAATTTAAGTCATGACTGCCATGAAATTATTTATTCATGGTAAGGTGTTTCGGGCAGTTACAGCTGTACAACAGTAAATTGTTAACAAGCATCTCCCGAAGAAAAATCTCCATTATAGATCACAGATAAGACAAGACACAGAGTACATTGCTACTGGGAGATCAACGTCCCGGAATGGGAGAGGATGTGTCAGATGCAAGTCAAGAGGGCCTACCCTATCCTGAAACCACTTTCAAGAAAAACTGTACTTTGAGGAGGATGACATTTACCCTAATTGCTGCAGCTAATTAAAATTAGGTAATTAAAAAAATTTCCAATGCACTTTAAATTTGATGTAGGGCATAATTAAAAATCCGATTTTAAAAAATATCATTAGGGCAGTAAGGTGAAGGTTGGCATACTGGGGGGGGCGCGGAAAACAAAACGCAGTTTAGCTCTCAGAAAACAGGAGGGAAATGGCAGTCTGTCAAAGTTCTTATAGGGGAACTTGTTTTTTTCCTTTTTAAAGACCAGAACTTAACAACTCGGAACATCTGTGCCCTTGCCTTTCCCAAGTACGCCGATGTCGAGCAGCACTTCTCGTGTCAGTCTCCTCCCCAGCAGGAACCAGGCTGGTGAATCAGCAAAATGTCAGGATCGTCGGGAAGCTGCCACTATTACTTTGAGTTAGCAGGAACAGAAAAAGAACAAGAGCTGTGTTTCCAGAAACAAACCTGGTGATTCCTGTGTGAATACACAGGGTAGCAGATGACACTGTGCAACTCTGTCAGGGATGTAATAAGTCCTGCAGGGGGGAGGGTTCAAGACGCACTCGCAACAAGGCCAGCCTGGAAATCGGGGGCCCAGAGGGCCAGACTCAACCTCAACAGTTAACTGTCCATTATTGGGACCTCTGTTTTGTCACTAAATAAATAACTAAGGCAATGGGCTAAATCATGTGTCAGGTCTGCTTAGATTCTGAAAATCTACCGTTCTGTAGGTGAATTAAAAGGTGAACTCACAACTAAGAACTCTTTCTACCTTACTAACTCTGTGAGGACTAGTCAGTACCTTGAACAGGGCTGATCATACGGTAGATATTCAAATATATATTTACTAACTGATGCTGCTTGAACATCCAGTCTAGTCCATGGTTCCTCGGGGTCTAGTACAGTGCCTGGTACATAATAAGCACTCAAAGCACGTCTACTACACGAGTTCATGAGACCCAGTTGACCCAGAAACAAGCTGATCCTCCAGATTCTCGTACAACCCGGAACCCAGCAGTAAACCCTGAGGAGCACAGCAACCTGGGGACAGACAGAGTGATTCTTAATGCTACCTAACCTTACAAGTCTCAGAAATGGCTTAAGATCAGCCTTCAAGAAGCCTGCATTGGGCGCCTGGGTGGCTCAGTGGGTTAAGCCGCTGCCTTCGGCTCAGGTCATGATCTCAGGGTGCTGGGATCGAGCCCCGCATCGGGCTCTCTGCTCGGCAGGGAGCCTGCTTCCTCCTCTCTCTCTGCCTGCCTCTCTGCCTGCTTGTGATCTCTCTCTGTCAAATAAATAAATAAAATCTTAAAAAAAAAAAAGAAGCCTGCATTAAAATTATTCACTGATTTATTTCTATGAGAATTATCAGGCAGGAAAGGACCTAGTCAGACACTCTCTCAGGAGAGAGATTACCAAGAAGATGAAAATAACATGAAGCAGCAGCAGATTCCCCGTGAATATCACTCAGGCAGACTAACTACATTTGTCTCCTACCTTCGGAAATCTGGATTCAAACAGAACCACTGGAAGAGAATTCGCCTTAATGAACATATCCCTGACCATGGGCCTATCAAACCCGTTTGTAGGAAGCTGCTGCACATCTGAGAGCAAAAACAAAGTATAAAATGGTTTGGGAAGTCATGGTTCAGATTCAGCTAAAAGTAACATCTACTAAGTGCCTACTGTGTATCAGAAACCGCTTGGCCCTCACATGGTCTCCTTTAATATTCCATAACAATGAAAGGCAAAAGTTATTGACTCCACTTCTGCAGAGGACAATACTGAGGGCTGGAGGGCCATCAAATTTCACACAAGAAAGTAAGCTGGGATCAGTAAGTAAGCTAGATCATCTGTTTAGGTCTAATGCTCATTTGACAAATATTACGTGTTTCTGTGCACTGAGGCTTTTTTAAGGAATACGGAATGTAGCGCTGGACAAAAGAAATTAAAATCCCCATCTTCCTGGACATTCCAGTGTGCTTTCTACCACGGTTCACTGCCTCCTCTTGTCTCAACTCCACTGGGCCATCTGTTAGCAGAATGATGTCTAGATCAACAGATTCAAATCCTAGCTGGCCATGCCGCTATAACGGACCTGGAAAATCAAGACCCTGAGAAATTAACGTTATTAAGGTATGAACAGATACATCACAAAGAATTCCAGCACTAATAAGAGAAAATAGGACAATTAAGGATTGCCCCAGATTTATTCATAGATAAAAACAGATTTTCAAATGAGAAAGGAGCAGCGTGTGTTTCAAGATGGGAGATAATTAGAATGAAAATAGAACACCAGACGTGACAGCAGACATCAGCAGAGACAGACAGGAGAAGAGAGTAAACAGTATTCCCTCACCCTGTCAGCCTTCCTACTGAGAACAGATCTGCAAGGATATCTGTATTATCGTGTCCAAGTAACCCAAGGAGAGACTGCACAGCATTCAACTCCACCAGAAGGTGGTACAGGTCTGGCATGGTGGCCACCACGTGCATCTCCTGAATGATGTCATTTAGGTCCAGCTCAGATTCCATAAACCTAGGAGGGGAAAACAAGACAGCATCAGTGAAAGGAAAGGGGTACCATCAGCACTGAGGAGCAAACAGCAACATAATCCAGACAGGGAAACAATCTGTCAAAGCATCTGCAACAGACCAACCAGGAAGTACACTCATCCAAACATCATACTGTCACACAATTTCCTTGAGAAATCGATTTCCTCATTACAAAAATCAATCTTGGATTCAGATCTCATTACAGGGTTCCCCTTACTCTTGCAGTCACAAGTTGCCTTTTAGAGGCTCCTGAAACATTTTGTAGCATTAAATGATCTGCCCACCAGTCCTGTGGATTAGCTACCATGACCACGGTGTTGCCCTGACATAGTTCTCCCACTAATCCAAAAAGGGTTTCTCTTACCTGCCACTTCAGATCAACGGCCAGTTATCCCCCTTACCCAAAGGAAGATACTGAGATTCTCCCGCCATCCAAAACTACCCTGCCTTCCACCAAACCCTCTCTCTTCAGTGAGCTGATTCGGGGGCAGATCCCACAGTAAAGCAGCGCCAGTCTCCCTCACCCTGCAATCACCACCACACCTTACGTGGCAAGGCAGATACTCCACTCATAGTTCCACACCCGAACCCTTCAAAAAACCTGTGCCCAGGCGCTAAGAACAAAACTGTTGTGCAGGGGCGCCTGGGTGGCTCAGTGGGTTAAAGCCTCTGCCTTCGGCTCAGGTCATGGTCCAAGGGTCCTGGGATCGAGCCCTGCATCAGGCTCTCTGCTCAGCGGGGAGCCTGCTTCCCTTCCTCTCTCTCTGCCTGTCTCTCTGCCTACTTGTGATCTCTGTCTGTCAAAAAAATAAATAAAATCTTTAAAAAAAAAAAACTGTTGTGCATTCACCTCTCCCAGTCCTCCCCTGGTGTTTGACATATCAGAAATGCCCACTAAGCCTTTGATGAACAAGACAGGAGGGTTTGCTCTGAGGAAGAAGTGAGCCAATCCATGTAAAGCAACTGAACAATACCTGACTGACAGTAACTGAAGGGAAGCAGTGGTGATGTTGTTGTGGTGGTGGTGGTGGTTGCTGAAATAGGCTCCATGCCCAGCATGAAGCCCAAACCAGGGCTTGAACTCATGACCCTGAAATCAAGCCCCGTGTCAGGCTCTGCATTCAGCGTGGTTTCCCTGATATTCTTTCCCTCTCCCTCTCTCCCTGCCCCTCCCCCGGCTCACATGCTTACTCGCTCTATAATACATAAATAAATAAGATCTTTAAAAAAAAAAAAAAAAGACCAGTGCTGAGACCAAGAGTCACACGCTTAACCAACTGAGCCACCCAGGCACCCCAGGGGTGGGTGGTTTAACAGACTCTGAGTCAGACTGCCTGGGTTTGAACCTGACCTTAGCCACTTACTTCATTTCTCTATGCCTCAGTTTCTCATCTGTAAATAATACCATAAAGTTACCTCCCAGAGCTACTGTAAAGAGTCAATAAATGAATATATATAAAATATATAAAAATTAAGAAAAAGGCCTGGCCTATAAAAAGCTATGTGTTTGCTCTCATTTCTTCTTCTCCTGCCGCTACCGTTATTATTTTGTCTCTCTTTGTTTCTAGAATGTAAGCTTCTTAAAGACAGAAATTGTATCTTTTGTCTCTATATATCCACAGCTGCCTGCTTAATCAAATGGCCTCAATTTAATTTTATATCAGGGTGCTTTAATTTAAAAAAGGAAAAGAAACATAAGCAGGGACTCTTTAAGTTATATATGCCTCTTTCAGATGCTGAGGGCCTGGGCAAAGACCACCTCTCCAGAAATCTGGATTCTGCAAGGAAAATAATCTAGACTATTTAGACTATTCTTTAAAACACGCAGACAATATCCTTACCATTGTTTTTTCCCCCTTATTATTTTTAATCGTAACATTTATATATTTTTTATAATCATAAAATACTACTTTTTATAGAAAACTGGGAAAAGACAAAACTTCAAAAAAATAAACAGGGGTGCCTGGGTGGCTCAGTTGGTTAAGCAACTGCATTTGGCTCAGGTCATGATCCCAAGGTCCTGGGATCGAGCCCCACATTTGGGCTCCCTGCTCAGTGGGGAGCTTGCTTCTCCTTCTCCCTCTGCTGTTCTGCCTGCTTATGTTCTCTTGCTCTCTCTCAAAACAAAAACAAAAACAAAAAACAAAACAAAACACAAAAAACACAGAAATCATCCGTTATCTCAGTGACCAGAAATAACCACTGGTAATACTCTGGTAGATTTAAGTAGTTTTTCTAGACTCCTAACTTCCCCCACCTGCCCAAAAAAAAAAAAAAAAAAAAAAAGTAGCCTACACAATATACAGTTCTATGTTCAATTTTTGCCATTTTTGTTAACATAGGCTGAACAATTTCTCTTATCATTAAGCATCCTTCTACAATAGGAAAAGCCAGTGTCGGATGCAGCTGTCACTCCTTCTCCCAAGGCAAAATCCCTCATTGAACCCAGCGCCCTTCCATGGTTAGCCCAGACATGACTTCAGAATCCTTCTCAACACAGTGTTCCAAGAAGAAACCACTCATCAGTCCCACAGTGGGTGTAGGAGATTAAGCCCATCTGAAATTTCTATTCTAAATAACACATTTTAAAAAGCTACATGGTATTTCCTTATGTGGATCTATCATAATTTATTTCACCAGTCCCCCTTTTGTCAGACATTCAACTGGTTTCCAATCTTTTCCCTTATAACAAATGACACTAAGATGTATGTATTCATCAGTACCGTGTTAGGATAAATTACCAGGAAGGTGCCCAAGCAGAAAGAATGCATAACTTAAGAGATTTTGCTATAGCCTGCCAGAAAGGTCCCAGCAGTGTCAGGAGTGCCTATTTCCTCCCGACCTTCCTCAAAACCAGTATTATCTATTTAAAATCTCCTCTAATTTGAGATAAGAAATATAACATTTTTTATTTTGCATTTCTGATAATATGTTAAAATTCTATTAATGTTTACTATTATTTGTGTTTCTTTTTGACCATTTTTATATAAGAGTGCTCAACTTATTTACTGATTTATAAGCACTCTATATATTAAGGAAACTAATCTCTACCATATGTTGTAAAAAAAAAAACAGTGAAAAATATTTGCCCTTTAATTTTTACACTGTGCTTTTTAACATAAAAGTTTTTAAAAGTCTGAGTAGTTATATTTTAGCCTTTATGAACTCTATGCTACATGTGCCTTGAGTAAGATTTTTTCCTACGCTAAGATCAAATATATTTTACGATATACTACTTCTGTGTTTATACATATTTAAATGTTTAGGAGTAAGTAATTCTGAGATATATTTTAGCATATGAAATAGGGCAAAGATCTAGCTTTATTTTTTGCAATGTTTGGCCAATTGTCCCAAAACCATAATCTATCCTTTTTCCACAGATCTGAAGAAATATCACCTGTATCATACACTAAATTGTAATGTGTACTCTAATCTTTTTATGGGCTTTTCACTCCATTTCATGGATTTGTTGCAAATTCCTGAGCCAGGACCAACCACATTTCTACATTATCATGGCATATTTTACCTCTGTTATTACAAAACACTCCTTTGTTCTTCTTTTCCAATGCTTCCTTATCTATTCTCACCTGCTTATTATTCTAATTTCAAAATTATTTTTCTCAAGATTCTCCTCCACACCAGTTTTTTTTAAGGCTTCTTCATCTATGCTTACAAACAGATTATCCTTTCAGATCACTAGGGTCCTTATCACCTAAGGCATGGAAGCCAAATCAGAATCATGACTTGGGAGGGCTGGTATACAATTCAGGTACTGGGACAGTAGATCTGTATAATCCTTGAACCTGAAAGGCTCAGTAAATCTCTAAGGCTTATTTGCCTTACGTGAGTCCTAGGGAGTAACTTGACAAAAGACTTACAGTTCTCTGGGAAAAACTGGCAAGGGCATTAACAGGCTAAGCAAAGTCATGTTGAGTGAGAGGAAAAGGTTTGGGACCTTGGGGTATAATCAATGAATGAATGTCATCCTGGAGAGAAGCCTCTTGGTGGCATCCTGCAAAATTTTTAAAATTTTTAAAGATTTTATTTTTAAGTAATCTCTACACCCAATGTGGAGCTCAAACTCACAACCCCAAGATCAAGAGTCACATGCTCTTCCATCTGAGTCAGCCAAGCGCCTATTAAGCCTGTTTTTGATGAACAACTTGGGTGAAGATATATAAATGGCAAACTTAACAAATGTCATATGACACAAAGCTTATAGAGACAGTGAACACAGCAGCTGACAGAATCAATTCAAAAAGTTCCTGACAAGCAATAATGATGGGCCAAATCCAAGAGGATGAAAATTACCTAGGATTCACACCGAGTATTGCACTGAACCACAGTCAGGTACAAATGCACGAGTGAGAGAGATACAGTTTAGTGCGGAAAGGATTTGATGGTTTTAATCAATTTTAACTGCAATGCAAATCAGATCTGAGACAGTTCTGCCAGGACAGAGACTAATTCTCCTTCATCTCTGGATGCCCAGCACCGGGCAACACTCCCTGGTCCACCACAGAAATTTGGCAGATACCTGCCAAAGCAAGGAGCAGAGAGGAAAGTAGCTGCCACAAAAGCTGCTGTGGTTTTAGCCTGCTTAGAAGATAACTTAAGAGTTAGCATGCAGATCAGATGGCCCTTAAGGTTTAGGCATCTGTTATAGGAACCATACTTTATGTAGAAACCTAAGGGAAACAATTCGGGGAAGCAACTGAGATTATAAGGAACTAGACATCCTCTCATAAAAATGTGTTGAAATTCTTTTTCATTCCAAGTTGAAATCTTATGAGTTAGAGCTGCAAAAGATGAAACAGGTTTCTTTGTAAGCTTAGATCCTTGTCACTGGGGGTAATTAATATTGGGTGACATGAAAAAAAAAAAAAAAGATCAAGGAGAAGGAAGAATGGACTGCACCTTTCAGTCCCTTCCAACTTGGAAATTCTTCTTCCAACTATGCAGTTTTAACCCAATGTTTTTAAGTTTAGAAAGTCATAAAATGATCAAAACAAAACCAACAAAATAAGCAAAAATTCAACTATGAGGAGGGAAACATCACAAAAATACCACTGGGTCCAGAGTTACATTAATAATGAGTTACAGTAAGAAACGCCTGGGCTTGGGAATGAGACTCACCGGGGTCATACCCCAAGCCACATTTACAGGCTGTATAACCAAGAGTAGTGTGTCAACAAGCATTCATTGGACATATATTAGGTGCCAGTCACTGTGCTGGGCACTGAGGAAATACCAAATAACAAAACAATCCCAGCTACTGTCCTCATGGAGCTTCTAGCAAGGCACAAATCTAAACAATTTATTCAATGCAATTAATTGTAATGATGTCCAGTGTTGCCCAAGAGAACTGTTACTGGAACACAGAGCACAGGGCCCCAGTCTGAACAATGCAGACAGAGAATGTTAACTAATCTATTTCTAAACTTCAACTTCCTTAAACTTCCTAGCTGAATTATAGTGAGGATTAAAAGAGATAATAAATGTAATGTGCCTAACAACAGCAGGCACATAGCAGGTGCTCAATAAATCTAACTTCAAGTCTGCTCTGCTCTAAAAAAATGTTCTCTTTTGGCTGACCAAGAATAAGCCTACTCATTTAAAGCACACACTACAATATTTGTAGAGGACTGACCGTCTAGGGATTAGACACACCTTTAGAAACAGCTGATGCATAGCTGGAAGAAAGGATCAAGTTAGAGGTCAATGGGAAAGCAATAGAGCAACATATTAAAACAGTAACCCAGGCTCAGGCGGGGTCATCAATTCCATCTGGTATGACAGAGAATATTCTGCTCCTCTGCCCATGTACATTTGCTTCAGACCAGCAGGATGTTCTTCAACCACAAGAGTGAATGTTAGCAAATGACCAGTGAAGTAAAAAAATACCAGAAAAGCAAGAGAAACCAATGAGATCTCCCGCAATCATAAAACCAGCTACCAATGCATAGGAAGTATGAGGTTTCTTGAACCCAAATGAATCAGCAATTCTCAAAGTGTGGTCCTGGGACCCCATGGTGGTATAGGAGGTAGCCAGAGATCTTTCAGGAGTCTATAAGGCTAAAACTATTTTTAGGGTAAATCCAAAATATTATTTGCCTTTTTCAATCTCATTCTCTCAGGAGTGTACGGTGGAATTTTCCAGAGGGCTGCACAACACGTGGTGCTATCATTGCCCCGAGGGCAATAAAATGTGTGCTTGTATATTCTAAAATTTCCTAAGATAAGCACTTTGGGGTACTCAAAAATTTAAGAGTACAAAGGGGTCCTGAGCCACTAACCTAAGGAATTCCAGCCCTACAAAAATGAAGAGGACAAGAGAAGGGGCACCCTCTACTCGGTGTGATGTTTGGGAGAATGATCGCACAGTGCAAAGCAGACGCTGTGTAAGGAGAATTGTCAATTGAATCTGAAATGCAGCCAGATGAAGAGAGGCATTTTTGGGTATGCAATCAAAATGACAATTGCATATATGGGAAAATAAATCTGAACGTTTCTGATCTCAACCGGAAAGCTTCATTCAAATATGCTCCAGCAATTTTCATCTTAATTGCACCTCGCTGGTCTAGAGAATTATAAAAGACACTGCACCAGTAAGAATTCAAGAACTCAAGGTTAAAACACAATGTAGTTTCCTAACTGCTTTTGGATATGAAAAAAAATGTTCTTTATGCATAATTTCAATTTTCAAATGTTGTGACTTAAAAACTAAAATAGTGTATAAATTTGTCTGGATGGAAAACACTATTGTTGCTGTTTTTTTGTTTTTTGTTTTTTAAACAAAATATTTTCTTAGAAACACTTTACAAATGGTAACACTGGAGCATCTGTGGTACCTAAGATGTAGAAGGTGAATATAACCCACAGAAACTCAGTGCTCTACACTGACAGAAGTATACCTACAAGCCAACAAAGGCAATATTAGCATTCTAAGAAGTACTGTGGTTCTTAAATTTCTAGTGTTATCAACCTACAGCACAGCTTCCTCATAACGTATCTTCAGGTTCCAAGCAATGGGAATGTAGTAAGGATGACCTCAACTGTGTAAGATCACTCATATTTACTGAGCACCTACAGTATGGCAGGTACTGTGCTAGGTACTACAAATAGAAACAAACAAGACACAGTCTACCTCCTGAAAGGCACATGGAGTCTAATGCAGGAAAACCACTGAGTAAAGAAATAATAATAGACCAAACGACAAAGATGTTAAAGACTGATAACATTCACCGTGGGCAAGAATTTAGGGAAAGAGATCTCCTGGTGGGAGAATAAAAGGCCAGGGTGTGAAATCTGGCAGGTGCTATCAAAGTTTAAAATACATTCTCTTCAACTGGGAATTGAACACTTAGGTTATCTATCCCACAGAAATAATGTGCACTAAGACACATGTAAATGGAGGTTCACTGCAGCATCGTTCACAAAAGTCAGTATTTAAAATAACCAAGGGGCGCCTGGGTGGCTCAGTGGGTTAAGCCGCTGCCTTCGGCTCAGGTCATGATCCCAGGTCCTGGGTTCGAGCCCCGCATCGGGCTTTCTGCTCAGCAGGGAGCCTGCTTCCTCCTCTCTCTCTGCCTGCCTCTCTGCTTACTTGTGATTTCTCTCTGTCAAATAAATAAAATCTTAAAAAAAAATAAAATAAAATAAAATAAAATAACCAAATATCCATCCAAAGAAAAAATTGTAAATAAATTGCGGTATATCCACACCATGAAACACTCCACACCAGTCACAAAACATAAGGTAAACATGCATGGAAAGATCTCCTGTTATGCAGGTAAAACCATCAAGGTTCAGAATATGTACAGTATGATTTAGGTAGGGGAAAGGCTTACATATGTAAATGTATGTACAGAAAACAATCTAAAAGAAAACTCACAGAGACGATCTTTGGAGAGCAAAATGGAAAGGGGGTCTGTACAGTGAAGGAGAACTTTCATTTTTTACTTAACCTATGCACGGTTGGTGTTTTTTATAATGACAGCCTGCTCACGTGTTACTTGTGTAATCAAACACACATATACAGACCCATAGACACAGTGCAGTCTTACAAGTGCTACTACATGGTAGAGGTCAGCACGAAACTGACAGGCCTCTCATGTTGGGAGGGCTGAGCTCTGATCAAGCTACTCCTCCTGTTGAAGAGGGTTGTGGCCTGGGTCTGTTAACAAGGCTCTCCTCTCCCTACACCTCCTCACCTATAGCACAGAGAGGACATACTGAATCACATGAGCCTCACTAGGTTGCCAGGAGGACTCTGCGCCTTTGTTCATGCTAATCACACTGCCTGGGAGACCTTTCTAGGTTCTTTTCTGCCTATTAAAATAAAAATCATTCTTCAAGGCCCAGCTCAAATACCACCTCTTCTGTGAAGCCCTGAACTTGCCCCCAACTTGGTATTCATGGTTTCTTTCCCTATGCTCCCACAGCCCTCTGCTTGTATCTCTTTTAAAGTATATTTCCTTCTACCCTGCATTTATAGTCAGTCTCCCTAGTACCCCATAAACTGGAGTACAAAGACTGTACGATTCAACTCTTAATTGCCTAGAGGCCTTAGGTCTATTAAGATTCATTAAAAGTGGGGCGCCTGGGTGGCTCAGTGGGTTAAAGCCTCTGCATTCGGCTCGGGTCATGATCCCAGGGTCCTGGGATCGAGCCCCACATCCGGCTCTCTGCTCAACAGGGAGCCTACTTTCCCCCCTCTCTCTCTCTACCTGCCTCTCTGCCTACTTGTGATCTCTGTCTGTCAAATAAATAAATAAAATCTTTATTAAAAAAAAGATTCATTAAAAGTGTACGTCCTAAGAGGCAGAAAGATAGGGAGGGAAGAGAGAATTAGAACATTAAAATCTGTATAAATATGAAAATTCCTTTAGTTAGAATTCATTTTTTTCTCTACCTAAATCAGACTGTATATATTCCACTCCTTGATTTTTTTTGGTCACATACAGGTGCTCTTTCCATGTTCGTACTCATCAGGATGGACTAGAAGACACCAGATTCCTCATGACAGCACCTCACAGCACATGGAGGCGCAGGTGTGGTAAAATCACATGAACTGTCATTTCGTGAGCACATACTGTGTGCCAGGCACTGAGCTAAACACCTGCCATCATTCTCACTCAGTCTTCACAACAACCCTGTGAAGGAGGTATTCTTTATGCAGATGAGACACCTGAGGCTCAGAAAGGAGAAGCGACTTATTCAAGGTCACATAGGAATCACACCCATATCTGTCTAACTGTAAAGCCTTGGACATTTTTCTCACCAGTAAAGCTATCACTGATGACAGGCATGGTCCATTTTCTTTGCACCTTGAGAAGAACAATACAGAAAAGAGCTAACTTAGTAGACCAGATCTTTAGAAGACTCTAGTCCTAGGCTGACATCTGGGAACTTGGCTTTTGAAAGATTCCCTAAGTGCTCACCTGGAGCATTTAACTTCTGCTTTCCTTCTGGGAGAGTGGAATTTTGATAATCACTGCTGACAGAGAAGGCCTATATAACTTGTCCTCAATAAATATCCTGGACTCTTTAGTCTCACTCAAATGGGCTTCCCGGGACAGAAACACAACATATGTTGATGTATTTCACTGCTGGAGAAAGGAACATGTCTGCATGTATCCTAGGAAGAAAAAAGACAAGAAGCCTATGCATGAACTTCTCCAGAGTCTGACTGATCTGTCTTTCCCTCTTGCTGATCCTGCTGTGTGCCCTCGAATACCACTGGCTCAGAGCCTTGAGTGTTTGCAGTGATTTCCCAAACAGGTGGGTTGTCCTGGAACTCCTGACACAAATCACAAATCCAAAGCAGGCAAACCAAACAAAAAACAAAACAAAAACAACAAGCACAACACATAGGAGGAAAGAAGGTTTCAGCAAAACAGAGACTTACTTCTCTGGATTGTCTGGAAACTTGATCCGTAACTCTTGGTTTTTGTATGATCTTTTCTCAAATGTAAGGATCATTTTCTTCACGGAGCTCTCATCTAGTGGTTCCTCCTGGTATAAAGGGAACAAACAGCAACAATTTCAGTCCAAAGGGATTTCTTATTCACTGATCACTACTTGTCTTCCCCAGCTCTTAAATGGTATTCTGCCACTCACCTTTCTGGGTTAAATATACAGTACATACTTATCTCCCCCATTGGAAAGAAGGTTAAGGGTCTAGATCACATGCTACTTTGTATCACTGTCTCACAACTAGCTCAGGAAGCTCAGTTTAAGGTTTGAAAGACGGCTCATTCAACAAATATTTCTTGAGCATACTGTATGGCATGGAATAAGCAACAATATTAGATAGTATTATTTAATACTTGCCCATCATTCTCCTTGTTGTACAGGTAAGGTAACTCTCAGGTTTAAAAGAACGTGTTCAAGGTCAAACCCTGAGTCAGTGACAGTGGACCTCAATCTTTCCTCTGCCCCAGTCAGGGGTCAGCAAACTCCAGTCCACAGGCCAAATCCAACTCACAGCCTATTTCTGGACAGCCCATACCATAAGAATGCTTGTTAAATAGCAACAGTCACAGCTTTGCATTTCTTACACATCACTGTTTTGGGTCCTTACTAGCTGCTGAGAAGGAAATCAGAGAGGCCCAATACAGCATCAAGAATTTAGGAAACTCACTCAGGGGAGACATAAAAAACTAGCAGACCATACAGTGTTCTTATTTCAATACTAGAATAATAACTACAAAGGTAAATAAAATAAATTTTTGTAAACAGAATCATTTCCCCCCAAAAAATCTACACTAAAATTTCAGGAAAGTTTTCTTCTCCGCTTCTTTTCAAGGTTACAGTCACATGCTGCAATGCACTTTGCCTCTCTTACACCCAACTCCTGGCTTCACAGCTTTTGTGGCCACTGACCACAGCTTAAAACTAAAAGCAATACAAAGACTGCTATTAAGAGAACCAGAAACAGATCCTTTTGGAAAGCACTGAATCATCTCATAATTATGTAAGTACTCAAAAGTGTTAGATATTATTTTATTAAATTTCAGTGTTCATATGTTGGGGTTTTTTTGTTTTGTTTTCTTTTATGTTCAGTTAGCCAACATATATCGGGTTTTATGTAGGTGTTATTTATAAATTCGTTTTGGGCATGACAGATTTCTTAGATTTTATCAATGACTCCTGGCCCCCGAGGGCCTCTGTTGGACTCCCACCCCATGCCCAGTTATCTGTAGCTTAAATAGAAATTTCAGAAACTGAACTCAGTGCCCCGGCTCAGTCAGGACTCAGAGTCGAGCTTCACTACTCACTAGCCACATGGCAATATTACTTTGCTGAATATAATCCTCAAACCCTCACCAAGTCCAATTGACTCTACCTCACAAGTCCTTCTTGAATTCAACCACTTGGCATTCAGAATAAAATTCTAAATCCTTCACATGACCCATGTAAAGAAGGTCTGGCAGGATCTAGCCCAGACAATCTCTCCAACTCCCAACTAGGGTAAACACCCCTTTTGGTGGCCCATGTCTCTTGTTCACTGCTGACTCTCCAGTGCCCACCACAGTGCCTGGCGCACAGCAAGCTCCCAGGGAAGATGTGCTGAAGGAAGGCAAGCAAGCAGGGAGAGATGGAGGGGGAAAATATTACCTGCCTCTTTCAAGGTCATGGAGATGACCTATAGAGATGGGCATAAAACTGTTGTACAAACGAAAGGACACTACATTAACGTAAACCCTTATTGTTCTACTAGAAACAGGCATGATGTATCCAATGTGCCACATGGAGTTCACTACATAATCTAAATTTTTAGGAAGGATTAAGTCACTTTGAAACAACTTCAATCTCCACTTCTTTTCCTTCCCCTAGCTAACATCTTGCCCACTCTGTAGAAAAAAATGGTAATAATACAGCTCTCACAGGATCCCCCAAATCTTAGCCTCTCCAGGGTCTGGCCTTCCCTCCTTTAATTTCCCTCCAACGCTGGGGGAAAACTGAATTATCCGTCTTATTCATCGACCACAGAGGTATCTCCAATAGCTCAATGTCAGAAACCAGAAGGAGATTTCAGAAAGATGAATGCTGGTGATGTAGCACAAAAAGGACAATAATATTTTACAAGTCCACGTGACTTCACAGGGGCAAACATCACTTGTTTTTCATTAAATGGGACTTTGGTGGCAGTGAGACAATAACTCCTGGACTTGCAGTCTTCCATGTGTCATTTTTACAAAGCGATCTCTTTTTCCCTTGTCCCTTAACAGAAGGCCTGGTCCCACACTACATTTCTGTCTCCCAGGCTAGAAACCACTTACCCATGACAGCTACTATCCTAATCCTCCAGTACCAGCCTTGCCCTACATGGGAATTATACCTGCCAATTAACTGCTGCTGCAGGGCTAACAGATTGAGCCGAAGCTAGTGAGGAGGGAGGGAGGGAGAAAGGGAGGAAGGGAGAGCGGAGAGGAGAGGAAGAAGGGAGGATGAGCTACACACACTGTTTGTCTAAGCCAGCAGGGTTACTGCCCTCAAGAGAGGAAATTCAGAACTGTATCCCACCACAGATTTCCAAAGTGTCACCATCTTTTAGGGGCAGACCCCAAATTAGCACCAGTACAAATCCTAATGAGGAGAGAGTTATTGTCACAACACAGTAAAGACCTTTTTGGAATATGAATCCATTTTTTTTTTACTTTCTCAGATTCACACTCCAGCTTCATTTTTTAAATCCAAACTTAGCATCACGTCTTTCAGGGAACCAAAAAACAGCTGGCTCTTAAGAATCTATTTCCATAATTCATATTGAACAAAATGCCAGAGTGAAATAACATACAAGTTAACACTTAAGGATATAAAAAGACACTTAGGTAAGGTCATTTTATTTTTAATCACTGGTATTTTACCTCCACTCTTTTTAGCTTCATTTATTCATTCAATAAATATTTATTAAGGGCCTACCAAGAACTAGGCACTGCACTGAGTGCTAGAAATACAGCTGTGAACAAACAGAGCCAGTCCCTGCTTGCCTAAAAGGTAAAGGAGAGGATAGCAAATGAGGAAGATAAACAAACCAGGATTTCAGATCACGGTAAGCGCCATGAAGACAATATACTGACCAAAGTATAGGAGAATGACTTACATGTCTATCTCAGAGAGCAGAAAAGTTTCTTTGAGGAGGAAACATCTGAACTGAGACCTGAATGAGAAGAAAGAATCCCACCATGCAAAGGGGAAGAGCATTCCACAAAGGGCACAGAAGTAAAAAGGTCCAGAGGTAGGAATGAGTATGCATTAAGGCATCCTGAGGACGAGCAAATAGCACCTCTTTTCCAAAACTGTATTTTTTTCAGTTACACCTAAATACCTAATCTCTTACTTCCACCTTGAACTTCTCCACCTCTGTTGCTTTGCTAATGCCATCTCAACTGAAAAGCCTTCTTTCACCAGTCTGATAAAATTCTGCTCCTCTTTCAAAGACTACTGACTACATTAAAAAATGGAAGTGCCTTCAATGTGTCCAGTCTGGGAGGCCTCCCTGACCCTCCCCAGTCAACAGCAACAGCCCCACAGTTCAGTGCTCGGGCCTCGATTAGGACACATAATCCAGAATACTTTAAAAACTCTATCTATAATGATCTTCACAATTTGAAAATGGTTTCCAACTCCATTATCACACTTCCCCTTCAGGTCAACACTGTGCAGTAAGTATTCTTAACCCTATTCTACAGATGAAGCTGCAAAGCTCAGAGAAATTAAGGATTTGACCTAAAATGACAGTCTATAGCCACTGAGTCTGGGCCGGCCTAGCCTGCCACCTTACCTCCTCCTCTTCCTCCTCGCCCTCTCTGTCAATAATCTGCAGCAGTCTCTTTTTTTCATCGTCTGCTTCTTCTACCACCGTCATTTCCTCTTCCCGATAGCGGCCACGGTCTCGGGGACCAGCTTGCCTCCGACGCATTTTCAGCTCTTCCTCTTCATCATCCCGGGGACGTTTTGTGCCCCTGTTGGGCTGAGAAAGAAAAAAAGAAACATGGGATTCCAGAGCTGGCAAAGACCTAGAAGGGCACACATAGCAGACATTCTAAAAGCTTTTAAGGATTCACCAATGAAAAGCTCCACAGTATGATTTCTCCCACAAAATGAAGCTCCAAGTGGTCATTTCTTCAGACCCGTAGTGATTCTATAAATATATGACTGAAGTCTCCCACAAGGGAGCTGGCTTTTTTTTTTTTTTTTACAGAATTTTTTTAATATGCAAAGTTTTATCACTTCACAAAAGTTGCTGTGTATACAGAAATCACAGGGAACACCGACACTCTGAGATGGGTTAGGCTCAATTTACTAGTTACAATACAATCCCCAACACCAAACCCTTTACAGGGTTTTAATTCACATCTAAGAAAGAGTACAGTCACTCACAAGTACTCCGTACAGAGTAGATTACATATGTAACATCCAAGGGTCTATTGCACTCTGAAGTCCTACTTTACGGAAGAGCCAGGTAGAGTAAGGGCCAGAGGAGTATTACCCAAAGTCACAAAGCCAGCAGCAGCACTGAAAACACAATGAGCACTTCCTGACTTCTGGTCCAGGGCTCTGGTTGCCACACTGTTAGGTCCGCGTTTTGCCTTTGACACTGCAGTCCATGGAGGAGCTCTTAACAGCGGCCTTCCATTAAATTGGAATAAAATGAAACACTACTGAAATGGGCTTCAGAGCTGAGGAGAGACAGCACTGCACCAGGAATCAAAGAGCCCAAAGTCTCCAAGCAGCTCAGGTTACTACTGGTGCAGCTCTGGGCACGTCATTAACCTCCCTATACCTTCGCTTCCTCATCTTCAAATGGCAAATGGAAATTATAGCCCTTTTCTCTGTGAACTTCAAAGGATGCTTCTATGTGTGTGTATTTTTACCATTCTTTCCACAGCTTCACTGAGATATAATTGACATATACCATTGCATATAATGTGATATTGACTCATGTATATATTGCAAAATGTTTACATTTGTTAGTTAGCTAACACCTCCATCACCTAGTAAAATTACCCTTTTTTTTTGGTAGTGAGAACATTTAAGATCTACTCTCTTAGCAACTTTCAAGTATACTATATAGTATTGCTAACTATAGTCACTCTGCTATACATTGGGTTCCTAGAATTTATTCATAACTGGTAGTTTGTACTACAAGGTGCAAACTTCAGTGAAAGAATGTTTGGTAAACAAGGGACATATGGGTGGCTCAGTCTGTTGAGCGTCTGCCTTCAGCTCAGGTCATGATCCCAGAGTCCTGGGATGGAGCCCTGCATTGGGTTCCCTGATCAGTGAGTAGTCTGTTTCTCCCTCTCCCTCTACTACCCTCGCCCTCACCACGGACTCATGCATGCTCTCTCTCTCTCAAATAAAGTCTTAAAAAAAAAAAAAAAAACGCAAACGACAACACTACTAAACAAATAGAAAAGATTATTACTATAAGGTAATTCACATGATTCTGTCTTCCTCAATACAAGACATCTGTGTTAGGCTCAATGAGCTTTCTTTATTATGTTATGATAACTACACATAGTGTGTGATAACTACACACTAATAGTGTGCTAGGTGCAACATGATTTATTAGGATCAACAGAAAAGAATGCCACATTTCCTGCCAACCTGCTAAGTTGTTTGGTGTTGATAAGAGACAAATTTCTACTATACACATTACACATCTCACCTTGTGGCTTATAACCCACACTACTACTGAACTCCACTATCCCAGTGGTGCAAAGTCATTTCCCTCTATAGTCACATACCCTGCTGGTTCCACATACCAGGTGTGCCAGTAAGTCTAAGCATATGACATTGCTTAGAAAACTCACGTTAGACAATTTGGTTTGTAGGTTACCTCCTGCTATTTTTCACTCTGTTCCTAGCCTCCATGAGATAGATTATAATTTCATATGATAACACTCTATTCCATAAATACAAAAATTATAAGAATCTATTGTCATCATCACTGGTCGGCACTCAGAAAAAGAGGAGAAAAAAGAAAGAAATCAACATGCCAGTCACCATGGACCACAAGCAAAAGCAGGTGGTGGTTTTCATGTGAGAAAGGAAGGAAAGGTAGCTTGATCCTAAAGGAGGGCAGACTTCAAACCAGAAATCTGTAGCTCCCCAGCAGGTAAGGAACTTCAGCCCCCTGGGAGCACTAATTCTTTCAGGCTCATAAAACGAGGCCTGCTGCGATTCTGATTAGCGTGAGTCTGCTGCAGCAGTCAAATCAAAGCACGAGCTCCATAGTTCTCCACGGAAAGGAGATTTCTGGATTGTTTATCTCTGAGGGCAGAGAGAAAAGGCAGTGGACCACAATTAAAAGGAGAAAGCCAAATACCGCCACAGTTAAGAAACGCAAACCTAAAGAATACTGGCAGTCTCTCTTTGGAATACATCTTCCGATCTACTTTTTTAAAACAAACATTTCAAAGGTAGGGGAGGAGTTTCACTTTTATCTCTAATAATTGTCCCTGAAATAGCACTTTCCTCCAACAGAACTTAAAGCACCCCTCTTAATCCTCACCGCATCTCTGGGCAAGAGAAGTGGGTTAACAGTTCTATTTTCTAAGCGGGAGACAGGATGCCTGAGATCCTTTAATAAACTCTTGCAAAGACAACCTGGTCCCTTCTCAAAGTTGAACCTGATCTCTGGGAACTTTGCTAATCTATCATGATTCCAGGACCCTAACTGAGACAGGTCCGAGGGACTTTCAGTCAAGAATATATGACTTGGTCAAGTTAAAATGATATTTGTTAAGCCATTCATTCAACAAACGATGTATTAAAAAACGGCAGGACTTGAAGGTCTTCAAGTAATAAGGCAGCCCAGTGGCAGTCCCAGGCTTCCATCTGGGTCACATCTAAATGGGGAAACGAGGACAGACGGGGCCGGGATGGATTCTTGAGACAAGAATAGCTCTGTTAATCTTAAGGAATAGTCTAAGCATAACATCTCTAAGAGGGCAAATTTCAGGTTCGCTAACTCTTTCTACAACTCCCTGCTCTGTCACACGGGACATCCAGCTTGAGCTCCTCTCATGACAACTCCCCAGTGGAGCAAAGCAGAACCCCTCAGGGTGCTCTGCCATGATTCCTTGACCAAGATTATCTGCTCCCACCTCCAGCGGACAGGTAAGGCGTTCAAAGGCCCAGAGATATTTTATTTCAGCCATTTTTTTTTCTCCCAGGGCAAAATTTTATAAACTTTTGTTCTCTCAACAAGCGTTGTCTCTTTTTCAGATACTAACACTCCAAAAGAGAAGTTTCTACTCATTTCTGAAATTTCACCACTCTGAAGAATAAAGTTTAGGATTCATTTCTTTAACAAATATTTATTAAATGCCAACTATGTATAAGGCCTCTGCTGGCCCCTGGGACATAAATGTAAGACAAGCATTGCTTTGCTATCATGGGTCTTAACAGTCTAGGACATAGCTGCCCAATTAAAATGAAATGCAAACCATAGATATAATTTAAAATTTTTTAGGGGCCACATTTTAAAAAGTAAAAAGAAGCAGATGAAATTAATTTTAATGTTTTTAATCTAATATGTTTAAATATTATTTTAACATGTAATCAATATTTTAAAAATCACTAATGTGATATTTTAACTTTTTTTTCATACTAAACAAGTCTCTGGAATTTGGCATACTATTACATTCAGAGTGTATCTCAACCCAGACCCAGACCCATTTTACATGCCCAACAGCCATATACAGCTAGCAGCTACCATACTGGCCACCACAGGTCTCCACAGGTCTAGAAGATTTTCATCCAAGGGCTTCCTGTTCCCTGATCAAGACAAAATGGAACCGTCTTTTCCAGCAACCCTGCATAAAATACAGACTCATAGAAAGCTGAAGTCCTATTTGTGAAAGGTCCCCACAAAAAATTATAAAGCTAACAAGACCCTGACCTGGAAATAAACGTCTACATTACATTTGCCAATATTTGCTACGGAGAGAGGGAGAGAGTGATCAGTTACACAAAACAAAGCAAGAATACGTAAGTGGGGAAGAATCTCAGAGCTGTCAGATGGATCCCACTACAGAAGAGCCAAAGGGCTCTGGATTCAGGAAGGAATAGAACACTCGCAGCCTGTCAGAGAGGTCACGGCTCAGGCATGAGCTCTCCCTGTGTCTTACAAAACCAATCCCAAAAGGATTAAGCCATTCTTACCAGTCACCTTTGGAGATTAATTTGTTTTGGTATCTGAAAGGTGTTTGGAATCCCTCAAGATGAAGGAATGACAAAAGAAACTGTTACTCATAAAGTCATTTCTTTGTTTCTGCTGCCCACAAGACTAGAGAAAAAATGATTAACTCTTAACTTCTGATGTACCAGAACATCAGCCTTTAAGGATTTAAAAAATCTTCTACATTCCCTGCCTTACTCCCAATAGGTGGTGAGTGGTATAAATGCTCTCTAAGCATTTGCCACCATCCAACCACACAGCTGGTAGCCTTTCTAGGTTACATAAAGGACTTCCACTTGTTCAAAGCTTATAGTAAGCGTCAAGATTATATACATAAGATGCTATTACTTTCCAAAAATCTTGAAGCCTATTATGTGTGTGTGCGTGCGTGATGGATGATATATATATCCATCCCCCTGGAAACAGAAATCAAGACATCTCCACGAAAGCTTGGAAAGAGTTAAAGAATTAAATAAGTAATCTGCCTAGGATACTCCCTGCGTACCCAGACAATATCCAACCTAAGCTGTAGGTTTCATTTTTCCCTCTCTCCCTCTCTATTTTTTTTTTTTAATTAAAAAGCAGTGAGAAGCTGTAGCTATAATGAGGAGCTGTGGGAAAATGCAGTTATATTGGGCTCAAAGTAATGTACCATAGGAAGAGGCTACATCACCAGAACGAATCCTAAATTAAAACTCCACTATGAAACCAACTCCATTTCCTCTGAGCATGCAATCTATATTATCGCATTTATGGTCTTGTCTCGACCTCAATTAGACTTGGGGTGGGGGTGGGAGAAAGGGGCCTTCTATAATAAGCAATAATGGCATCATTATGATAAATTATGAAAACACACAGCACAATTATTAATGTGAAGAGCACATCTATGCCAGGATATAACAGTGGAGATGTGGGGGAGGGGGCAGCATCTAATTAAGTTCAATATTCCAAGTTACCTGGGTTAGGAGGGGGTGATTTTCATAAAATGTACTTTCATGTTAATGGAAAAAAAAATAGGTTCAATTCTATTTAAAAAAATGGAAAAAGTCAAAGGAAATCTTCTGTAACCTCATAATAAGCCAGGAATTTTTCACCTAGCACCAAGAAATTTCTGAACTTCAGAAAAGGGCCTTCCGACTAGGGGCATGAAGTATGATTTCCTCAATATCAAACAATGAGAAAGACTTAGAAATTTGAGCTCAAGTGGATAATCTAGTTTATCCCTCTCTTTATAGAAATAAGGAAATCAGAGCCCAGTGGCTTTAAGCAATTTGTCTGTGATGGGCAATAATACAAAGCTTCTAATTCCCAATATAGTGCTTTTCCTACTTTGCAATACTAACTAGTCATTGCTAACCTATTTGCAATTGGTGATACCCTACATGGAGAATGAGTTTAGGAGTCAAATTTTTCTAAATTCAAATCCTAGTCCCTCTACTTAGTTAGCAGTCCTGGAAAGTAATTTAGCCCCTCTAAGCTTGAGTTTTCTCAATCTATTAAGCTAGAAACAATAACACTTTCATACATTTATGTATATATGTGTATATATGTATGTAAGCACAAAAAGGCCAATGTTTCTAGAGTGCCCAGCAGAGTTTGGCTCATAGAAGATAGTACATGTAGCCTCCACCTCTCGGACACACCTGATTCAAAAATCAAAGAACCCCAAGGTTGGAAAGGGTGTTAACCATTAATAGGTTTTAAAGGGAAAATCCTTTTTTTTATTTTTATGTCAAAATATGACAGGCCCCACCTACTACTGCACCTTTTAATATCCAATGACTGAGAAAGAACACAAATATATTACTATTTTGCAATACTTTAATTGCATTTGTGTTTTTAACTCCTGTATTTATGAAAGAGAGAGACACAGAGACAGAGAGATAGATTAATTTTGAGAGAGATTTTGAGAGACTGAGATTCATTCTACAGAAAATGCCTGTATACATTTGTCTCAATTCACAACCTCCTACAGTAATTCTGAACCACTAGAGAAACCCAGACTTTAGGAAGTCTTGAATCTAACCCAATCATCTATTTGAGGTTTGAATCCCCTTTAAAACATGATCACTGGGTATAGACTGGGGCTTTCCTAATACTTCCAGTGACCAGAAACTTAACCCCTCCCTAAACCGTGCCCCCTCCCCCACCCAATCTTTAGATCACTCACAGAGTTTGTTAAATTGAAGAGAAACCTTCCAACTTACAACTTTCTTCCTTGGTCCTTAATCTTTCTCTTTAAAGCAATATAAACAAGATTAGTCCCACTCTCTCATTTAAAAAAAAATATTCAGATTTCAAGACAGTAATCCTATTTCTTTCTTCCTCTATCATTGCCTTTTCTTTTCAGAATAAACACTTTCAATATGGCGGGGTGCACACAATGCAGGGGACAAAGGTAGGTATACAGATAATTAAATTCCTTCCTGCCATTAGGTTTCGTAATTTTAAAGCTTTCTGATACCTCTAAAGGTAATTAGACATATGGAATGTCACGAACCCAGGCTGTGGATGGATTGGTATAACCAACTTGAAATGCTCAGAAATCATCTGCTGTTAACCTCGCCTGATTACATTTTGTCAGAATAAAAGGGAATTTTCAAACATTCATTTTTACCAGATGGTAGTGAGTGGCCTGACCCAGAAGTTACAGATGAGCTGCAGTAATGAGTTTTCCCTTGCCTTTGCTGGCTGCACATTCACTGGTGACATTTTACAGCTAGGACTTCTGGCTCAATCAATATTTGCAGGCATGAAACCTGCCAAAGTTAACATCAGGGCTCCCTTGCAAATTTGCTTAAGGCACCAGAACTGAAAAAGCTCACAGTCTTTAATGCTGCAACTACCATCAGCCAAAGTTCATAATCAGGGATCAAAGCCATCAGAGACAGAAAATTCTACCTACCTCAACGCAAAAGGTTATTGTGATGACTAAAACTCCTTACAGAGGGGCCCTATGTAAACTATCAAGTGCTATATCAACAAAGGATTATCATAGATATTTTTAAGAAATATCCAAGAAATATTCCGGGTATTCATATACAATTACATATTATGTCTTTATAAGACTTAAAGCTTAGGGAAAACAAAAATCAATGAATCATGACAATTTACTACCTTTTTTTTTTTTCTGGAAGAAAACCAAGTACCAGAAACTCAAAATCTCAGAGCAAAATTATTGCAAATATAAAACAAAATTCTCATTTACTTGATTCCCAATTAAAAAAAAAAAAAAAAAAAACAGGTACTGAGAACACAATAATTACTGGAGAACATGGGTTTTAACTGCCCACAAGGAGTGGGGGGGCGGAAATCAATGTAACAAAAATTAAAATCACCAAGACTCTCACTTAAGATCTATAATCTGACTGGCTGGCAAGTAACATGGATGTGATTTAGGATTTAAATCACTAGTCATTAAGACTCTACTTAATCCATTTTTCCTACCAAAAAATTCTTACTTCTTTTTAAAGCCTGAAATATCTTCATCTCACCTCCAAAGGGTGTGTAGATTTCCTTTTTTAAAAGTACAAACTATACTTTAGCATCCATGATTTACTTTGACATCTTCTCTGATTAATTCTGCAGCTGCATCAGAAAGCTGAATGTTGATTCAGTTTCTTTATTTATCAAGGCTAACAGAGGCAGATACTTGTAAAATTGTTGGAAGGTAAACTACCCCCATTTTAGCAGACTTATTATGAATGTTTTGTCAGTTATACCCGAACCATCATCATTCATTCATTCACTCAGGAAGTGTTTACTAAGCTAATAGAACCTGAACATCACTCTGTTGGGTGCTAGAGGGAATATCAGACATCAATCCAATAACAATAACAACAGAATTGCACTGATCTAAAAGCAGCAGCATAGTACAATGCAAAGAGCAACAAACCAATAATCAGAAAGAAAATGTAGGTGTTTGTGAATCACTTAAGAGTCACATGACCTTAGATAAGTCATTTGACTTATCAGTGCAGCATTTCTAAAAATGCTCTGCCCTTGCTCTACATCACAGGACTGTCTTAGTAAGATAAGGGAGAGTAAGATTAAATAAGATAAAGACATAGTACTTTGAAAAGAAAACAAACTATGATTTAATTTCTCTTAATGATTGCTAATGCAAAGTTCTATATATACAACACTTTTAGATTTACTTAAAATCAGCTTTTGACAAGGAATATCATCACAATTATGATCACAAAAGAAAAAAAAAAACACCAAGCACCCCACAGGTATCTAGAAAGGGACCCAATGTCACTAGTAATCAGGAAAATGCTCATAAAAACCATAAGCTATCAGATTGGCAAAAAATGAAAAATTTAAAATCTAGCCATGTGTTAAAGATGTGGAGAAACAGGAACTGTTAAAACTTGCTGATAGGGGGTACCTGGGTGGCTCAGTGGGTTAAAGCCTCTGCCTTCAGCTCAGGTCATGATCCCAGGGTCCTGGGATCAAGCCCTGCATCGGTCTCTCTGCTCAGCAGGGAGCCTGCTTCCTCCTCTCTCTCTGCCTGCCTCTCCACCTACTTGTGATCTCTGTCTGTCAAATAAATAAATAAAATCTTAAAAAAAAAAAAACTTGCTGATAGGAGTATAAATGAGTATAGGACTAACTGGTGATACCTAATAACACTGAAAATGCATATATTCTGACTACCCCAGCAATTCTTCTCCCAGGTATATACACAGAAATTGTCAGACATATGCACAAGGAAATACTTAAATAATGTTCACTGGAACATATCTGTAATAAGAAAAAAGAAAATTTCAACCATCACTGGCTGTACACATAATAATAATAAAATGTGTGGGAATAATAATCACCAAATTCAAGATAGTGATTGCTTCTAAAGAGAGCAATAAATTGGATTAGGGAGGGGGCACACAATAAAATGGGATTAGGGAAGAGTATATAGGAGACTTCAATTGTATTTACAAAATTTTATTTCTTAAAGATCTGAAGTAAATTTGGCAAAATGGTATGGTTATGCACACAGTTACAGGGAGAAAAGGGGGACCACTAGAAGCTAGCAGGGAATCATGCAGAACAAGTCATGCCCCACTGGTTGCAGTTCCTTGATGTTGCTGTGGCTCACTAAGGTTAAGAGTTTACAACACATACTGGGTAACTTTATCTCAACACGATCTTTCACAAAGTTACTCAAGCAGGCAGAAAGAGAAATGTGGATGAATGGCAGCACAGATAGGTAGAACCATAATTGGTCAAACCAAAAGAGTATAAGCACTGTGGAGTCCTTTTGTTTAAACTCAAAATAGCAAATACATAAAGTCCCTGTCAGGAAAAATGTGACTTAAAAACAATTCAGTCAGAAAAGAGCTGATGGTTTCAGTAAATCTCCAATTCAATGAATCAACAGGATGACCAACTTTAAATATCCTTAAAGCTAATGCATATTAAGGTCACACTATCAGAAGTGTAACATCCAATCTGGCTACAGTCTCACAGCATTGAATTAGCCACCACACATGAAAAAGAGGCATTAAATCTAGATAATGTATGAGCAGGACAGTACAGGGTCTGGAAACCCTGCTATAGGGAAAACCAACAAGGACATCAGCAAAGATTTAGGGAAGGACCCAGAAGTCACCTTGGGTTAAACAATGCCCTGGAATGGGGTAAATCCGTACTGTGCTACCACAAATAGCAGATCACTTTCCTTTCCTCTTTCATTCTAGAGAAATCCTACTCAGCCTTAAGCTCCAGCTCTAAGGTCACCTTCTCTAAGGGTCTTCCCAAAACTCCAGTAAGACCTTGGAGCTTCCTCAGCCGTGTATCTGATCATCCCTCTATCATCACATAACACATGCATTGATAAATCTCCATCTCCTCTACCAATTCATAAACTGGGTCCTCAAGAGCAGGAACCATGGGATCCGACCCTTGCGGCTAACACCTCAGCATCCAACGGTGCCCAACATCAGAACAAGAACTCAACCCACCTTGCTAAATCAGTGAGCGACAGATGGGGGAGGACAGCTAAACCAACGAACTACCCAGGAATCCTAACTTACTATTAGCAAATGTATATAAGGTACACATAGTCTCAGGGGTCCTTGGGTCTTTAGCTTGACTGCAGCCGGGCAGGATTCATCTGCACCTACATATCTGATCATTTTACGCCATCCTGGGTTGTATTTTTATGTATCGCTTTGTTAATTCTCTAATGGTGGTATCAAGCGATATAAAGAATAAGAACTCAGATTCAGGGAGGGAGACAAACCATAAGTGACTCTTAATCTCACAAAACAAACTGAGGGTTGATGGGGGGAGGGGGTTGGGAGAGGGGGTGGGGTTATGGATACTGGGGAGGGTATGTGCTATGGTGAGTATTGTGAAGTGTGTAAACCTGGCGATTCGCAGACCTGTACCCCTGGGGATAAAAATATATGTTTATAAAGCTGTAAAAAAAAAAAAAAAAAAAGAAAGAAAGAAAGGATGAATACCCAAGTTTTGTAGCAACATGGACGGAACTGGAAGAGATTATGTTGAGTGAAATAAGTCAAGCAGAGAGAGTCAATTATCATATGGTTTCACTTATTTGTGGAGCATAACAAATAGCATGGAGGACAAGGGGAGATGGAGAGGAGAGGGGAGTTGAGGGAAATTGGAAGGGGAGGTGAACCATGAGAGACTATGGACTCTGAAAAACGATCTGGGAATTTTGAAGGGGTGGGGGGTGGGAGGTTGGGGGCACCAGGTGGTGGGTATTGTGGAGGGCACAGATTGCATGGAGCACTGGGTGTGGTGCAAAAATTAATGAATACTGTTATGCTGAAAAAATAAAAAAATTAAAAAAAAATAAAAATAAATAAAAATAAAAATAAAAATTTAAAAAAAAAAAAAAAAAGGAAAGAACTCAGATTCAGACAAAGAGCATCAGTTCAACCTCATAATTTACCAATGAATAGACCAAGACTCAAGGAAGTGACAGGACTTGAGCCTGAAGTCATAGACAGAACGAGGTCTGAAACCTCTCACTTTTGCGGGAGCAGTACACACAACCTCCAGGTCCCTTTCCTTAGTCACAACCCTAGAAACTATCATCTGAAAGGCCTAATCTTCATCATCTCTCCCTGTTGCCATCATCTTTCAACTAACTTTAAAATTTCTTGGGGCGCCTGGGTGGCTCAGTGGGTTAAAGCCTCTGCCTTCAGCTCAGGTCATGATCCCGGAGTCCTGGGATTGAGCCCCACATCGGGCTATCTGCTCAGCAGGGAGCCTGCTTCCCTTCCTCTCTCTCTGCCTGCCTCTCTGCCTACTTGTGATCTCTCTCTCCGTCAAATAAATAAAATAAAAAAAAAAAATTTCTTCTGCTACTTTTCTATCTATGGCTTTAACCAGGAAAGCTCTTCTCTGTCACTGCTCCTTGCTCATTTGTAAAAGCATAGTTTTTTCTCTGTACGGAAATTGCGCTAAGAACTCCCTCCCCCAGACCATTTAGGGAACCCACCCAGTCCACTCTGAATCTTTAAATATTAAATAAAAAATTAATATGGCAATGTTATTTTAAATTATTTATAGTTAAACCAAAGCTCAAATACAATGAATTCACTTTATTCTTTCGGGTGACACAAAGGTTAGATACTTTATAAGTGCTTGTCACAGAGGCCGGGGAGAGGTGGAGTACCGGTTCAGCAAGCAGCAGCCCCACAGAGTGATTCTGCACGTAATATGGCACACCTGTTACATGTAATTACGCTGAAAGAGAAGATTCCAGCCAGAGGAACATTGCTCCTAGCAATGGACAATTTCATTAAGGCTAAACTGGGGCAAGGAAATCTTTAATTATCTTTTCTATAAGTTGCCTCTGAGATCACTGCCAAGACTTAAAACTTCATTCCTCTTTCAAACAGAAAGAGTGGTTGGGGAGATGTACACTCGCAGGGAGACAGATAGGAAAGAAAAAACTGAAGACGTTCTGAAAAAATGGGAAGGAGGGGGGGATGAATAAGCTGGGACTGAATTAGTGAGAACCAAATCGTAAGTAAGAAATAAATAATTTCATTCATTTACATAATCAAGATTTTCACAGCTGCTCATTAATTCCTTAACGGTTCTGATCCGGTTTTGATCTCAGGAACCTAGGACATTAGCTACCACCATTACTTGCTTTCAAAGCTAAAACTTACCCACATAAGCCTGTTACACGATAGCTGCTACATTTATTTCAAGGAAGACAGAACTCACATCAAACTTTACCCTGAGTATCCTGTTAAAGAGGGTATTTTTCAACATTATGGGTAATACTTTAAAGTCTGAAAACATAGCATGATTATATAATATACTTTCTGTCTAGTGCCCATTTACCTCTTTCAGCTTGAACAAAGTATCTGGTGTTACGGCCTCAATACATGCTTGTTGATGAGCCCATCAAAAACAATGAGAAGAGATGCTTTCGTGTCTACTTTTGTCTAAGATGCACTTTATTTTCCTCAACTCAAAGGCTTTACTATTTCTAGAAGCTTTACAAACCGCTCAAGTTTGCAAAACACCTCTATTCCCAGTAAAGACAAGTATGGGAAATGAGTTCTTCTTATAGTCAGAAATATTTCCTCCACCTAGAACACAGAACGAACACTGACCACGTGGCCACATGGCATATGATCAAAAGGAACTGTCTGGGAGCCCGGGTGAATGCCTCTTGCCACCTACGAACTCCCCCTGTGAGCTCTATCCCCACCACTACAACTCTCTTGCAAGAAGGATATAAAACTGACTTTAAAGTGATTTTAAACTAGTAACTCTTCATTTCAAGAACATTTTAGGACACTCAATTTCCTAGCAGTAGCATCTAGTAGACCAGAGAAGGCAAAAACGCCTATTTTGCTGGGCACGAAGGGACTCTACCAAGGATTAAGATAATTAAATAACTGTCTTATAGAGAAACATAAATAAAAGAATAAAATAATGTGAACCATCTCTCCCCTTTTTAAAGTTTTCTTCGAAGCTTGACAGGCTTCAGTACCAAAACAAAAAGCAAAACAAAACAAAAAAACCCTTAAGAACTGGCTGCCTGGGGCGCCTGGGTGGCTCAGTGGGTTCAAGCCTCTGCCTTCGGCTCAGGTCGTGATCTCAGGGTCCTGGGATCGAGCCCCGCATCGGGCTCTCTGCTCGGCGGGGAGCCTGCTTCCTCCTCTCTCTCTGCCTGCCTCTCTGCCTACTTAGGATCTCTGTCTGTCAAATAATAAAATTAAAAAAAAAAAAAAAAAGAATTGGCTGCTTTAGAAAAAGGTACCTGAAAACAGCGCAAACGGCAACTGGTTTTTGCACAATGCAGAGACATTATTACACGTTATGGTAGCTTTACTTTCTGAGAAAGGAAAGTGAATTTTCATAAGCAAGCTTCCTCTGTGGGTGAATCGCTAGTCAGTTATAACCAACTCAGAGAGAGCCATCAAGGCAAACTACCCATTAGCTGTCAATTTAGAATGACTCCAGAAAGCCAGTCCCAGAGCTCCACTGATACCCCTCAACAACCTCTTAATCTTATTTATAACACCTGTGTTAAGGCAGTCTGCCATCAATCCAACTCGCCTCAGACTGAAATTACTGAGAAACTTGAGAATCCCGGCAAACATACCAAAAAACAGAGAGATGCTGGCTGAAAAACCCTGCACACAAGGGAATTTGGCCATCTCTTTCAAACAAAGCTGCATAAGGAAGCCAGGCGGGGCCTCGACAGGCAAAGTCAGATATAAATCTCGCAAAGGGCTTCTTAGGAGGCATTGAGGTCAGAGAATCTTAGGGTTTAAAGAAACCATAAAGATTTCCTCCACCGCTTCCTCACCAAGTGATTATCCAAGCTGTGTAATAGTTACCATTAACTGTGTGATTATGTTCGTTATCTTCTTCCTCCCCACACAGCCCTGCTAGGTAGGGGACACCCGTTCCCTGTTTTTGCAAGTAAAGAAACCAAGGCTCAGGTGGCTTGCTTAGCAAACTGCCTAAGCACCTAAGAAACTGATGCTAAACGAGTCCTATGAAAAGGGGAGACTGGTGCATTGAGAAGAAAATGGACTTAAGCAGTCAGACATCCAAGTCTGTTACTAGAGTGTAACCCTGCGTAAATCACCATCTCAGGCCCGGAAAAAAATGCTGTCCCAGTGAGGAAGCATCTAACCCAGTAAAGTACTTAATACATGTTATATAAGGGAAAAAAAAAAAATCAAATGGAAATGGGTATGCCGGATACAACAACATGAAATAAAAACTAATCTTGTTGTTTGTATTATCTCTTACTTTTTGTCTCTAAGGTTGGGTAAAGAGAAAACAGCAATTACGGCCCACAGCAGACCTGTAGCAAATCCTGGGCAAATAAATGGATCAATCAATCTGTTGCTTTGGAGTCAGAGACAACTCCAGTCCAAAAAAAAAAAAAAAAAAAAAAAAAAAAAAAAAAAAGGCCATCACTCTCAGGTTATGACAGTATTAGAATCGAGCTTTTATGAAGATGATCTATTGTTTTTTTAAGGCAATGACTGAGTCACTGTCACAACGGCTTACTCTACTCTCCATTGAGAGAGAAGGGGGAAGGAGAAGGCAACTGTGAAGGTGCTAAAGGCACCTAAAGGCTAAAGATGCCTTTAGAAGAAAACCAAATCCAGCCGCTAATCATTGATTCACTGCTTCATTCATTTCCTTCTTCCTTCTTCCTTATTTCCCTTCTTCAGTCAAGAGACATTTAGTGAGCTTGTACTACATAGCATGCACTGATCTGGTCACTGTCCTTGAGGAACTCAAAGTCTAATGGGAAGACAGACACATAACCAAGTAATTTCAGTACAGAACTGCTGGGAAAGGCAGTCCACGCATGCGGCATTTCCAACCCCACTCGGCTGCGCAGGAATGGGCCTCAGGCCTGGAACGGGTAGTAAAGGAGCCCGTACAACTTGTGCCAGGCTTAACACCTTGTGTGACAACACCGGTCTGTTTTTGCTCAACGAGTGTCCCCTTGCTCTGCTTCAGCATGTACATCAGTGCCCCTCGGGCACACCACCAGCTTTCAGGTTGGGGTCCTTCTGCTGCAAGAGAGATGGATACATGTAGGCCACTGCCCTGCACCAACTTCAAAGGAAGGAGGAGGGCCCCGCAAGCCACAAGGGACTGATGTACATCCCAGTAGCTGGTCTTGCTTTGTCTCTTCTCTGTGTGAGTAAAGCATTATTCCATCCAGTACCTGACTGTGTGGGGTTTTCACTGGCAACTCCAGCACCAAGATGCAATGGGCAGAAGTGTTTGCAGTCCTCTCCCAGGACTGGTAACGGACGGGAGTGTTCTGCTCCCCTGGGTTTGATAACCAGTGCACGGTGTTCTGAGGGACAAGAACAATACACATGGTAGACTCGAGGCAGGCACAAGACTGGGTGATGGTAGCATTCTGCTGCATTCTATTTCCTAAGACACTTCTGTTTTTAAGCTCCCTTCATCCACTTTCTTCCACTACTTTCTTGTGTCTTTGGGCAAGTTTACTAAACCTCTGTGAACTTCCTTTCCTCATCTACAAAATAGGAATAAGAAGACTGACTTTCCCAGGGTTGCTTTTAGGATGAAATGCAGTAACACCTATAAACTGAACAGCACAGTACCTGGCTCTCAGTGAGCTCGTAGTTCCCAGCCCTTTGTTCTGTTCTGCTGTGGTGGCGCAGAGGGGAGAAAACACATACTCTTTTTTACCATACTGAAATTTCTACAAGCTCCTCTATGAGCTGCTTTTCATTCACTTCAAATCAGGACCATACTTTCCCTGTAAGTAACCCTTTTTTGCCACAAACACAATCTGTCAATTGAAGGCAAATCTGCCATTAATGCAGAGCCAAGACTTCAAGCCCAGCCGCACACCGCCTCCTGATATGATCCTTTTAGGCTCAGTGTCACGCTCCGGAAAAAAGCTCTATTCACTGTACACAGCAATCGAAAAGTTCACATGGTCAGAAGTGCCTCTGCCTCACACAAGGTGAACCATGGCCAAAATTGCTTTTTTAATTAAAATAAGACTTCCTGAACCTCTTGCTGACAATCACAACTGGATGTGGAGACCAGTATCAGACAACCAGTCTCCATCTTACTCTAATGGTAAGCACACAGAGGAGATGGGGGAAAATTACTAATTTAAACAAAATGTTTAATCATCTAATTATGGGACAGGCTCCAAGAAGATGGAGAGTGATTTGTAATCCTCATTACGGTATCCGCGTGTGACCACTGGCAAAAGTCGTGTCAGCCAGAAGACCGGTATCATCTCTTCTTCCCCCACTGAGTTTTCTGTGTCCTTGTAAATGCTGTGGGAATGAAAGAAATCTTTGGGGGGAAAAAAAGTAGAAGAATCATAATTTGTCTCCCCAAGTTCATTATGCAGAATGAGGTATAAGGATCCCCAATAAGAAGCCAGGGAGATAATCTTTAGTGACTTTACACTGGCAGATTGAGCAGCCCGAGGGCCTTTGAAACTCACAAGTCTTGTAAAAACTGCCCAACTCAGGTGGTGGTTAAGCAATTCTTTTTATTTGCTGAAAAGTCCTGTCATCAGTGGTATGAGATGCATTGAGAATTAGGGTGGTGCCCACCAAGAGCACCTTTGGTCAGAAGGAAATCTGTTCTTCTGCAGATATGCTTGTACCACTGCTAATTTGTGTTATCTCTGCCCATTCAGATCTCTGTGCTAACTCAGGAGAAGAAGTCCCTGCCAACCAAGTCTGACAAGTCTGATGGCAGAACTCCCACTGGAGAATCAGCCGAGACAGCAAAAGCAGGCAATTATTCCCTTTCATTAGAGAGAGTTCTTTTTAAGTTTGGTTTTTGTGGTGGTTTTTTTTTTTAATTTTGAAAACAAAAAGTAGCCATTCACAGCCACTGCTCACTGCAGTCACTTACACAACTGGCAGAAACTGAAATTTCCCCCTAAGCCAACCAGAGCTGTGCCCCTGTAATTACCCACTGTAATGTAAACCCAGACACAGAGAGGATGGCCACGGCAGATCTGGGCAAGACAGTCCAGACCATCTGCAACTGTTTTGCAGAAGCACATAAAGTTTATGGATTCCAAAGCTCCCTACAAGTTACCAGGTGTGAAGGTCAGCTGCACTGTCCTCTTGTCCACTGGGGCTGCTTTCTTCATTCTCTCCAGGCCAGGGTGCTCATCAAAAGGCACTATGCCCATGTTTTCTGAGCCAAGCCTGGCAGGAGGAGAGTGCTGCTTCTCGATTAAGCCAGAACGTAGATTAAATGTTTAGAACTGGGAGATTCTGAAAACAACTTAGGTGGGAAAGCAATTATCCTAGGGAGAGCAGAGCTTCGGCTGCAGCCCCCTGCAACACAAAGGTGAATTCTACCCACTTTGAACACCTAAGCTGGCCAGGCTGCTCCCTTACAATCTATTCTACATTCTGCAGATGCAGTGCTCTTTTCAAATATAAACCAAATTGTGGCACTCCACAGCTTCAAACCCCTAATGGCTTCCCACTGTACTGACAACAAAATCTAAACATTTTAAGGTTACCTCCCCTCCCCACAGCTGACCTCTGTCCTTAATTGTCTCCTTCTCACTCACCATGCTCTAGCCATTTGCTTCAAACATGACAAGCTTGTTCCCACCTTAGGGCTTTTGTACTGGATTTTTCCTAGTCCTATGCTGCTATTCCCACAGCTCTTGAGAGAGCTCGATCTTTCTCGTCATTCAGTTCTTAATTCGAATGTTATCCCTCAGAAAGGCCTTTTAGAACCTTCTGATGCTCCACCATCACTCTATTACATCAGCCCATACTTTCCCCTTCATATCCCTATTTGAAATTATCTTGGTTTTGTGTATGTGGTATTTGTTTGCTTGTGTATGCATTCTTATTTATTTGTATTTGTCTGTCTTGCCCCCCTTGGATATAAGTTGCATAAAGACAAGGCACTGCAAATGTCTTGTGCGAATCTACTCTCAGTGTCTAGTATAACAACTTGCATTTAGTAGGCATTTAATAAGTAAGTATCTGTTGAATTATTAAAGGGAAGGTTCAATATGTATCACTAATCTAAATGTAATTTCCTAACCCTCAAACACCTAGACTGGCTCACAGGCTGTCAGCATGTTTCACAATGCCCTAGAAAACACTGAAATGAGACACTGAATGATGAGGAAACAATGGCAAAGACAAGACCAAGGAGAACCTGTAGACTCTCAAAGTTGCAGAGTTTGGAAAATCTGCAAGCCTCTTGGGTGGAGTCTTGCCCAAATTGTCCTTTCACAGGAGGATCAGATGGGCTAGCAACAGTCATTACCAATGGCTAGGGCCAAGACCCAAAGTTTGGGTCTTAAAGATCCAGCAAAGGCAGGGTAAACCATCTGAGGCAGCCCCAGCCCAGTTAGCCAGAGTCCTTCTGGATGAGGCATCAGTTGGGAGCCAAAGAACAGATGTACATACTTGGGAGAGGGAAAAGAGAGAGAAAATGAGCGACAGAGCCAAGAGCGAAGCACAAGACAGGAATGGGGCAGAGGCATGAAAAGGTCAGGAACAAGCACATGGGGTCTCAGGTGATTGCTACAATCTAGATTTCATGGGCTGGTGGGTGTGTGCAGTTGGATATAAGACTAGCTTAAAGATATAGTGTCAAGGCCATCAGACAGGTAAATGACTCCCCTCCAGAAATACAAGCAGCCATGAAGGAAAGGGGCACTCCACAGAAGGCCAGGTTAAGCTTCTGTTTGTGAGTGCTAGTTTCTCCTGAAAAACTCATGATTAGTGAGCACTAGTAACTGCTCAGATATTCTTCAGTCCCCAAGATGGTAGGGCTGGACAAAGAGATCTAGAAGAAATGCTGGATGAAAAATGAAGACAGGTGACACTAATTTGATCTCTAGTATCTCACAGCCTTCAGTAATTAATAGAAGAGCCCTCAAGTTTTATAGTTCATCCAAAGATGACCAAAAATACTATACTTCATCCAACCAATAGCCACAACTTTTCAGAAACTGTGAAAAAAAAAGCAAAAAGGGCCTCAGAGGTTAGATTTTACCCTATTGTATCCTATTAAACAAATATCACCACTAAGAAGTGACAGGTGACATCAAAGAAAAGCAAGAAAAACTGTAAACAACAGGCATAAGAACTCAAAATTTCTCTGTAATACTCCCAATGTTTTAATGCAGGAGTAAAAACTTTCCACACTTCAAAAGATCAAGAGAGAAATCTGGGCACAATAAACATGTGTTCATAATAATGGCCCTAAGACAACAGTCTGACCTATTGAGAAAGGCAAAAATGTTTTAGAAAGAAACTCCAAACAAAATGATGAAAAATTCAAGTTTTGAATATGGAAAAAAGCATGGTTCTGTTCTAAGCCCCATTTTATGACCTGAGGCAAGTCACTCTCTGTCCCTGTGCCAGGCCTTCCCCATTTGTAAAAGGAGGAAGATCTTGTGCTGGCACTCTTGCTGCTCTTCTCAGTTGCTGCTATGTGGAAAATCTGTTCAGGAAAAGTACCCCATTTGCCAAAGACACCAAATAAAAGAGGCATTAGTGCAATTCAATACAACCCTCACCTTTTTAAAAAAGGAACCTCAGGGGCACTTGGGTGGCTCAGCTGGTTCAGCATCTGCCTTCATCTCAGGTCATGATCCTGGGGTCCTGGGATTAAGCCCCACATGGGGCTCAGTGCTCAGCAGGGAGCCTGTTTCTCCCTCTCCCACTCCCCCTGCACATGCACTCACACTCTCTCTCTCCCTTTGTCAAATAAAATCTTTAAAAATAATAGTAATAAATAGGGAACCTCATTGGGGGTTTCTTTTCATGACAACCCCCAATTCATCAATGATAATGTCTTTTTCTTATTTCTTTATTGCTGCATTTTAACATTCTTTTTCTAATAATCATTTTTATTAACATATAATGTATTATTTGCCCCCAGGGGTACAGGTTTGTGAATTGTCAGACTTACACACTTCACAGCACTCACCATATCACATACCCTCCCCAACGTCCATAACCCGACCACCCTCTCCATACCCCCCTTCCCCCAGCAACGCTCAGTGTGTTTTGTGAGATTAAGAGTCTCTTATGATCTGTCTCCCTCCCGATCCCATCTTGTTTCATTTTTTCCTTCCTTACCCCCCAAGCTCTCCCCCCCGCCCCTCAAATTCCTCATATCAGGGAGAGCATATGATAATTGTCTTTCTCTGATTGACTTATTTCACTCAGCATAATACCCTCTAATTCCATACATATCGTTGCATACGGCAAGATTTCATTTCTTTTGATGGCTGCATAGTATTCCATTGTGTATATCTATCACATCTTCTTTATCCGTTCATCTGTTGATGGACATCTAGGTTCTTTCCATAGTTTGGCCATTGTGGACATTGCTGCTATAAACATTCAGGTGCACATGCCCCTTAGGATCACTACATTTGTACCTTTAGGGTAAATAACCAGGAGTGCGATTGCTGGGTCGTAGGGTAGCTCTATTTTCAACTTTTTGAGGAACCTCCATGCTGTTTTCCCAGAGTGGCTGCACCAGCTTGCATTCCCACCAACGGAGTAGGAGGGTTCCCCTTTCTCCGCATCCTCTCCAACATCTGTGTTTCCTGACTTGTTAATTTTAGCCATTCTGACTGGTGTGAGGTGGTATCTCATTGTGGTTTTGATTTGTATTTCCCTGATGCCAAGTGATGTGGAGCACTTTTTCATGTGTCTGTTGGCCATCTGGATGTCTTCTTTGCAGAAATGTCTGTTCATGTCCTCTGCCCATTTCTTGATTGGACTATTTGTTCTTTGGGTGTTGAGTTTGATAAGTTCTTTACAGATTTTGGATACTAGCCCTTTATCTGATATGTCATTTGCAAATATCTTCTCCCATTCTGTCAGTTGTCTTTTGGTTTTGTTGACTGTTTCCTTTGCTGTGCAAAAGCTTTTGATCTTTTGCGAATATCTTCTCCCATTCTGTCAGTTGTCTTTTGGTTTTGCTGACTGTTTCATTTGCTGTGCAAAAGCTTTTGATCTTGATGAAGTCCCAATAGTTCATTTTTGCCCTTGCTTCCCTTTCCTTTGGCTGTGTTCCTAGGAAGAAGTTGCTGCGGCTGAGGTTGGAAGAGGTTGCTGCCTATGTTCTCCTCAAGGATCTTGATGGATTCCTGTCTTACATGGAGGTCTTTCATCTATTTTGAGTCTATTTTTGTGTGTGGTGTAAGGAAACGGTCCAGTTTCATTCTTCTGCATGTGGCTGTCCAATTCTCCCAACATCATTTGTTGAAGAGACTTTTTTCCATTGGACATTCTTTCCTGCTTTGTCAAAAATTAGTTGACCACAGAGTTGAGGGCCTATTTCTGGGCTCTCTATTCTGTTCCATTGATCTATGTGTCTGTTTTTGTGCCAGTACGATACTGTCTTGATGATGACAGCTTTGTAATACAGCTTGAAGTCTGAAATTGTGATGCCACCAACTTTGGCTTTCTTTTTCAACATTCCTCTGGCTACTCAGGGTCTTTTCTGGTTCCATATAAATTTTAGGATGATTTGTTCCATTTCTTTAAAAAAAAAATGGATGGTATTTTGATAGGGATTGCATTAAATGTGTAGATTGCTTTAGGTAACATAGACATTTTCACAATATTTGTTCATCTAATCCATGAGCGTGGAATGCTTTTCCATTTCTTTGCGTCTTCCTCAACTTCTTTCATGAGTACTTCATAGTTTTCTGAGTACAGATTCTTTGCCTCTTTGGTTAGGTTTATTCCTAGGTATCTTATGGTTTGGGGTACAACTGTAAATGGGATCGACTCCTTAATTTCTCTTTCTTCTGTCTTGTTGTTGGTGCACAGAAATGCAACTGATTTCTGTGCATTGATTTTATATCCTGACACTACTGAATTCCTGTATGAGTTCTAGCAGTTTTGAAGTGGTCTCTTTTGGGTTTTCCACATAAAGTATCCTATCCTCTGCCAAGAGTGAGAGTTTGACTTCTTCTTTGCCTTTGCCTCTTCTTATGCCTTTGATTTCTTTTTGTTGTCTGATTGCTGAGGCTAGGACTTCTAGTACTATGTTGAATAGCAGTGGTGATAGTGGACTTCCCTGCCGTGTTCCTGATGTTAGGGGAAAAGCTCTCAGGTTTCCCCCATTGAGAATGATATTTGTGGAAGGTTTTTCATAGATGGCTTTGATAATATTGAGGTATGTACCCTCTATCCCTACACTTTGAAGAGTTTTGATCAAGAAAGGATTCTGTACTTTGTCAAATGCTTTTTCAGCATCTACTGAGAGTATCATATGGTTCTTGTTCTTTCTTTTATTAATGTATCGTATCACATTGATTGATTTGCAGATGTTGAACCAACCTTGCAGCCCAGGAATAAATCCCATTTGGTCAAGCTGAATAATCCTTTTAATATACTGTTGGATCCTATTGGCTAGTGTTTTGGTGAGAATTTTTTGCATCCGTGTCCATCAAGGAAATTGGTCTGTAATTCTCTTTTTTTTTTTTTTTTTAAAGATTTTTTTTATTTATTTGTCAGAGAGAGGGGAGAGCGAGCGAGCACAGGCAGACAGAATGGCAGGCAGAGGCAGAGGGAGAAGCAGGCTCCCCGCCAAGCAAGGAGCCCGATGTGGGACTCGATCCCAGGACACTGGGATCATGACCTGAGCCGAAGGCAGCTGCTTAACCAACTGAGCCACCCAGGCGTCCCTGTAATTCTCCTTTTTGATGAGGTCTTTGTCTGGTTTTGGGATCAAGGTAATGCTGGCCTCATAAAATAAGTTTGGAAGTTTTCCTTCCATTTCTATTTTTTGGAACAGTTTCAGGAGAACAGATATTAATTCTTCTTTAAATGTTTGGTAGAACTCCCCTGGGAAGCCATCTGGCCTTCAAGAGCCTGGGAAGCTCTTGTTTGTTGGGAGATTTTTGATGACTGCTTCAATCTCCTTTCTGGTTATGGGTCTGTTCAGGTTTTCTATTTCTTCCTGGTTCAGTTCCAGTAGTTTATACATTCTTAGGAATGTATCAATTTCTTCCAGATTGTCAAATTTGCTGGTGTATAGTTGCTCATAATATGTTCTTATAATTGTATTTCTTTGGTGTTGGTTGTGATCTCTGTTCTTTTATTCATGATTTTATTTATTTGGGTCCTTTCTCTTCTCTTTTTGGTAAGTCTGGCCAGGGGTTTATCCATCTTATTAACTCTTTCAAAGAACCAGCTCCTAGTTTTGTGCATTTTTACATTCTGATGGTTCTTTGGCATCTTTACCTTCCTCTGCCCAACAGCTGCTCCTGGCCAGAGCCCCCACTCCATGTTTCAGCTTCTCTGTCAGTAATTATGTACCCCTGAAATGCTCAAATTTCCCTTATCATTAATATGAGAAGCTATTAGTTGTTCCCATGGAAGTATTAATGTTTGAAGAGGCCCATAAAAGATAAGACAAACTCTAGCCACAATTCTTTTATTTTATCCAAAGCTGCGAAGAAAATCGCATTCTAACATGAAACACCAGCAGAAGACTGATATACTGTTAATGCTTAAATTAATAAAAATTCCAAAAGTAATTTTTAAAAAAGATTTATTTATTTGACACAGAGAGAGAGACAGCGAGAGAGGGAATACAAGCAGGGGTAGTGGGAGAGGGAGAAGCAGGCTTCCTGCTGAGCAGGGAGCCCGATGCAGGGCTTGATGCCAGGACCCTGGGATCATGACCTGAGCTGAAGGCAGACCTTTAATGACTGAGCCACCCCGGTGCCCCTCCAAAAGTAATTTTAAACTCAATTGCTCTTAACTTAGGGGGAGGTCAAATAAAAAATTAATCCTCAATTTTATGTATTAACGAAACAAACATAAATAATGCCAAATACTAAAATTAACAGGTCAGGAAACAACTGATGTTGGCAATGATACAGAGAAAGGGGAACCCTCCTACACTGGTGGGAATGGGAATGGGAATGCAAGCTGGTGCAGCCACTCTGGAAAACAATACAGAGGTTCCTCAAATTGTTGAAAACAGAGCTACCCTATGACCCAGCAACTGCATGCACTACTGAGTATTTACCCCAAAGATACAAATGTAATGATCCAAAGGGGCATGTGCACCCCAGTGTTTATAGCAGCAATGTCCAAAATAGCCAAACTATGGAAAGACCCCAGGTGTCCATCAACAGATGAGTGGATAAAGATGTGGTGTGTGTGTGTGTGTGTATGTATGTGTGTGTGTGTGTGTGTGTGTATCACATATGGGTGCTGGACATAGGGGAGGATATATGTTTAACAAGCGCCGGGTATTATATAAGACTGATGAATCACAGACTTGTACCCCCCAAACCAGTAATACATTGTATGTCTAATTAACTGAATTTAAACTTAAAAAAAAAAAAAAAGAAAAAAAAGAACACCAAACAATCTGTTCAATAAACAAGTATACCTCTGCCTTTGGAATACAGTCAGACACACCCAGAGGGAAGCATCATAATACTCTGTGCTTGAGGTCAAATCCTTCTCAGTTCAGTCAATGGCTTTGGACACTGCTGGGTAGTTGAAGGGAAGTCTAAGGAGCCCAAGCAGATAATCTGCTCACAGGCAACTGATGATCTAAAATGAGTTAACAGATGAAAATGCACTGTGTTTGTCTCACTAGATTGTTCACTGAGCTCAGGACAAAGATAATCTAGTTTCTATCTACCAACCCGCAATGGGGTTTTAAAATTTAGGCCAACACACTCTCAGATCAGTCACTCCTAGAACACTGCAGAAAAGAAAACGGCTTTGAACTATTCAGCTGAAATACTAGAATCAAATGTCTGACTCTGGAAAAAGTAAGAGAATTTCTGCGGTATCTTATAGCCATACAAGACTCAAACCAAAACCAACCACTTCCTTCAGGAACCTTAGTGGGGAAAAAAAGAAAGAAACAAAAAGGAAGGAGTAATTTGTAAATGAGATTTCTGGCTCCAGGAAAGGGGAACACTGAGATATCTCAGCAATATTAAAGAGACCTGGGGAAAAGAATTACTGTGTTGATGACATAATTCTTGATATCAATGACTGCTAACTGTGGTGGAATAGGGTTGTGCTTTAATCTATTGAAAACAGTTCTATACTGTGGCATGTGTGGGTGACAAACTGTTCTCATTTCCTTTTATAGCATTCTAAACCTTAATCTCTGAGGGACCAATGACCTTGGGAATACTGAGGCAGCTTTGTAGAATTGAAAAAAACATTTTTTTCTTTTGCTAAAGCATGTGTGTTGATTGTAATTATATCAATAATTAAAATTTAACAATTAACATTTACTGGGCACTTACAATGTGTCAGACACTATACTACTTAGCACTACCCACCCTGTCTCATTTAATCCTGTATTTTTAAAAAGATGACAAAATGGAGATTTTTTTTAAATGGTGGGCAGAGATAAACTGTTATAAAATCTCCATTTTAAAGATGAAGACCTGAGGCTTAAAGAGGTTAATTAACCACCCAAAGATAAACAGCGAGCAAACAGCAGAGGTGGGATTCAAACACAGGCAGTCTGACCCCAAGGTAGTGTTCATTCACTACACTAACATGAAAAGACACCTAATGGACACACTCAGAGGGCACATGCCTTGAATTATTCTCTCCAATAGAGCTGACAGGCTTTTCTGAGCCATCCACATTCTCAAATGTAGTTATTTTTACATCTGAAAACTTCTCTATTGGTGTAAATTTTATAAATTCAATCTCCCAATTTATTTATTTTATTTTTTTTTTTGTAAGATCTACACCCAATGTAGAGCTTGAACTCATGACCCTGAAATCCAGAGTCGCATGCTGCACTGACTGAGCTAGCCAGGCATCCCTCTAACCCCCAGTTTAAACAACACCTAGTGAGAGACTACAGAAAGGTATGGCTGTCTTCCTCAAGTTCACCTCCAAAATTAGGCCATCTCAATAAAACCTACCTCCAAGGAAGCTGAAATAGGTAGGACTGAAGTCTATGACCAGTGAAAACTGTTCTGTTGGCCTATAGAAGAAATAAATCCATGTTCAACAGGCCAATATATGATCCACAAAAATAAAAAGTAAGACCAACCAGAAAGCTACTTATTTGACAAAGCCCCAAGAGTCTATACTATGATGGAAGGAATAAAGAGAAGACCGAAGAAGCAACACTTTCTCTGCAAAGCTTTCCTGGTGGCAGAGCTGCTCCTGCTTCTGCCACCAAATTTTGTTCATTCTTCTGTAACCACAATGACACTGTGTACTAGAGTATCAGTTTTCAAATCTGCGGAATGCCACCCTTAGACTGCGAGCTCCATGAGAGCAAAACTGTGGCTTAAACATTTTTATATCCTGACACTGTCTTGACCCCTGAGAAAGGAGGTAGACCATTTTGTTCACAGGATCTTATGATCCATGAGGAAAAGAACCTTGTCCTTCAACTTTGAGAAATCGCTCCAATGCTTCTTTAAAGTCTGCTGAACAGAGACACCCCTGACTAAAATGCAGAACTGGGGATAGGTGGTGGAGCAGGTGGAGAGATACAGAGAATTATGTGATCCCAGAATATCTGGCCAGAATAGACAGATGAAACTGACAGATGAAACCTAGATCATGGCTGTGGAGCTAACAGTTGTGTATATCAAGGTGCTGAAAGACATAAGAATGGATGAGTTCATCTATGATGAGGGACAGGGTTATAAAATCAAATTCTAAGAAGAGTCAAGGGTGATGAGGCTCAAGAAAATCTTTTGCGGAGTGTACTGGCAACCTCCAAGAATGCAGGTTTTGGACATCATACAAAACAACTGATAAGTACTCTTCAAAAAGGTCAAGACCATAAAAAACAATGAAAATCACAATGAAAAGTAACTGCAATATGGAACTGTGGATAGGATCCTCAAACAGGAAAAGGATACAAGTGGAAAAACTAGTGACATCTGAATTAAGTCTGTGGTTCAGTTACCAGAATTATGAATTCCTGGTTTTGATCATTGTACTACGGCTATAGAAGATGTTAACTTTAGGGGAAGTTGGATGAGGAGTATATGGAAACTCAGAAACTCTGGTGTTTTTGCAAAGTCCTGTAAATTCAACATTAATTCAAAATAAAAGTCAAAAAAATGTAGGTTTTGCAGCAAGAGTAGCAAGAGATGATATGAATGAGGAAGACAATTCAGAAACTGAAGTAACATATAGGAATCAAACATTCTTGATGTCTAACATGAAAACAAAGACATACAAGTCAGCAAGCAACAAGATATCAGAACAAAAACTTTTCAAAGGGGGAAACAGCCAGAGCATATTTGAAGGTATATACTGGTTCACTCAATCATTAAACAACCATTTATGAGCCATCAGTTAGGGTTAGACACTTTGCTACGTGCTGGTCCCTGCCTCTGAGTTAACCATGTAGTGTGTGAGGAGGCACATAAATATGTGTTTTGTGAGTATGAAGAGAATGTGCCAGGAAGAAAGAGGATGAGAAAACTGCAAAGAGAGGAAATGAAATTAAGAAAGAAATCACTCAGGAGATGAAAGAGAAAACACCCTGAAATGGAAATATCAATGAAAATAGCTCTTCATCTGTTATAGTCCCACCATTAACAAGAAGTAACTTTGAAAAGCACTAGTCTAAACTGTCAAGCAAAAAGTGTCTATATCATGATGCTATAAAACATCGTGAGGAGAATATTCTCAGGGTTATAGGTGGAATGGGGCCACTACAGAATGAGCACGTGTGTTCAGTCTTCTAAAACGTTTCTTACATACACCCCATCAACAACAACAACAACTACAACAAAACACACACAAGAGAAAAGCTCAATTACAAACTACAGCAATACCTTCCAGAGGAAGAGGCAGATGATAAGAAATACAAACAATAACACGCACAGGGGAAAAATGCCTATTACAGCAAACTTGAACCAACACTTTACATACCTACTAGATTAATGAGACAAAATTAAATTGTGATAACTGGTAGTATCAAGATTATGGTAAAACTGGAACACCCACTGCTGTTAGCACCATAAACGGATAAAAGATGAATTCCATATGAGCACGGTGTATTCCTTAACGTATCTGCAGCTGAGATGACCCCATCATCTGCCACTCCCCTCCGTTTACTCAATGCTCCGACATTTCATTCCCATGCTTCCGCTCTCACTAATGCCTAGTCAAGAATGACTTTTCCTCAGCCTCCTTCATTACCCACAGAATTCCTATTCATTCATCATGGCTGAGATTCCAACGTCCTATCCTTTTTCCTCAATGAGCACATCCATTAATACATCCCTTCTCCGGGCATATCCAATCGTTCCTTCCATTGTGCTCCCATAATACTTTATTCACACAGTCCGTTGTTGAAGGAAATGTCTGTCTCATTCCTCAAGTTACGAATTCTTTAAGGTCCAGGACGATGTCTTAATAATTTTTGTACATGTAATACCAAGCACAGGAGATGGCACAGGAGATGGTAATTTGTAACAGCAGGTGGGAGGGGGAAAATGCCAAACAAATGAAGGGGGAGGTGGGTGGGGGAAAATGCCAAACAAAAAGAAGTTTACTGCAATAGTATCTCCAAAAACAAACTCCTGAAGACCATTAAATAATCATAAATAATTCCTCTAAATAATTATAGAGGAACAATTTAGGGAAAAATGGTTGGTCTATCACCTGAACAAAAAGTATGAAAACATTAAAAATAACATGAGGACCATGCAGAAACACAGGAAATATTTCTGGCAGTGTTAAATTAAAAGTGTAGAACACAAAACAGTATAAACACAATGGTTATTGCTATGCAACATACAGTAACTGTGGAACTATAAAAATACTTGTTAGACTACGGTCCTTTTCCTTTTCTCAAATACTTTAACACTATTCCTGTCAGTTTATTGTCATTAAAAATTCTTTATTTCAAAAGAAAGAAATAAGGGGAAAGGAGCAAGATTATAAATTCCTACAGGCCCCTGCAATCCAAGGAAATGCTATGGTACTACTGATAGGTCACAAAAGGAGTGAGTGTCTGCAGTCTTGCTAAAACCAAGGGTCCCTGACCCCAATCTGCCTCAAAGAGAATACTTCTCATGTCACAAAGCAAGTCATTTCCACTGAGCCAAGCTGCACTAAATGTGAATTCTTTATTGCAAAACTTCGAAGGTAAGAACTTTTTCCAGACATCTGTGGAATTAGTATTAATGAGAATGCCCTGAAGTTCATATGCGTGCCTGTGCAGCAGAAACTTCTCAGCCAAGGAACTGCTGGGCACACTTCTTGATGAGATGTCTAAGCCCGAAGGCATCAAAAAAGTACATTTCCATATTGGGAACATAACTGGCTTCCTCTTTAAGACTTTTTCCACCACCTCCTGTCCACATTGTAATTCTCCTGTCTTCTCAAATGAATAGTTAACATATGTCAAGGATATAAGGCATATATTGAGGCACTTACTGCCTAACTCTATTACTAGAAGAACCAATCTCAGCAGAAAATTGGAATCTTCCCACCACGCTATACCAAAAATGAAATTTAGGAAGCACCCAAAAAATATTAAATACTTTAAATAAACACTTCTTGACATTACATATTTTTCTTGCATACCTTAATCTCTAAATTCCAGGAAAGGAAACTAACAACTCTTAGAGCTCTAGCCTCTCATTATATAGGTGGTAAAAAGATATACAGAGAGGGGAAGTGACTTGTCCTGAGTCACCCACATAAGTAATGATAAAGGGAGGATTAAAACTCAAATCTCCCAGATTTTCAGCCCCGATTCATTCTCCTACATCAAGCTTTTTTATCCCTTGAAAGCTCTAGAGCTCTCTTGGCCTAAATAATTAGTATCATTGAATTTAAAGTTAGAAGAGACCTCAGAGAGACTTACTTAATCCCCTCATTAGGCATATGAGGAAACTGAGGCCCAGAAAGATTAAGTGATTTGCTCTCAATATCGTGGATAGCAGGGAAAAAATATGACTTAAGCTCAAAAAAACTAAAACTAATAGCTATGAAAAGGGAGGACAATCTCAGCTGGGTAAAATTTTAAAAGGAATTTAGATCATTCTAGACCAGGTACACTTTCAAAATGTAGTCCCTGGACCAGAGCTTCAGCAACACCCGGGATCTTGTTAGAAACACAAATTCTAAGGTCCCACAGGAGACTTAATGAATCAAAGTCTGGGGGTGGGGATGTTCAAATCAGACAACAAGTCCCTGAGGAAATGAACTTCAGTGGTCATGCTGAGTCCATTTATAGTTTGTAAATCACAACTATAATCAACAGCACTAAAATATATGCATTCTTCTATAGATGTACCATACTTCAGTTTTTTAAGTTTTTAAAAAACTGAAAACAAAATGGAAACCCAGATTTGAGTATTCATTTGGTTCCAGTTCTGGCTTTGTTCCTTACTGGCTGTTTGTCCTTGGGCAGGTAACGGACTTCTCTAGCTCAAGCTTCCTTCTCTGTAAAATAGGCAAGCCACCTACCTCAAAGGGCATGTTGAGAATTAACTGTAAGAACGCATCAGAAAGCACTTTAGTTCAGCATCCGGCCCAGAGTAGGCAGGTAGTACAGCACGGTTGTTAGAAGCTTCAGCTATGAGACAGGTACTTTTCTGCACCTCAGTCCCCTCATCTGTACAACAGGGATTAAAGATAGTACCTTCTTCATAGGGTTGTTATAAAGATTTTGAGAGATGGTGCAGATGAATAATGCATCTTTCATATCTATAAAATGTTGCTGTCTTTGAAGAGTTTTTGCATCCATTAATTCAAATGACCTTCATCCATTTCCACGAGAGGATGAGTGCTACTTCATTGATTATGGACTAGATTCCAGACTGTACCATCTTTTAGGAACAGAAGGAGTAGACATCAGTCCCGCAGAAAGGAAACTGCATGAATAGTGCATGTGGGGAATGAACAGGACTGAAAATAAGGAGATGGGGATTCTGGTTTCAACTGTGCTACTACCTTAGCCCACAACCTTGGGGAACTGCTTTACCAGAATGGGGTTCACTTTTCATTGGCAAATAAATGGTCTGCGTGAGGTTATCTATAACATCTCTCCAAATAAAATTCAAACTCCTTATCATGGCCTACAGGAAGGCCCACGTAGTCTGTCATCTGCCTACATTTCCTATTCATCACCTACCATTCTCCCACTCACTCACCATGTTCCAGTTACATCAATCCTCTTCCTGATCTTCTCTAACAGGCCACACCAGCTTCTACCTCATAGCCTACATACTTGCTCTTCCCTCGCCTTGATCCTCTGCCCTTTTACATGATTGGCTCCTTCTCAACCTTCAGTCCTTTAACATCCATTCCTTGGAATCCTTCCCAGATGGTATTACCGAAAGTAATAGGTCCTATCTCCTACTGCCAGGGGTTATTTTCTTTTGTAGCACTGTCTAATAAAAACATACTGAAAGCCATAGATGAGCCACATATGTAATTTTAAATGTTCTAGCAGTCATATTTAGAAAGTTTTAAAGAAGGTAACATTAATTTTAATAAAATATTTTCTTTAAGCCAATATATCCCACATATCGTCATTTCAACATGGAATCAATATAAAGATTATTTATATATGTTACATTAATTTTTTTCATACTAAGTCCTGGAAATCCAATGTGTATTTCACACCTATCACTCTCAATTCCAACTAGCCACATTTCAAGTGTTCAGGAGTCACAGGTACCCATGGCTACCACACCAAACAGCCCAGTTCTACAGTATACCCTGCTTATCCTTCGAAGTACCTATCACAATCTGAATTTCTTCTTTGTTTACACACTTATTATCTTGTTACTTTCCCACCAAGCTCTTCAAAAGCAAGAACTCTGCCTATTTTGTTCAGTGTCCTATACTCAGAGGACTTGGTGCCTTGCACAGTAGTCGCTCAATAAATTTTTGAGCAAATGAATGAACCTCTTTTAGCTTTAATATTCTGAGTCAATGGGCTAGCCATTCTGCAACTCCCAAAAAGACACAGAACCACTCATTCAACAACTCTCCTATTTCCTGTCTTCTTTCATGTTCAATAACTGTCTTAAAAAGAGAACTCTCTTGACTATATATCAACCATTGCTTCAAAGTTCTTTTCTACAATGTCTAGAGTCTCCAAGGTCCGTTCTTTGTATGTTGGCTGAGGGAGTAGCATGAGTATAGTTGCTAACATGCACTGAACTTTAACTCTTTGACAAGCATTGGTCTAAGCATTTTACATTTCACAACAGCTTCACAATAGACTTCTGTGGTAGGTGCCATCTTTGCCCCTATTTACATATGACACCAATGCATAGAGAGGTTAAGTATTTTGTTCAAGATTACAGCAGCCAGTTAATAGCAAAATAGAGATTCCAAGGAACATGCAGCCCCTGACACATAGCTCTTAATCACCTATTCTCTACTGCAAAGCTGTCCAATGGAAATATAAAACCATTTATATATGTAATTTTTAATAGCCACACTAAAAGGCTAGTAGCTACATTAAAAAGTCAACAGAAACAGGTGAAATTTATTTTAAATTTTATTTCACCCATTACCCATAATATGATTAATCAACGTGATCAATAATCAAGGTAACTGATCAATATAATAAAATCAGCATAAAAACTTTATTTTTCATATTGAATCTTCAAAATTCATCATGATTTTACACTTAAGAGTACTTTTCAACTCATACTAGCTCCACTTCAACTGGACACATGGACAGCTACCATACTGGACAGCAGGGTTTCTACTGCCTCTCACAAGGAGCCACGGCAGGAAGTCAAAGATGGGGAAACTTTGAACTGGGAGCCAGGACACCTCGGCTCTAATCCAGCTCCTACTTGTTGAGTTATTTTGGATAAGTCCTTTCTGCCCTCTGCACCACCAATTCCCACCAAGTTGCCTGAGCAGGGAAGACAAGATTCCTAGGGTCCCATCCCATGCTAGAATTCCAAATATTTCCCAACAATGGCAGTTAAAATGGGAACAGATTTTGCACTTTAAGACTGGCTTTCACATCCAGTAGTTAATAGAGTCCTCAAACAACCCTATTGGGTAGTTTTTATTGTCTCCTCTTCTATGTTCAAAAACTGAAGCTCAAAGAGGGCAAAATGACTTGTCCAAAACCCACATGGCCAGTCAGTGGGGAAGCTGGGCCTCAATTGCAGGAAAGACCAGTGCCCTCCCACCACCACCAACAACAACAACTCAGCGACAACAACAACAACAACTCAGCGACCGGGGGACAAGAGAACTGAAGGGAGATGGTTGTGAAGATGATCGGGGGCCTTCAGAAGAGTTGAAGGGAACCAGGCCCCAGTCCAGGGTAGGCTAAGAAGAGGCCCAGACTGCAGTTGAGAGGAAGGGGCCTGGGCTCTGAGAAGGAATGAGCTGAAAGGGCCCAGGAGAGTCTCAGGGGAGTGAAGTGAAATGAGAAGCTCGGACATGAGAAGTGAGGGGACGCGGGCCGGGGACAGAGGTAAGAAGAGGTGAGATGAAGGGACTCTGGTCCCGCGACCGGAGACCCTTCCCCGGGTGAGGGGACGGTAGCCCAACCCTCCTCGTCTCTCATACCTGGTAGCTGAGAAGTTCACCCACATCCATGGCTCCAGGCCCAGACAACACCTGCTATTCGGGTTCCCTCCACTCACGCCCAAACCGCGACCCCCTCCACGGCAGCTCCAGCCACACTGCCGGAAAGCGCTGTGAGCGGGTCGCAGAGCCAATGAGGTAAAAGTATGAGTAACACGAAATCCGGCCACACTGCGGTAAAAGGCACCGACACCGTAAAGCGCGCTGCATTTACGACGGTGCTGCTTCCGCCCGGAGCTTGAAGGGGGTGGAGAAAGGGGGCGGAGACTTGAAGGAGGGCGGTATGGTGAGAGAAAAAACCCAAAGGAGCCAAGATTTATTGGGTGCCCCCTATGTGCAGGGCGGAGCGCTGAACGTTTCACTTGTGCTCTCCTAATCCTTCCATGACCTAGTCAATTTTATGCTCATTTCACAAATAAGGAAATTGAGGCATAGAACTGCACTGTCCAGTTCTGTAACCACTAACCACATGCGGCTACTGAGGGCTTGAAATATAGCTAGTCTGAATGGAAAAGTGCCATACATGTAAATAAAATGCACACTGGATTTCTACGCGTTCTATTGATTACATGTTGAAATTATATTTTGAACATATCAGGTCAAATAAAATACAAAATTAATTCCCCCATTTCTCTTTAGTTTTTAAATGTGGCTAGTAGACAGTGCAAATTACCTATGTGGCTCTCTTTATGGCTCCCTTCGTGGTTTGGTTTTGTTGTTTTTTTCTTTAATGATACTGATTCAGAAAGTATATTATCCAACGCCTACAACTATTACTGACTGAGAAACTGTTGGCGATCACATCTCCCTCTCTGGGCTTCTACTTACTCATCTTTGCAAGTCCCGATGGGAACTGGGTGATCTTGTTTCTACCCCAGAGATATAAAAAGGTTTTTTGTAGGAGGAAGTTGGCCATGATTAGAAGAGAATTATTCAAAGGGTCCATCTGAGCTCCTGAGATTTAAATGAGTGTTAAACCTCTCCCTTAGTCGTCTTAGCCATTTAGCCCCCTGACCTTCACATCCATGACATTTGTCTTAATCCATCCAGACTGTTATGAGAAAAATATCACACTGGGTGGCTTGCAAACAACAGAAATTTATTTCACACAGTTCTGAGGCTGGAAAGTCCAAGACCAAGACACCAACAGATTTGTTGTCTGGTGAGGTTGCATTGTGGTTCACAGACTTTCTCACTATGTCCTCACAGATAAAGGGCTAAGGGATATTTCTACATCCTCTTAGAAAAGCACTGATCCCATTCATGAGGACTCCACCCTTATGACCTAATCACCTCCTGAAAGCCCCTCTTCCTAACACCATCACCTTGAAGGTTAGGATTTCCATTTATGGATTTTGGTGGGATACAAACATTCCGACCACAGCACCCTCCCTATCTCAGCTCTACTTATCTCCAATTATACAGAAGTTATTCCTATAGAACTTTTCAAAGAGCCAAATCTTCTCCTCTTCTTCCTGGCCACCAGCCCCATACTTCATCCAACTCCTTCTCATCCTTCATGTCTCAAAGGTCACTTAGAGTACCCTTCCTCAACCCATCTTCAGTCCAAGTAAGCAACTCCTTCTCATTCCTCATAATTCTCTTTCCCAGTATCTCCTCTGTGGCACACAGATCTCCATCTGTAATTTTCTACTTAATGGTTGATCACTTGTTTATTGGCAGCCTTATTTACTGGACACAGTCTCCATGAGAGCAGGAACTGTGTCTGTCATGTCCACCATTATATCCTGGTACAAAAAGCCTAGTACTGTGCTTGGCACAGGAGGAGGTTTCATGATGGCCTTTATAGGCCATGGTAAGGAGACTGGGTTTATGCTAAGAGCATTGGGAATAAATTGAAACAATTTTTTGATTTTCTTTTTTTTAAATATTTTATTTATTTATTTCACAGACAGAGATCACAAGTAGGCAGAGAGGCAGGCAGAGAGAAAGAGGAGGAAGCAGGCAACCCGCTGAGCAGAGAGCCCCATGTGGAGCTCAATCCCAGGACCCTGAGATCATGACCTGAGCTGAAGGCAGAGGCTTTAACCCACTGAGCCACCCAGGCGCCCCAAATTTTGATTTTCTTTATTTGACAGAGAGAGAGATCACAAGTAGGCAGAGAGGCAGGCAGAGAGAGTGGGGGAGAAGCAGGCTCCCTGCTGAGCAGAGAGCCCAACTTGGGGCTTGATCCCAGGACCCTGAGATCCACCTGAGCCAAAGGCAGAGGTTTTAACCCTAGCCTCCCAGGCACCCCAGAAATAAATTGAAAATTTTTAAGCAAGAAAGTTTTGCAATTGGGTTTATGTTCTTAAAGAATCACCTACACAATCTGCTTTGAACTGAATTATTTGAGTGTCCTCCCCCTCCTACCTCCCTTAGCTATATGGACTGTGTCTAATTCAAGGAGACAGGATGAATAAAGGTGGCAATGTACCTTTTGGAACTGTGTAACCTTTAGAATTATGTCCCAGTACTTGGTGTTCTGGAGCCAGCTTGTATAAATAAGCTAGCAAGAGCCTGTGATTAAATTTTCAGGAAATTTTCAAGTTGACCTCAGGTTGGTTGCTTGAAATTGGCCACGGTGGGAGTATTTACACCATGGAAATCAAACGAGTGTTACAAATGCTACAGGGTTACTGGTGTTTCAGAGAGCTGGTTGTTACACATTTACCAATACACCACTGACTCTGATTCTCCTCAAAGTTCCACGCATCTACTTGTCTGCTCTCTGGCAAGTTACTTTCTCTCTCTAAATTGTGGTCTCTTCATCTATAAGGAGACTCATTCATTCGTTCAACAAGCATTTGCTGAGTGCCTCCTCGATGATCAACACTACTGTAGGCTCTGAAGATGCAGAAGCTTGTATGAAAATGAGTTCCTGCCCTCTTGGAACCCACATTCTAGTTGGAGAAAGCCTAATGAGGAACATAGTGTTATGATACCCATTTTACAGCTGTGGAAACATTGTCAGCCAGCTTCATCTCTACATGCCTCATCCCCTTGCCCTCAAAGTGGATATTCAATTGCACTGACCTCATAAGATTACAGGGAATTTACACAAGATGCTGCATGCAAAGCACTTAGCAGGTGCAAAAAAGTACTCCAAAACTGTTTGGTCTTAATGTTACGGGGAGTTAACTGGGAATTGAACGGACAGAGAAGCAGGAAAAACTAGATCATTCCTATACCCTTTCTTTTGCATTCAATCTTGTCTGTGTGTCTTTAAAGACCAGGTGTTAAAACACAGAATCATAAGGCAAACCCCATGAAAATCAGACTCGGTGAGCACCCAGCAACGTGGCTAAAGTACTCTGCCAAGGAAGGTCTCCCAGAGAAGATGCCATTTGGACTGGGGTTTAAAGGATGAGAAGAGTTTGCCAAAAAGATATAGTGGTAAACTGGTGACCCAGGCAGAGGAAGAAGCGTAAGCAAAGACATAGAAGTTGGAACACTTCTTGTAGATGAGGCATAGGATATACAGAGGGAAAAATGGGAAGTAAGGCAGAAGAGGGTGTCTGGGGAAGATTTTGAATAAGGTTGCCAAATTTAATGCATAAAATTTTAAGATATTCAGTTAAATTTGAATTTCAGTTAAACAATGAAATTTTTTAGTATGAATATGTTCCATGCAATATTTAGTAACGTATTAAAACTTTTTTGTTGCTCATCTGAAATTCAAATTTAACTGGGCATCCTGTATCTTATGGCAGTCCTAATCATGGAGGATCTTGAATATCATACTAGGGCACTTCAATTTTATCTTGATGAGAGGGTTCATTAGTACTTTCTTGGGAATCTCCAGAGGATAAGTCTTGAGAGACCAATCCTTCAGGTCCCAGCTAATGTCACTGTATCAGAGGGGTCTCCTCTGACTTACAAGATTTAAGCCAGTGCCTCTGCTTCCCTCAAGATTCTCTATCAGCATTCCTAACTATTACCTTCAGAACATTTGTGACTGGTGTTTCTATATTTATTTGCTTTTCGTTTGAAGTCTGTTTTCCCTTCCATATTCTCAGCTCCAAAAAGTCAGAGATTGCTGGATTGTTCACCATAATAACCCCAGAATCTAACACAATACCTAGCATTTAATTGGCACTCATTAACTAGTGGCTGGTTTAATGGATGAGCCAATCAATCTACAGACTGAGTGACTCATTCCCACCAATAGTACTAACACCTTCAAATCCCTACCCCAAATCCTACTGCTATACTATTCCAATTTTAAAGATGTGAAATGGAAGTTCAGAAGAGCTACAGTGTATGCTAAGTGAAATAAGTCAAACAGAAGGAGATAAGTACCAAATGATTTCACTTATATGTGGAATCTAAAAAACAAAATAGTTTGTTGATATAGAGAACAGATTGGTGGCTGCCCGAGGTGGGGGGTTGGGGGGATTCAGAGAAATGGGTGAAGGGGGTCAAAGTTACAAATTTTTGGTTATAAAATGAATGTCACGGGGATGTAAGAATAGCTTGGTGACTGTAGTTAATATGGTACTGCCAATTTGCAAATAACTAGGAGAGTGGATCTTTAAATTTTTCATTACAAAAAAAAGTTTTTTGTAACTACGTAAAATGATGGATGTCAATTGTACTTATCATGGTGATCATTCTGCAATATATGTAAATATCAAATCATTACATAATATACCTGAAACTAATATGATGTTATGTCAATTATACCTCAAAAAAACTAACAATGGGGGGGAAGGGGGGCGGCTATGAACTATGCACCAAGCAATCCAAAAACATGGTGATGATAATGATGATTTCAGAGTGGGATCCAGAGACAGGAGAAGGGCACCACCCAAGAGTCCAACCGCTGAGATGTAATCTTTTTTAAAAATGTAACTTGGAAGAATTATCCCTTCCAGAAAGTTTTTAAATAGCTGTGGGTTGCCTAGCTTCCTTATACTTCAAGCTTTAAGTGCTCCAAGATGTAATCAGAGTAGCTTCCTCCATCTTTCATTGCCTCAGTAAATTATTTATTGGAACAGCCTTTAAGAAAATATCCTCAAAAAACACTCATAAAGTATATTTATCACCAATATTGAATTCCTACCCTGCAATTGTGGGTTGATTGGAAACATGTAACAGTGCCTGACTCCTCTATTTAGGCACTGAATGAGTGGGGAAGAGTTACAGGGTAAGCAGTGGAAAGGGGGATATGTTTTCTGGGGAGCAGAATGCAATTGCTGGGATTCAAGAGGAGTCCCTATTCTCTCTGCCTCCCATCACCCAAATCCAGATCCCTGGATCCTCTCCACTCCAATATTTTTAAATAGTTATAAAAACGGAAATGTAGAGAGTTTAGTTACTTACCCACAGTCATAGAGTTAGTAACTGACAATACCCCAAACCAAGCCTGTCTGACTATGCATTTCACAGCAGGGATCTAGGCTCAGTTAACCTTTCAAATGGTACCAATACTTATGATCCAGGCACAGATGACTATTGAATGCTAAAGAGTAATTCTCTCTCCCAGAAAACCTTGGTCTTAATTAGATACAAGAATTTATATTCATAGATATACTGTGAGCCAAGTAAGAACTCAACGGTCATGGATATGCAAAGAAAAGGAATTATTTTGAGTTTTGTTGACATGTGATGATAGAATTGGATTATGTTGTTGGAAGAGTCCTAATCTTTCAAAGATACATACTAAAATCTATATATGAAATAATATGAAAACTAGAATTTGCTTCAAAAAAAATCAAGGTGGGGGCTGGTATAGGTGTGGATAGAAGTAGAGATGAGAGAGTGATTGGTGAGTTGATAATGTAGAAGCTGGATGAAGGATAGGTTGGAGTTCATTTTATTATTCTGCTGCCAACAGGATGGCAGCAGCAGTTCCAAGCACAACATCAAGAAGAATAAGAGAGATCATCCTTTTCTGAGCCTTTTTCTTAGGAATTAGGAATGAAGGAAGCAAGGATGCAGGGATGGACCAACTATGTCCATTGCATAAAGGATTCTGCAGTCAGATATGTATGACTGGAAAAGCTATGAAAACCAGCGCTCACAATGGCTCATAAGAATGTAATGACTTTCAGGACACCTGGGTGGCTCAGTTGGTTAGGTGTCCAACTATTGATTTCAGTTCAGGTCATGATCTTGGGGTTGTGGGATAGAGGCCCTCAGCAGGCTCCACACACCATGGAGCTTGCTTAGGATTTTCTCTCTCTCTCTCCCTCTGCCCCACCACCTTGCTTGCTCTCTCTTGCTCTTTCTCTAAAAACAAAAACAAAACAAAACAAAACAAAAAAAAACCCAAAAACAGTGTAATGACTTTCATAAACCCCTAATTCTGAGGGGCTTCCCTCATCAATGCCATGGACCAATGGTCCTCATGAGTCAGACTTTCCAGAGATACTTTCATGATAAGAGATGGAAAGAACTATTTATGCAATTACTATTTGGGGGTCAGTGAAAGAATATCGGTCAAGATCACTTCTAGCTTGGGAAGCAAGCAGTCTCCTTAACCAGTGAGCTGAAGCATCTGTTTATTACTGAGCCTTAGCACTAAGAATGTATATTAGTTATCAATTGCTGTGTAACAAGTTATCCCAAAATATAATGGCTTAAAAGAACAGTGGACATTTATTATATCACACAGTTTTTGTGGATCAGGAATTTGGAAGCCGCTTAGCAAGCTATTTCTGGATAAAGGTCACTCCTGAGATTGTAGTCAAGATGCCAGTCACTTCCAAGATGGCTTACCCAAAGGTTGACACTGGTTCTTGGCCAGAGACCTTGCCACATGGATCTCTCTATCTGGCTGCCCGAGTGTTCTTGTAACATGGTGACTGGTTTCCCCAAGAACAAGTCATCCGAGAAAGACCAACACCAGGTGGAAACTGCAATGTATTTTGTGACCTAGTCTCAGAAGTCGCAGCCCATCATTTCTGCAATATTCCATAGGTGACACAGGCCAGACCTTTCATCGTGGGAAGGGACTATATAGGGCATGAGTGCCAGGAAGTGAGATTCACTGGGTCCATCCTGGAAGTGGAGCCTCTGATTCCAGTTAAGCTTTCAGATGACTGCAACCCAGGATGATATCTTCACAGCCACCCCATGAAACATGGGAGCCAGAATCACCTATCTAGGCTTCTCCTAACTTCCTCATCCACAGAAACAGTGAGCTAATAAATGCTTTGGTGTTTTAACCCAAGTTTTTAGGTATTTTGTCATGCAACAATAGATAAACAAAATCAAAGCAGCTTAGGTACCAAAGAGTGACATTCCCATCACTGGCAGCCCCTGTGATTTATTGATAAACTGAGCATTCGATTAGTACCCGTTAGACTCTGAACCATTGCCAGCAGATATTAATGAAGGCAGAGAATGGCCATGTACCCCAGATCGGCTAGAGGGGAAGCTGCTGAGTTTATACCTTCTCACAGAGGATCACAAGGCACCTTAGTATATCGAAAGCTCTGAGCAGTCTTGCAGGGGGAAACCTGTTTCACCTTGTTCCACAGGTTTTCCAACCCCTTTGAACACAGAGACCATTTTTCACATAACGCCTATTAGCGTCCTATGGAAATGGTGCTATGAGAAACATACGTCAAGAAAACAACTGATCCATCTCTTCGGTTTCGAATTTTGGCTTCGAAAAAAATCTGTATATATCCATTTATATATTCCAAAGGCCTAAATTTCCCCAAGGTTGACATCCTGGGCATATAAATGATGTCCCATTACCATTAAGTAACATCTCTGACTCAGAGCTCCTCTGTCCACCAGTATAAGCCCGTCAGCCGAGCTCTCATAAATGACTTAGTTTTTCTGGGTGCACATAAGCCCAGGTGTACTCCTGGATGATCCTCTCAAGGGATCCTCTGCTCCAGCCTCTTCATTGGCATCGGCCCACCCCCACCCCCTCCCCAATGTCACCAGAAGGAACCTTACCGCTGCCCCTGCTGCCCTGTCCAGGGCATTGTTCTTTGGCACTCCAGAAGCTGCAGGACCCAGAAGATGCCATAACCTCCTGAGTGGGTCACACAGTCCTGTTGTCTTGCTCTAAGGAGGCCACCAGTGGGTATTAAGCAGCTAACTAGCACGTATGAAAACAGGAAGTTTGTCCATTAATAAATTTGCCCCTCTTATTCCAACCAACTCATCCAGTGGTTTTCAAATCATGCTCCCATGGAACACTTCTACGAACTGGACCCACCTGTTCTAAAATTCAGCCATGGAAGATGGGTAGTTGTAGGCCAGTTCATGGAGAGAAGGGTTAATGGGAAGAATTGCCTTTATTTTAAACTATTCCCCAATGCATTTCCCCCCAGCTTTAGTACCTGCTTCCACTTTCTATGGTAGAGTGCAAGATGGTATGTGATTTTTGTACATTATATATTCACTCATTTTAAACTTAGTTTGTCACTATTTCATGGTATTCTGCAAGAAGGACCATGATTTCAAGGTATTTCTCCACCATCTGAAAATGTTGGGGGAACACCCAGGTTGTGCTATTTGTGACAGTTCAGCTGAGGGAACGTGTTTGAGCACCCACAATGTATCAAGCACTGTGACAGGTGCTGGGAAAAATTTAAAAAGGAGCACAATAAAGGGGCGCCTAGGTAGCTCCATCGAATAACCATCCGACTCTTGATTTCAGCTCCTGTCGTGATCTCAGGGTCTTGAGATCAAGACCCCCATCAGGCTCCATACTCAGCATGGAGTCTCCTTCAGATTCTCTCTCTCCTTCTCCCTCTGTCCCTTCTCCACTCCTACTCTCTTTTAATTAATTTAAATCTTTTTTAAAATGAGTACAATAAAGTATATGCCTTCCAGAAACTTACAATATAGTAAAGGAGATCCACACATCTTGATTTTTCTTTTCCTTTCTTCCTTTCTTTTCTTTTTCTTTTTTTTTTTTTTTTTTTTTTTGGCCACTGTGCCATTTATCTTTATGCTACTTTTCCCCTAGGTTCTTAACATTAAGGCTAGGGAATCAAGACTCTTAATTGCATCCATTCAACAAATATTTACTGAAAGCCAACTAAGAGGAAAGCAGCATCAGTTACATTCTGATAAGTTCTGGAGTCCAAATCCTGGCTTTGCAGCTCCTGCCTGTACAACCCTGGGCAAGTCACTTCACCTTCTAGAGACTCTTTTCTATCATCTTTCAAATGTGGGTAAAAATAGTGGAATAATCAAAGCTCTCTAATTTCTGTAATAAACAACAAAATGGATGTTTATTTCTCTCTCATAAAGTAGTCAGAAGAGGATGTTTGGCACATGGCCTCTTATATATTAATGCAGTCATTCAGTTTCTTTCCACTCTGTGGCTTTCCATCCCCTGGGGTCTTGAAGAACATCGTCTCGAGCTAGTGGGTGAAATGAGAGAGCATGGAGACCCAGGAGAGATGTAATATACAGGAGCCTAGCTTGGAAGTGGGGCATTTCACATCTGCCCTCATCCACTGTCCAGAAAGTAGTCACATGGATACCACAATGTACAAGAAAATTAAGAAATGTGGTCTTTCTGTGGGCTCAAGAAGGAGAAGGGGTAAGATTCAGTGAACTCTGAGCTGTCTTCCTCAAACACTTACCTCACAGTGTTGCTGAGGATTCGATAAGAATGAATATGCCTGGCATAGAGTAGGTGCTCAGTTAATGTTGGTGTATGAAGTCATGAGCTATGTTTGGGCAATAATAGCATTATTTATCAAACATCCAAACCATGTATCAGGCACTGGCCTCTGTTGGGTCCCTGAGCCTCCCAACAACCACACAAAGCCAGATTATTACCCTTTCCTTACAGAGGAGAAAACCAACACTCAGAGAGGGTAAGTGATCTGCCCAAGGCCACACAGCGAGAAAGAGTTGAGCCGGGATTCAAACCCAAGTTAGTGTGACTCGAAAGTGATCTTTTCACCAAATTGTGATACTGATGGAACGCACAGAATACACAGGTATGGACCACCGGAAGAGAGCTGCCTTGGGCCAGTCTTCATAAAAGGTGACATGCAAAAGGAAACCATACACACAGAAACCAAACAAACCTTGAAAAGTTCCCGGTGAAACTGCAAAGGGCCATTATTGAGTAGCAAACATGAAAATGTGCTAACTATTCTCCTCACCCATTTCTAGCCCCACCGTATAATCTACATACCACCAACCAATCTCTTTTTTCTTATCCTTCCCTGTGGAATCTTGTCTGCCTCTCCCCTGCGTCCTCCCCCCAACTATGGCCCTCCTGTTATGATCTTAGACTCTTAGTTTCTTTTTTTTTTTTTTAAGATTTTATTTATTTAGTTTTGAGAGAGCGAGAGAGAATGCATGAGTTGGGGGAAGGGGCAAAGGGAGAGGGAGACGCAGGCTGGACTCAATCCCAGGACTCTGGGATCATGACCTGAGCCAAAGGCAGATGCTCAACTAACTGAGCCACCCAGACAATCTCCTCTTAGTTTCTTTTGAATTCATCTCTATACCCAGTATTCCAATTGGCACAAGAAAGGGCTCCATAGAACCTTCATTCATCCATTCATTCAGTCAACAAAATATTTATCAAATTCTTGCTATACACCAGGCAGTCTCCTGGGCTCTGGAATTCAGAGTCTGGTAAGAAAGAGAGATACTACTGCATAATCACACAAATATAGACCCAGAAGAGAAGGAATCCAGTTGTCTCAATGAAGAACTGAGGGAACATAACCAGCGTGGGAGATGGAATTGTGTGACCTAGAGACCTAAAGGATATGGAGGACTATCTAGGCAATGTGGAAGGACCAGGCAGTGGGATCAGCATGTGCAAATGTCCTGAGGTGGGACAAAGCACATTTGAGGAATAGAGAAAAGGCCAGGAAGGCTGAAGCCAGGAGAGAGAGAGAGGGAGGGAGGGGTGAGGGAAAGCAGCAGAGGTGGGCAGGGGCCCAGCCCACTGAGACCTTGTAGAACATAGCAAAGTATTTGGGTCTTTAACCCAAAGAGCATAGGGAATCCATCAGGGGGCTTTAAGTCAAAGGATGTGTCTTGTCAGTGCTTCCCATCCATACACCCTTGCCCTTCCTAACATTTCAGTGTACATTGGGCAGACTTTCAGTTCCAAATGCCAGCACCTGTGTTTTTTACCCAAGGACTTTCCCTGACCACTGGAACCTGCTTTGCCTGCCTGTGAAACAGGTTAGAGATGCCAGAGAATGAATACCCTTCCCCATCTCCAGAACAGTGCTCCACCTGATGAACTTAGTAGATAAATGCCCACCTCCCTCACTCCTCAGGTGGGATACCTCTGAGCTATGTATTGTTCACTGGCTCCCGGAAGTGCCCAGTGAGGTCAACCCCAGGTGCCCACAGTGTAACCCTTTGCCTTCCCTTCCCTGTCCTTCTTTCACTTGCATGCCAGTGCTTCCTGGGATCACTTCCCAAATAAAACTCTGTACATCTGAATCCTTATCTTTTAGGAGATCCCAAATAAGATCATCTATCATAAGGACAATGGGTTTGAGGGCAGCAGGGGAGGATGGCGTAGACCAGTTGTCAGTACAGGAGATGATCAGGGTTTGAACTTAGTGGCACTGGGCACAGGGAATAGAGGAGGGAAACTCCGCAGGATCCAAATATACAGCGGATGTGCAGGAAAAAGGAAGAGGGCGATGTGAAGGCTGCCTCCTGGGCTTTGTCCTCCCTAGAAGGGAGGGCAAGGGAAAAGGTCAAGAATACATATGTTAATATTTTTGTGCATGTCACAGAACAGCTTGTAACCACCAGATTTTCTGGAACTCTCTGCTGTCTTCTCGCCCTGCCTTGACTCATCAGACTCTAGAACAACCTAGCTGCCATCGTTCGGGGAAGCCTGCGTTTTCTCCTGCAGGGCAGGATTCAATAACATTCTTCTCATCCAATAAAGGAGTCTGGCGCACAGGGACAAAATATTGAATTAAAAACAATACCAGAGCCACTGAGCTCACACCACCCTTGAACTGCCTGTGCGTGGCTTCGCTCTGCAAATTGGTAACGGGAGCCCCAGGGAAATACTGTCCAGGAGAGCAAGGAGGAGCAAAAGTGGGGGATGTGGGGGGGTTGGGGTGGGGGAGCAAAGACAACTCTCTGCCACAGTGGGCTGAGCCAGCACCTGGGGGAAGGATTCAGCTGCCAGAAACCCAACCCTGAGCTTGTAGGCCCTGGCCTTCGTCCTGTCTCCATGAAGCTACCTTCAGGGAGGGATTCTGAGATCCTCTGAGATCAAGCATTCTTGGGTCTACAGCCTGCCTCCCCCACTACTGGTTGACCCAGTGACCTCGGATGAGCCCTTAGACACTCTGAATTTCAATTATTTGTTGTTAATGTTGTTGTTCCAAGGCCCAACACATGCCAAGCACTTACTTAATCCTAAAAACTACTCTATTCCCATCGTACAGATGATGAGCCAAGGCTCAGAGGAGTTAGGTAACTAGCCCAGGGACACACAGCCAGGTCTAGCCAGATTTCAGATAAAGCAGTGTAAACCTTGCATGTGCTCTGTTAACTACTATATAAGAAATTCCTTCAGATAAGAAATCCCCCATTTTCAATATGTTGGGGGATCCCGAGGCTGCTGGAGTGGGGAGTGGGTGTTTCTCTCTCTCTTGGCCGTTCCTTAACATGGCATCCAGCCTCATACCTTGATCTCCCTCCCCCTGGTTTCTCACCCCTGCCACTGATCTCTTCACTTCTTTCCCCTAGCCCTTCAGCACCCCAAATGACAATTTCCTCCCCCCTGGCCCTTAGGGAGCAGCTTCCCACCTCATCACCTTCCGGCCACCTCACCTGACATCTTAGTGTTTGCCCTAAGTGCCCTAAGGGGTTTTACCTGCCCCCAAGGAGGCTCATCAAGGTATCCGTTCAACCCAAATAGTTGTTTTCAGGAAGAATTCTGATGCCCACTGTTAAGGTGATCAATATAGCTCCACCACGTTTGAAAAGCCTGGAGCTCAGATGGCGTCCAGAATGGAGCAAAGAAGTTGAGAAGCTGAGAAGCTACAGGTACGCCCAGGTTGTTGAGGCTGAGCCATGGAGGTGAATGAGGTCACCCAGGGGGAGTGACTGGGACAAGAAGGGCAGAAGCCATGCCAGGGCCTCAGGAGCTGGTTAGGACCCCTGGCCTGGGTTGGAAATAGAAAGAGGAAGGTGGTCATAAGGAGACCCTGAAACGTTGGAAGGGGCTAGGAGGCCCTGGGCAGTACAAGGGTGTCGGAGGGTGTCAGTCAAGGTTCTTGTCATTGGGACAGAAGTCCAACGAGAACGTATTGGCTCCTGCTACTGAAGAAAGATTGACTATTCCTGGCTGCGTCCAGGCAGTGGTCCCCTTTGGGCCTCAGGAAACCAGGCACCATGGGCTCAGAGGGTGCCAGGCCCATCCGGTCAGCATCTGTCTCTGCTTTCCTAATGCTCTCACATTGCATTCTGACTCCTTCCATGTGCTGGGAAGCATGACTGCCTGTAGCCTCCAGATTGAAATCCCACGTCTTCTACCTTAGAAAGAGATTGGCTAGGGCCCCCCAAGTAGCTCAGTTAGTTAAGCATCTAACTGCTGATTTGGCTCAGGTCAGGATCTCAGGGTTGTGACAGCAAGCTCCTCATGGGGCTCCATGCTCAGCAAGGAGTCTGCTTCCTCTCTCCCTTCCCCTGCTCATGCACATTCTCTCTCTCTCTCTTTCTAAAACAAATAAATAAATAAATCTTTTTTTTTTTTTTTTTAAGAAAACAAAGAAAGCTATTGGCTCTCTCTCTAGGTCTAAAAATCCCATGGAGGGCTGCCTGGGTGGTACAGTTGGTTAAGTGTGAGACTCTTGGTTTTGGCTCAGGTCATGATCTCAGGCTCATGAGACTGAGCCCCCAACTTGGGCTCGGCGCTCAGCAGGGAGTCTGCTTGAGATTCTCTCCCTCTCCTTCCACCCCCCGTCCCTTTGCATGTTTTCTCTCTCTCTCTCAAATAAATAAGTAAATCTTAAAAAAATAAATTTAAATTAAAAAATGAAAATCCAATGGAAGTTTTTGGACTGGCTTAGCTCCAGTCAGGTGCCCACCTCTGGCTCAATTAATTATGATCAGAGGCGTGGAGCCAAGGAAAAACATGTCTGTTTCTTTGGGAGCCATTTGGGTAGAGGCAGGTACAGCAGGATGAAAGTAGGCCCAGACCACCAAGGACATCCTCAACACTTGGAAATACTGACTTCAGAATTAAGTCCAAGGGGTGCCTCTACAGAAATGAAAACCACCACCACCAGCAATGGTGGGGAACCAAAGAGAGAGTCTCCCTCTCTGCGGGAGAGCAGAGGCTTGACCCAAGCAGAAGAGGCTCAAAGAGTGTGAGGCGGGCCTAGGGTTTCACTTTACTGTCTGTTGGCGACAAGAGTATCTGTTGGTAAGGCCTGGGTTGGTGGGGAGACCTGCTTGCTGATCCTTCTGCCTGGTATATACTTCTCCTTTGGTGACGCCTACTTCTCACGGCTGTCAGTGACCTTAGGATGCAGAATAATTTAGTTGCTTGAGGATGTGAAAGGTCCAGACAGCCTTGACCGAGGGGAAAGTCTCTTACATAGCCTGTCTGGGGCTGACTTTTGGCCGCAAACCTCAACCCTTCCCATGAGAACTCCTGCCAAAACGGGACTCCAGCACTTCCGTTCTCCTCCTCCAGCTTGGGATGCAGCTCCAAGACCTCAAAACCTACACAATCACAGTGCAATGGGAACTGGACTTGAGCTACTGGGCATCAGCCAACTGCTAGGGCGAGTGTTAGTGTTAGGGTGAGTGTGTGTGTTAGGCTGAGTATACGAGGGAGTATAAAGTCTTCCACGGAAGCCAAAACATTCAATAATGATAGTAACGGCCATTACCAAGGTGACATAATGAGTACTTACTATGCACCCTGCCCTGTCCTAAGCAGCCCTTTTTCTGCATTACCTTATTTTATGATCAGAGCCCTGTGATGTGAGTATCATTCTCATTCCCAGGAATTGAATTCCACAGACATTAAGTGACTTGCCTAACGTCACCCAACTAGGAAGTGGCCAAGCTGGGACTTGAAGCCAGCTCTGTGTAACTGCAAAGCCTATACCTTTAACCCTTGGCTTTGTCTCTTATCCAAGCCTGAGCTCTGCAAACAACAGTGTGGCTTGGTATCCTTCTTCTTCTTCTTCTTTTTTTTTTAAGATTTTATTTATTTATTTGACAGACAGAGATCACAAGGAGGCAGAGAGGCAGGCAGAGAGAGGAAGGGAAGCAGGCTCCCGGCTGAGCAGAGAGCCCGATGCAGGGTTCGATCCCAAGACTCTGGAATCATGACCTGAGCGGAAGGCAAAGGCTTAACCCACTGAGCCACCCAGACGCCCCAGGCTTGGTATCCTTCTTAGGGCCTGAATCTGTCAGAGCGCTGTAGGCTGCAAAACCAAAACCACCAACTTAACTGATTAACAGTGAGAAACGGTGTATCAACTCAAAGATTAAGTTCCAAGGCTTGGAGGCTGGAGGAGCCATTAATTCAGCTGCTCAGTGAAGCCCCTCCCATCTTCCCACTGAGCCTTCATTAGTTTGTCAGTTTCCTCACCTGGTCACAATATGGCTGCCACACCTCCAGGCATCCAGTACAGACGTGACCACATCCGGCAAAAGAGGCTCTTTGAGAATAAGAAAACCTTTCCCAGACTTCCCAGAAGTCCTTGAGGAAACATTCTTTATATCTCATTGGCCAGAATTGTTCCCATTCCTGTTTCCAAACCAGTCACTCACAAGGCGAATGGAAATTTCACAAATGGTTTAATAATGCTTATGGCTCTGTTAGGAGGGAGAAAGAGGGCAGTGACTGCTCTGGGGCAGGCAAATAAAAGTGTATGCTACTCCTTTCGTTTCCCTCCCCAATCCCTAATACCTTCTTTCTCTACCAGCTCTCATTTTATTCACCGTGCAAGAATCAACTCAAATATCTTCTCTTCTAGGCAGTCTCCCCGGACTTTCTTCCCATCCAATTAATTACTCTCTTCACTGTGCTTCCAAAGAACTTAGCACACGCTACATACATGGTCTCTGTTACATCATTACGCACTTAGGCCAGGGTTTGGAGAAATTGGATCCAGGTTCAAATCCCAGGTCTGCCACTTCCTTCCCAGGCAACTTTGGGTATGACCCTTCCTCTTTTCAAGCCTCAGCTTCCTCATCTGCAAAGATACACATTCCTTTTTAGGCAGTTTTTTTTTTTTTAAGATTTTATTTATTTATTTGACAGAGAGAAATCACAAGTAAGCAGAGAGGCAAGCAGAGAGAGAGGAGGAAGCAGGCTCCCCGCTGAGCAGAAAGCCCGATGCGGGGCTCGAACCAAGGACCTGGGATCATGACCTGAGCCGAAGGCAGCGGCTTAACCCACTGAGCCACCCAGGCGCCCCCCTTTTTAGGCAGTTTTGAAGATTAAGGCAGGTAAGGTGTCTGGGATTATTAACAATAACTCCTCAGAAGAAAGGGGGGGAGAAAGGACACTATCAGGCTGGACTAGGCAGGAAAGCAAAAGTCGTTCCCAAGTCTGACCACATGATCCCCTTCTCCTAAAGGTCCCCCCTCCCTGATTCTCCCAAGAAAGTCATTTTTCATCCCCAAAGTCATTTGGCTTAGAGAGAAAGGGGAGATGCCGTGGCAGGGTCTGCACTGTGCCTGCCCGGGCACCATCCATCACCAGGCCGACAGGAACTCACCTCCCACAAATAAAGTTATGACAAGCGTCCCCAACCCATTCTTTCAGCCATCGCCTCCCTGTTTCCATCATCGCTGACATTATAAGCCATCAGCCAAGCTGTTTGTCATGCCTCTGACAGGGCCTTGGCATCACGGGTAGGAAGGCTGAGCTAAGCTATGGCTAAACCCAAGGGTGGGTGTCCTGCCCCCACCTACCACTGGTGAGCATGAGCTATTTCACACATGCTCCCAGAAAGGGTTACTTCCCCGACAGGCAGGGGTCCATAGTTAGAGCAGAACTGGAGGGGAACTGAGCATGCACTCATTTATCCATGCAGCAAACATTAGTGAATATCCCTGCTGTGGTTGGACCTGTGTTAGGCACAGCTGCAGCCACAAACAGGAATCATGTATTGTCCCTGCCTTTGAGCAGGTGTCCAGTCCAATGGGGGACTGAAAAACATGCCATGTCAACAGATAATGCCAGCACAACTGTGGCAGAGATAGTCAGGGGGACTGTGGAATCACAGAGAAGGGTAGGAACATCAGGGAAGTCTTCCTGGAGGAGGTGGCATTTGAACTGAGATCTCTAAGGCAAGGAAAGACATGTGAAGGGGCAGTATGAGTGATTCTTTGAAAGGTTCCCTTTCTTCCATGCAGGTTTGTTTGCCTATAAACCCCAAAGGGCAGAGTGGAGTGCAGGCCTGGGAAAGAGAAGAGGATTATAATACAGGCCAATGGAATGGCATGTGCAAAAGTCCTGTATTAGTTTCCTAGGGCTGCCATTACAAATTACTACAAACTCAGTAATCCAGAATCACAGAAATTTCTTCTCTCACAGTTCTGGAGGCCAGAAGTCCAAATTCAAGGCATCAGCAAGGCTGGTAATTTCTGGAGCTCTGAGAAAGAATCTGTGTTATGTGTCTTCCCTAGCTTCTCGTGGTGGTAGGCAAGCCTTGGCATTCTTTGTCTTATAGATGCAGCATCCCAGTATCTACCACTGCTCTCTGTCTTCACCCCTCTGTATCTCTGACACAAATATCCTTCTCCTTTCTAAGGGCGCCTGTCATTGTAATTTAGAGCCCACCCTAAATCCAGGATGCTCTCAAGATCCTATATTGATTCCATTTTCAATCCCACTTCCAAATAAGCACACATGTGCAGGTGCTTAGGGTTAAGACTTGGCTTTTTTAGGGAGGGGGACACTATTCAACCCAGTAAGGATCCAGAGGCAAGAAAATATGGCATATTCAGGAAACAGAGTGGCTAAATGTGGCTGGAACATTGACATGGGGGTGGGGGTTGGATCCCATCTCTACAGCTAATGAGCCAGATGGCCTGGACCCAATCCTTCAACCTCTCCCAGCCTCAGTTTGCTCACCTCCAATGTTCATTGCCCTCTGGTCTTCTTAGGACTCTGGTCAGAGTGAAATGTAAATTCCACTCTAATTCCATTCAAGGGCCGGCTCCTCAGTAGGAGTATATCAGTCAGACACCTTGAGGTTGCACGAGACAGAAACCAACGTAGTCTGGCCTGTGGGGGGAAAAAAGCGTTTAGTAGCTTACATAGGTAAAAAGCCCAGGAATAGAGCTACTTCCACCTCTGCTGGATTCAGGAGCCCAGATAATATCTTCAGGATCTTGTCTTTCCACATAGCATCTCGGACCTGTGCCACTTCATTTTCCGGTTTCCCAAGAGGGGTGCTTAGCACTGGACCTACATCTTCCTTAGAGCTGCCCTCCACCCTGGTCCTCTCCGCTGTGGGGCTTGGAGGCTGACCTGCATGGAGTGTGTAAGCAAGCTCCCCTGCCCTCTGGCTTCCATAGGGTTTGGCCAATGGGAAGCAATGGCAGGCAATTAGAGGGAGGAAGGTGAAAGTAGGCTATTTCTCCCTCCCAGGGTCCTCCCTGCCATCTCCCTCTACCTAAGGCCCCAGTTCCTATCAGGTAGCTCTCCCTTAGAGCATAACTCCTCTCTCTGGATTCTAGGAACCACATCCTGTTCTTGACCATCAGATCAAGGGAAGTTCAAGGATCTCCTCTACCACTAGCCCAAAGGAACCATCCTTTGTGAATTCCCCAAAAACTGCTGACACCTTTGCAAATAGCCCCTTTACTGTAGTCTCCTGAAATTACAGTGCAAGTGCCTCTGTCTCCTTAGGGACCCTGCCTGATCCACCCCACAGCTCATGGCTCTGTTTGGCTCTCCTTTTCCAGATTGTAGACAACCTCCATAGGGTAGACTGCTGCATTGGCGGCTCATAATGAACCATGCTTCCCAGGAGTCATGCCCTTGGGGGTCCCCTTCTACATGTAATGCAGAGTTTGACCATGTGACTTGCTTTGGCCAATGAAAGATGAGCATACATGATCGAGGATTTATGAGAACTTATACAGCTGGCATGCTCCCTCTCAGGCTCCTGCTGCCATGCTGTGAGGAAGTCCAGGCTAACTTGCAGAAGAGAAAGACCTCATGCAGAAGAGAAAGACCTCATGAAGAGTTTGGAGAAGATGACAATGGCACATGGGAATAAAGGCTACACAGAGGAGAACTGAGGTGCCCCAGCTAACAATCATAGCAAAGATTCCAGGCTCTGACAGAGGCCTTTGTACTGGCGGGGGGTGGGGGGGGGGTGGGGAGTCAGAGGGGCAGGGATGGAGGTAGTCTTAGTGGGGGAGGGTATTTAGCACTAACATCGTTTAGGATTGGCAGCACACAGTGATGATAAAAAGCAGATTGACTCATAGTCAGTGTTATCATTTTAAATTCAGCAAAAAATGCTCCTTTTTATTACCCGCATTTGGAGCTACCCACTCCTACCTACCTAACCCCTATCCCCCGCCCCCCAGTCCAGCCATAGCCAAATGCAGCCACATGAATGACCCCAGCCAACAGGTACGGAACGACTGTCAACCTACAGAATCATAAGAAATAATAAGTCCTTATTGCTTTAAGCACTAAGTTTGGGGGTGGCTTGTGACACAAGGATGAATAAAACCAACAGCAACAGTTCTACACTGTTGCAGGTTCAAGTGCAGCTAGAAAGGGCAAGATTTTTCTGGCAGTTACTGCAACAGTCCTGGGGCTCACTCTGATTGGGTCCTCCTCCGGCCATGGGATAGTTATGGACCAATTACCCAGCTAAGGGAACGTGATGCACTGATTGGCCAAGCCTGGTCACATGCTTTGTCCTGGAGCAGGAGGTGCAGACCCACACAGACCAGGTGGACTGAGAGTAGGGTAGGGTAGGTAGGTGCTAAAGGTGGAAGAGGGGAAAGGGAAAAGATGAGCGGAAAAGGAGGCTGAGGACACTTTGTGGGGGTGAAGGTCGGGGAAGATATCCTTGGAGCTCCCCATTGAGCTACCACTTGCACCTACAGGAAATGGGTAAAAATGCATCCCACGAGCAAAGGACAGCTATCCTGTGGCGAGGAGACCATAAGATTTGGACCATGGACGGACCTGGCTTCCAACTCTCACTTCCTTTTTGAAAGCTGCTGTGGGCAAGCTGCTCCCTCTGGATTCAACCTCTGTGAAGTCATCTGTAAAACAAGTTTGTTAATTCCTGCCCGGATGGGTTGTGCCCCGTGGGATCACCTCTGTTGTGGTGGACAAAATGAGCGGCCGCCCAGACACCCCTTCAGTGAAGGGCTTGCTGCCCGGAATGGGGACTGCGGCTGGCAGACAGCCTGCCTCCCCTGGCTCTTCCAGGTCCGCCTCTGCTACAGAGAGAGCCTGTGGCCCAAGGTCGCACCCTTCCCCTGGCAGCCCGCACATGGTGACTAAGCCGAGGGGTTTGAAGGTTTGGCCGTTTGGGCAGACGCAGAATGGTCCTGCCAGGCAGGGCTCAGAGGCTTTGTGGAGCTCCGATCGGTTGATTTCACTGGTCCCATCCTGCTTCCTCCCTTCCCTTTCACACGTGTGGGTCCCTAATAAATATCTCACGCCCCATAATCTTGCTTATGGAGGTCCCGATCCGTGATAGAAGTTTCAAATGCTTAACCTAGCACTTGGCACTTCCTAGGCAGTTGGTAAAGGATCGCTGAGCAAAAATTGGCTCCTTGCTCAGGAGGAGAAGAGGAAACCGGGCGGGGGAGGGGTGTGTGTGGTGAGGGAGGCTGGTGCCGGTGTGGGGGTTGCCAGGTGTTGGGGCCTACAGGCTGGCAGAGGCAGCTCCTTCCTCAGAGGGAACAGAAGGGTCTCTCCAGGGTGCCCTCTCCACCCCTGCTCATCTGCAGCCCCCTGCTTGCCAAGCAACGGGATCCATTATGAATGAGGCCTCACCTGTCTTAGCAGGCCTGAAGACAGGGGCACGTGGGGCTTTCCTCTAAGCTGGTGCCTGCTCCCAGCGGCCTATCTGGCGTCCGGAGGCCTGGTGGCAGAGACCACACAAGTCCAAAAGCAGAAACCCCCTCCCCGTTTTGTGGAATCTTGAAAGTTCTAGAACCTTGGAAGGGCAGAGTCTGCATTCTAGGGCCACTGTCACAAAACTGCAGACAACTCTTAGAATCTTAGAATAAGGGAATCTGGCTTAAAGGATCTCCCAGCATCTTCCCTCTGGAAGGAGCCAGGCAGGCTCTTCATTTGAGCTTTTCTCTCCCCAAGGAAGGAAGGGAGGAAGAAAAAGGAAGGGCCATGGAGTTTGGGCACCTAGGCTGGAGAACATCAGGGTCAGCGGAGGGTGGGAAATGCTGTGGGTGCCCTGTGCCACACCCCATCTCCCTCCTCTCGGCTGTAGCTGTGGTGCACAGAGCGCATGCGCACTGACAGCATCCTCCCTCAAGTGCCTGGCCAGCCTCTTAATTTGTCTACCTCAAGGCATTTTTGGAGCCCCCCCCCCCATCTCTTGCTCAGCCCACCCACAGGCATAGCGCAGAGATGTGAGGGAATGAATGCCCCCTGGGGCAAAGCTCAACCCCTGGGGGAATGGGGGTTGGTGGATAAGTGCCCCAGTCGTCCATCCTCTGGATGAATGAGTGTACATAGTAAGCAAAGGGATCGCTGGATGGAACCTCAGTTGTCCATAGCAGCAACCGGCTACTTCCCTGCCTCCCTCATTCCTGCTTCCCGGGATCACCTCCTAAATAAATGACTTGTACCCATGTCCTTGTCTGGGGCTCTGCTTTAGGGGAACCCAATCTAAGACAGGCTGGGTCACTCCCTAATGTCTCTGAAATCCCCTTTCACTCCTTCTCCCATCTGAATCCCAAATGTCACCCGCCCTGCTGTTTCCAGGTGACTTCTAAAGAAATGCCCCCGCTCCCCTCACCAGGCAGACAGACTGGTAGATCTTGACCTTTTTCCAACCCACCCCTAGTTCTGAGAAATTCTAATGAAGGGCTTTGGCTGGGCACCTAGGGGTCCAGGTGCTTCGGAGGCAGCAAAGAAGGGAAGAGACTTCCCTGAATGAATCTATACCAATGAAATCATCCAGTGTGGCCTGTGTGCCTCCCTACCTTTTGTTCTTTGGCTGAGATGTTGCCTCCAATCCATTATGTTCCCTCCTCCCAGCCTCCCCAGCCCGCAAGTCACGGTAGCAGAAATGCTGAGCTGGACTGAAACTGTAAGGAAAGCCCTATGCGGGTACAGAACTGTACAGTTTGCAAAGAAATATATTGGCTCTGAAGTATTTATAAAGCCCTTTCCATTCACAAAGTAATTCATTAGTATTATTATCGATGTTGTTTCAGTCCAAACATTTGTTAGTCTCTGGGAGAAATTATTTCTCTTTAAACCCTCTCTTGTACCAAGCCAGAGTAAAGCCTGGCTAGAAAGGTCGCATAATCAGTATGTTTTCATTCACTCACTCACTCATTCACCTTTTGGAAGCGTCTCGGTGTCCAGGCCATGGGGGTGCATGATGGAGCCCTTTCCACCAGGAGATGACAGCCGAATAGGGAAGCATATTGCTCAGTGTCTATCCAGGAAATACTGGAATATTTACAAAATAAGAACTTTAAGAGATGGAAGACGGTGGAAGAACGGAGAAGCTGAGGACAGTGATGCGGCTCCAAGTCTAGTAACAGCAGGAGACTGCCCCCGCTCTGAGACCTAAGAGACAGAGGCAGAGGGGGAGTCGCCTGCCCAGGAAGACGGTCACTTGGGATATGGAACCAGGAAGGAGCTACGGCATGGATGAGATAAGCCACTTTCAGATTTGCCACCCAAGGCCGAGAGGGAGAAATACCAAGGTTTCTCCGTTCCTCCCAGCCTCCAGTCTCCCAGTAATGCCTCCCATGGGCCAACCCCAGCTGGAAACCAGTCATCCCAGAAGCCTGGAAAATACAGCCTGAAGGAATCAGCCCCCGGCAACACGGAGCACAGTTAACCCTTCTGTGCTCCACCCCAATCAGAAATGACAATAATATGAATAACAGCATCGCATGCTAACTGAGCATTTGTCATGTGTCCCATACGGGGCTCAACACTTTGCATTCGTTACACAGAAATCCTCTGAATCTCTGTACGCCGAAGTCACTGAATCCTCCCAGCAACCTCACAAGGTGGATATTCTTATCTGCCCTCTGTAAATAAGGAACAGAGGCCCAAGAATAAGTCAACAATTATTTGTCAGGCATGTCCTCTGTGCTGGGCCTTGCACAGGGATGACCAGGAGAGTCAGGGGACCTGCCTCCATGGAGCCGGCAGTCTACTAGGAGAAACACCCTGAAAAACTAACCGGAAACCATTGTTGGAACAATTACATCCTGGGTGTAATAGGATGTGACCTAGTCTTGGGGGCTAGGAAAAGCATCCTAGCCGAGGTAATGGTTAAGCTGAGGGCAAAAGATGAGAGCAGACCTTGTTTAGTGTCACAGACCTTCACCTCTACCGGGTCCTGGGGGCCAACCCCCAAGACCCACCCCCACCCCCAGGAAGACCCCACTTCAGGCTAGCCACCCACAACCGCTGGGCCTGGCAATACCTCCTAGACCACCGTTGATGGGCACCTGGAATGCATTCAACACCGCCCCCCACCCCAACCCGGCACAAGCCCAGGCCTTTAGGAACAGACTGACTTGCCCTCAGGCTTGTCCTCCAAGCCCTGCTGGCCGCCTGGAGCCTTGGCAGACAGTTAGGAGGAGGTGGCTGGGAGGGAAAGACAAAGAGAATTCGATTTCCATTTTGCTCCTGGTTCCCTGTTTCCAGTCCAGATGCCTCCAGATCTAATTCCGAATAAATAATTGTACTGAGTAACCCGGGTCCCTTGGTGATTAAGTAAACACGCCGAGGCGGTGGAAATTGAATTAGTGCGGTGTGCTCCGCCATTATTACCCGCCCCTTCTCATGAATATTAATGAGGGGTTATTAAGAAATGTAAATGCTGCCTCAGGGGGTGGGGAGATGGGGAGGGGGTCAGGGTGAGAGGACGCAGTGTTCAGAAGGCGGCGTGATTGAAGGCATTTAAAAAATTATGTCAGATCTTTCTCTTCCGCGCCGTGGCAATGTTTCTGGATGCTTCATTTTGATGAAAACGACGGTAAGGGAACAAATTTTAATTTGAGGATAAAATTAGCATTTTCCAAGCAGCCTTGGCGGCAGCAAGGACATATTTTGCCAGGAAATGGACATTTGGGGCGGGGCAGCGCAGGGTTGGGGGAGCCGCGGCTGATGGACGATTAGTTCTCTCAGTTCATCTCCAGGCAAGGGAGTAAACAAATTAATCTCAGCACAGGGAGCAGCCTGGAAGATGGCGGAGGCCTGGAGGTGTCATCAAGGCCTAGGATCATCCTTACTGCTGGTTCAGAGAGGTTAGGCACTGTCTGAGGTCACACAGCAAAGTAAGGCACTCCACCTGGGTTCTGTAGGCAAGATGAGAGTGGGGAAAAGGGCTGCGTCTCCCAGACAGGCTTTAGGCAGTGAGGCAGCCCCTCCTTTCCGACCCTCTGCCTGTCTCATCTCTGTGGCTCCAGCATCTTTCCCAATCTGTGCTGCCAGGTTCCTCTCCCCCACTTTCACTATGCCCTGTTTCTGCTCCACAACCTTCAGTGACTCCCTATTGCCCTTAGACTGCCGATCAAGCTCCTTCTCCTGACATTTGAGTCCCTCCAGTATCTGACCACAATCCATTTTTCCAATTTCAGCTCCCACTGCCCCTTGCAGCTGCAGTCAGATGCATCTATAACGGTGAGAAGCAGAGAAGAAAGGAAGGCAAGAGCACAGGAAAGAAAGGAAGAAGAGAGGAAGAAAGATGAACCTAATATTAAGCATCAGAATACTCGAGATTTACTAAAAAATGTTATACAATAATGATGATGATGACAGTGATTGTAGTCATTGCTGCTGTCTGTTGAGAGTGTCACTCTATGCCAGCCTCTGGCTGAACACCACTTTGTCCTCCTGTTGTCCCTGTGAGGGCACATTGTTATCGCCATTTCACAGAGGTGGACACAGACATCACACACATCACAAATGAGAGAACCAGCCTACTAGCCATCAAAACCGGAATTTTCAACTACCGCACCTCCCATGTCATGTGGAAGTCATTATCCCCATTCTACAGATGAAGACAAGGGGGCTCAATGAGGCTAAGTGATTTGTCCTTCAAGTATGCAAAGAAAACAGAAGCAGAAGTAAGAGGAATCAAAATTCCCTAAGCCAGCCTTGGTCTAGCTTCATAAACACCGCTCCCGGAGAATCCAGGCAAATGTCCCACACATCCTGGTCCCTACTTCCTGCAGACACTTCAGGGGAAACTCACAGGCTCTCAGAGACCCAGCCAAACCATGCCCCCAAAAATGTCCACCGGGAGAAGCCTGCAGGTTGGTCTGGCCGGTTCCCATAGGTGTCTTCGCCCAGGACCATGAAACCCAGGCCTGAGAAACGCAGCCCAGATGTGGGGCCCGAGGACTCAGCCCCCTATGCTCAGGACAGGAAAGAGTGAATATGATCAAACTCATGCATTTTAACAACATCTTCAGAACGCCTCGCTCCACGCACTTGCAGGAATAAAGGCTGGCAGGTGCAGCCGAGTTAATCAGAGTGGATAATAGAGGGAAAGACAGGAATCACTGGCCAAATTGCAGCAGAGAAAAATGGGGCAAAATCATGAAACGCAAGTCAAAAGTGTCCAATTAAAGTGTGATGATGTTTAAAGGGCAAGAACCACATTCTCAGTCCCTTGGAATTTCTAATGTGGTCCTTCTCGTGGGGGTGTGTGGATCAGTGGTACGTAAGATAATTTCTGGATATATACAGATGGACTTTTTTTTAGTTGCATAGGTGTGTTCAATGGGTGTTAGAAAAAAATATAACTAGTCCATAAAATCTGTGATTTGATGTGTATTATTACCTAGAATGAGTCTAAATTTTGTCCAGAGAAGCTATTTAATTGCTAGTCAATTAAAAGAAAAATTTTAATTGTATAGGTGGAAGAAGGATATGGCAAAAAAAATATGAAATTGGTACTTATGTGACTGAAGTTTGGGAAACAATATTCTAGTTTCTTACTACTCAAAGTGGAGTCCATAGATCAGCATCTTCAGAGAGCTTGTAAGAAGACCCTCCCCGAGACCTACAGAATCGGCATCTGCATTTTAATGAGATTCCCTGATGATTCATATACATGTTTATAAATGCTTTGTTTTTAAGGCACTGACCTATCTTATTTATCAGAGGAGGAAAGAGTGAAGACCTTTTCAGATGTGCTCCCAGGGGAAGAGCACTGGACTGGGAGTACATTCCAGCCATGAGACTATGACTCTGAAAGAGTTTACGACCTTGTAACTACACAGCAGGAGATTGAGGTCCAGAGAGGGTTAAGTTCAAGACTGTAGTGTGATTGTGTGACCAGTCCATTCTTCCAACACCTGGGCTGGCGCAGGAGGGAATTTCTGACAATAGAATTGCAGTCAACACTGTGATGTGGCTTTTTAAAAAGGGATTGTTAAAGTATCACAAGGAAAGAAAATTATAGACCAGTATCTTTTATGAACACAGATATAGAATTCCGCAACAAAATAGTAGCAGGGCAAATTGAGAGAACCCTGGCTGGCTCAGTTGTAGAATGTGGAACTCTTGATCTCAGAGACGTGAGTTCAAGCTCCACATTGGGCATAGAGATTACTTAAAAAATAAGTAAATAACCTTTAAAAAAACAAATTAAGCTACATGCAAAAAGGATTATACACTGTGATCAAGTGGGATTGTCCTAGAAATACAAGGTTGATTTAATACGTGAAAACAATATAATACACCATATCAATAGAATAAAAGACAAAACCACATGATCATCTCAGTAGATGCAGAAAAACATTAAATACAATACAACACCCTTTCATGATAAAAACATTCAGCAAACGCAGACTAGAAAACAATTTCCTCAAATTCTGCTAAAGGCCACCTATGGGGGGAAAAAATGATACCTAACACACTAACATGACCAAATGTATTTTCCCCCTGAGATCAGGAACAGAACAAGGATGCCTTCTCTCACCACTTCTATTTAAGATTATATTGGAGGTCCTAGCCATGGAAATTAGGCAAGAAAAAGAAATAAAAGACAATGAGACTGGAAAAGAAGAAGTCAAACTATCTCTACTTAAAATGACATGATCTTGTATATAGTAAATTCCAAAGAATTCATATTAAAAAAAAAAACTATTAGAACTAATAGATTCATCAAAGTCACAGGATCCAAGATCAAGTTAAAAAAAATTCATTGTATTTTTGGGGTGCCTGAGTGACTCAATCAGTTAAGCATCCAGCTCTTGATTTCATGTCATGGTCTCAGGGTCATGAGAGTCTGCTTGAGATTTTCTCTCTGTCTCTCCCTCTGCCCCAGCTTCCGTGCTCTATCTCTCTCTAAAATAAGTAAATAAAATCTTAATAAAAGTAAATAAATCTTTTAAAGAACTCATTGTATTTCTATCTACTAGCAATGAACAATCCAAAAATAACACTAAGAAAATAATTCTTAAAGAATAAAAGAATAAATAAATAAATAAATAAATAAAAGAATAAAATCCTTAGGAATCACTTTAACAAAAGCAGGTAAAGCTGGTAGTCTAAAAACTACAGGATATTGTTGAAAGACATTTTAAAAGACCTGCAAAAATGGAAAGACATTCCATGTTTATGGGTCTTGTTAAGGTAGACTTAATCTTGTTAAGATAGCAATTCTCCCAAACTGAAATACTAATTTAATACAATTCCTATCAGAATTCTGCCTTAGGACTTTTTTTTTTCTTCCAGAAAATGACAAGCTGATTCTAAAATTAAAAAAAAAAAAAAAAAAAAAAAGGCAAGGTGCCTCAGATAGCCAAAACAATCTTGAAAAAGAAGAACAAATTCAGAAGAATCACAATTCTTGATTTCAAGACTTACTAAAGGGGCACGAGGGTGGCTCAACCAGTTAAGCATCTAAGTCTTGATCTCAGAGTTGTGAGTTCTGGGCATGGAGCCTACTTTAAACAAACAAACAAACAAGCAAAATTACTAGAAAGTTGCATTTATCAAGACAGTGTGGTACCGGATAGACATAGAGATCAATGGAGCAGAATCAGAGTCTAGGAATAAACCCTTTCATTTACAGTAAATTGGTGTTCAACAAAGATGCCAATGGGGAAAACTGTCTTTTCAACACATGGTGCCAGAACAACTGGGTGTGCACACCCAAAGCGATGACGTTGGACCCTTACCTCACACCATACAAAAATTGACTCAAAACGGATCATAGCCCTAAGAATAAGATTGTAAACTATAAAACTCCTAGATTATGAGAACAAATTATGAGAACAAATCTTCATCACCTTGAGTTTAGTCTCTTAAACTAAATACCAAAACACAAATAACAAGAGAAAAAAATAGATAAATTTAACTTTATCAAAACTAAAAATATTTTACTGTAAATGATACCACCAAGAAAGCAAAAAGACAATCCATAGACTGGGAGGAAATACTTGCAAATCACTTATCTGATAAAGCAGTTGGACCTAGAATCTGTAAGAACTTCTACAATTCAACAAAATAACTCAATTTTTAAAATGGGAAAAGTATCTGAATACACATGTCTCAAAAGAAGATACATAAATGGCTTAAAAACACATGAAAAGGTGATCTACATCATCAGCCATTAGGGACATGCAAATAAAAATCAGGAGATACGCCTTTGTACTTACTAAGATAGCTCTAATTTAATAGCAAGTGATAGTGAGGATGGGGCAAAATTGGAAACCTCATACATTGCTGGTGGGAACATAAAATGGTGCAGCTGTTTGGGAAAACAATATGGTAGTTCTTCAAAATGTTAAACGTGCAGTTACCATAGGACGCAGCAATTCCAGTCCTATGTGTTATACCTAAGAGGAATGAAAACACATGTTTGCACAAAAACTTGCTCACGAATGTTTATACAAGTATTATTTATAATAGTCAAAAAGTGGAAACAACCCATGTAAATGCCTAAGTTAAATGTGGTATAGGTAGATAATGGAATATTAATTGGCAATAAAAAGGAAGAAATATTTATATATGCTACCGTATTATGCTAAGTGAAAGAAACCAGTCACAAAGGACGGCATAGTATATGATCCCGTTTATATGAAGTGTTCAGAACAGTAAATCTAGAGTTGCAGAAAGTAGACTCGTAGTTGCCTAGGTGAGGGAAGGGAAAGGCCTTGTGTGGTGTTGGGAGGAAAGGGACAGTATTTATCTGGGGGGTGATGAAAATGTTCTAAAATTTATTGTGGTGGGGCGCCCAGGGGGCTCAGTCATGCAAGTGTCTGCCTTTGGCTCAGGTCATAATCCTGGGGTCCTGGGATCCAGCTCTGCATCGGGCTCCCTGCTCATCGGGGAGTCTGCTTCTCCTTCCCCCTCTCCTTTCCACTCTGTTCATCCTCTCTCTCTCTGTCTTTCTCATGGTCTCTCTCAAATAAATAAATAAAATCTTTAAAAATAAAATTGTGGTGACGGTTTTACAACTCTGTGAATAAACTCTGTGAATCAATTCAAAACCATTGAGTTGTAGGCTTTAAATAATGAATTGTATGGTGTGTATGGCTCCCCAAAGATGTGGCTTCTTAATTCCAGAACCTGTGTATATGTTAGGTTACACTGCAAAGAGTTAAGTTGGCAGGTAAAATTATGACCCTCGATCAGCTGACTTTAAAATAGGGAGGTCACCCTGGATTTCCCATTGGGCCCTACATAACCACCAAGGACCTGAAAAATTGGAAGAGGGAATCTGAGGAGAGAACAGAGGAGATGATATTGCAAGGACTGGTCCCAGTGTTGCTCACTTTGAAAATGCAAGGACGGAGCCGTAAGCCAAGGAATGCAGGAAGGCTCCAGAAGCTGGAAAGGGTGAAGAAACAGATTCTCCCCTGGAGCCTTCAGAAAAGAACCCAGCCCTCCTGACATCTTGACCTTAGCCCAGTGAGATCCATGTCAGACTTCTGATCTCCAGAAGTGTAAGATAAGGATATACTTATGTTCTTTTAAGTCACTAAATTTGTGGTAATTTGTTACAACAGCCATAAAAAAATTATACATGTGGTGTGCAAGTTAGAGCTCAATAAAAATATTTTTAAAAATTGTTATTGTCTTAGGCTGTGTAAATAGAAGTATGGTTTCTAGAAGGAGGGAGGTGATAGTCTCCTTGCACCCTAAATCTGGGGCTCAGGTCTCAATGCCGTACCATATGGGGAGTGTAGAAAAACTAAAGTGGGTCCAAAGAAAGGTTCTCTGTGATGGTGAGAAGGTCTGAGATGATTTTGGGTGAGGACCATCAGGGGACTAGGGGAAGGTCAGCTGGAAGGAGAAAAGCCTGAAGATCCAAATCTGCCTGTCCCTGGAGCCTGTTGTGGGGCACTGAGCTGGGGTTGGGTTCTGTAAGACAGATCCAGGGACAATGGATTGTATTACCTATGGACAGTGTTCAGCTTGGGGTGAATTTCTTCTTCTTTGTTTTCAGAAACATTTTATTTCACCCATAATATGTGTTTTCTTAGAAAAATGAGAAAATACAGATAAGCAAGAAGGAAAAACAAACACTTAACATACTATTGCACATTACTAGTGCTCCTAAGTTTCCCTGCTCTGGGAAGGTGAAACCGTCTTTTTCATTGTTATATTCCCAGAGTTTAGCTCCAGGTAGATGACCATGGAATTCTTGTTGAATGAATGCATAATGCACGCACATTTCTTTAATTCACAAAAATGGGATCGTATTGTACATATTGCTTTATAACCTTCTTTTCCCTCATTACCGATATGTTATGAGCTTCTTTCCAGTTCAATAAATCTACATTTACATTAGGGATGTAATAGATATTTTGCCAGGCAGCAAATAGAATTCAGGGGGTCTGTGGATTTGAATAGGGAAAAATTCTCTCCTTATTTGCCCTAACCTCTAACTGAAATTTCAAATTTTCTTTGACATAAATATAAGCAACAAGTCATGGTAGTACCAGCAGAATCTTTGACTTCATCACCAGCAGTGAGCACGGATAGATATTTTCACATCAAATGAATATTTTTGCAGACAGTTTGAAACACTGTTTCTGTTCATCACGACTCTGCAATGATAATGGTTATCATACCTGCCTCTAGATCTTGTTACTGAATATGTTAATCAAGAGGTATGTATAGGGGCGCCTGGGTGGCTCAGTGGGTTAAGCCGCTGCCTTCGGCTCAGGTCATGATCTCAGGGTCCTGGGATCGAGTCCCACATCGGGCTCTCTGCTCAGCAGGAAGCCTGCTTCCCTCTCTCTCTCTCTCTCTGCCTGCCTCTCCGTCTACTTGTGATCTCTCTCTGTCAAATAAATAAATAAAATCTTAAAAAAAAAAAGAGGTATGTATAGGACTGTATCTGAAATATTTAATATTTAATTCTTTAATTACATTATTAATTAAATATTAATTAATTAATTAATTAAATATTTACTATTTAAATATTTTGATAACTGTATTTTAATATGATCTTCTTGGAAAGCTTAAACATTTTATTTTATGGTTAAAACCATTATTCAGGGCACCCAGGTGGCTCAGTAGGTTAAAGCCTCTGCCTTCAGCTCAGGTCATGATCTCAGGGTCCTGGGATCGAGTCCTGTATCGGGCTTTCTGCTCAGCAGGGAACCTGCTTCTCCCTCTCTCTCTGCCTGCCTCTCTGCCTACTTGTGATCTCTGTCTATCAAATAAATAAATAAATAAATAAATAAATAAATAAATAAAATCTTTTTAAGAAATTAAAAAATAAAACCATTATCAAGAGAAAGGGTCCAAAAATCTCACCCAAAAAGTCCATAGCACCATAGAGGTTAGAAAGCTTGGATCTCCACTATCATCTTTTTCTCCTAGTTTTTATTCTGAAATAACCATAAGGGTATAGAAAAGTTGTAAAAATAATACATGTATTCCTCAGTCAGTTTCCCCTAATGTCACCATGTTACAATATCATAGGATAATTATTGAAGGCCAGAAATGAACACTGATACAATGTTATTAAGTACAGCTGACCCTTGAGTAAGCGGTGAGGATGGTTAAGGACACCAACTCCGCCCCAAGCACAGTAAAAAATCCTTATACAATGGCACCTGGGTGGCTCAGTGGGTTAAGCCTCAGCCTTCGGCTCAAGTCATGATCTCAGGGTCCTGGGAAGGAGCCCTGCATCTGGCTCTCTGCTCAGCAGGGAGCCTGCTTCCCCCTCTCTCTCTCTGCCTGCCTCTCTGCCTACTTGTGATCTCTGTCAAATAAATAAATAAAATCTTTTAAAAAAATCATTTACAATATTGTACTGCATTTACTGAAAAAAAAAACTGCCCATATACGTGGACCACACAGTTCAAACCCATGTTGTTCAAGGGTCAATGATAATCTTCAGGTCAGATTCAAATTTTGCCCGTTTTCCCACTCTGTGATGTCCTTTTCCTATTCTAGGATCCTACATTGCATCGATTTGTTAGGTCTCCTTGGTCTCCTTCAATCTGTGATAATTTCTTAGTCTTACCTTGTCGTTCATGTCCTTGACACTTGAAAATTACTGGTCAGTTCATTTGTAGAGCGTCCATCAATTTGGGTTTGTCTGACACCTCATCATGATTAGATCAAGGGTATGAATTTTTGGCAAGAATAATGCAGAGGTGGCGTTGTGCCCCTTCTCAGGGCATCTTATCGCAGTACGTGATGCCAGTCTCTTACCCCTGTACACAATGGCCTCAGAGTATCCATTATAGAATTAATTGGATGTAACATAATTTACTTAGTCGGTCCCTTCCAATGAACTTTTGACTTATATTCACTTAAGGCTGTTAGTTACAAAAGCACTGCAATGAACCAAGAAGTACTGTGTTGTGGGCAGAGCTGCCCAGAGAAGCAAGCAGCAGCCAGGAGTGGTGATGAGCCTTCTGTCCCTGGAAGCATGCAACAACAGAATGGTAGCAGATGCGGCTCCCATTTCCCCAGCAAAGGGTGTCTGGTGACCGAGAACACTAAAAAAAAAAAGCACAGAGTCAGTAGGAATGAAGGTTCCCTTCCCTGGACCTCCACTCAGGCACCCCATCTGCAACGTGGGGCCTCGGCCTGGGTGGGTGGCCGAAACCGCTCCCCAGAATATGCCAAGTCTGGTTAGTATTCTGAGCTCCCTGCTCCACTGACGGCTAATTGCCCCTAAGAGTTGAGATCACTAGAGGGGAAAATGCAAGGCGGCCTAACCTTTGCTGGGCTCAGCCAGTCAGCCAGCCTCCCAGCTCTGCACAGCCACTCAGCTTGACCCCCTCTCTCTGCTGTGACTGCTAATGGAGTGGGGCAGCTCAGGGTCCCAGTGCCCAGCAGAGGAGTCCCTTTGTAATTTATCCAATCTCGGGAAGGCTGGGAACTGCTGCATTCCTAAAATGTGTGAAAAACCACCATTCTAGAAACTATTTGCTAACACCTAGGAAAGCCATTCCCATGCCTACTCAGCAACCTAGCTATTCCGTGTCCAGGTACATACCCAACGAAGTAAGTGTTTACGTCTATCAGAGCTATGTTCCTAGGAGCGTTATTCACAAGCGCCAAAAGCTGGAAGCAGCACAAATGCTCATCAACAGAATGGAGAAACAAATCGCAATACATTCCTACAATGAAAAGCTATCTGGCAATAAAAAGAACAGGCTGCTGGTACAGGCAACAACAGGGACGAAATCTCCTGCTATTGTCTGCAGTGAGAGAAGTCAGACATGGGAGGACATTCTGCTGAGTCCGTGTACGTGAAGTTCAAAAACAGGCCAAATATGGTCCTGGGAATGAGAAGGTAACCGTTAGGATACCTTTGCGGTGAGGGGTGGTGGCGTTGATGGGGAGGGCTTTTAAAATGCTGCAAGTGTCCTAGATCTAAGTCTGGGGGTGGCTTCTGCGAATGTATACAAAACTAAGAGTTCATCCAACTGTGCACTTGGGTGTTATGGTGTGTAAGTTATGCATTACAGCAACAACAAGAAGAAGACGGATGAGAGCCAGGAGCAGGCTCTGTGGACCCAGAGAGGTGGGAAAGGGCACAAACGGGTGGTGACCGGTCTCATCTCTGTTGAGAATGACTATGTGATCTAGGCAACCCCAACCACTTCTCCAAGTTCTGCAGCTGGAGGGGTGCAGCTGGTGCCAACTGTCCTTGCCACATTACGGTGAGGTGTGCAGGAGGGAGTGTGTAAGAACCCAGCTTCTAAGCTAGAAACTGATGTCCCGGAACCGACTCAGCCAACATGTATTACCCCCGTAGGTGCCAAGCACTGGACTGAGCCCCTACGATGTGCACACAGATTAGTACCCAATCCCTTCCCTGGCAGGAAGTCTCAGACTAAGCAGGGATAAAAGACCGACCCCCAAACAAACCATTACAAAGCACGATGAGGGTTATAGAAACGCCAAGAGGTCTCTAGAGCTGGCATTGTGGCATGGCCTCTCAGGGGAGATGACATAGAAGCAGAGACTTGAAGGACAGGAAGGAGCCGGTCCTGCAGAAAGACATTCCCGACAGAGGAGTCCCCAAGGGCAGAGACCAGACAGCTGGAAAGAGCCATGTAGACTCACAGAACTGAAAGGAGGCTTGCATGGCTGGAGGGGGAAAGTGGGGAGCGGGGTGTCCAGTGGGGGCAAAGCCTGCACAGCCTGGTGGGCAGGGGTAAGGGTTTGGGGTTTAATCTAAAGCTTATTGGAAAGACAACTGGATTATAAACTCCGATAAGAGCATAGAATCAAGGAATGACATGATGTAATTTACGTTTTCAAGAGATGATTTCCTGGAGCACCTGGGTGCCTCAGTGGGTTAAGCCTCTGCCTTCGGCCCAGGTCATGATCTCAGGGTCCTGGGATCAAGCCCTGCTTTGGGCTCTCCGCTCAGCAGGGAGCCTGCTTCTCCCTTTCTCTCTGCCTGCCTCTCTGCCTACTTGTGATCTCTCTCTCTCTCTCTCTTTCTCACTGTGTGTTAAATAAACAAACAAAATCTTTAAAATGTAAAATCCTTTAAAAAAAAAAAGGGATGATTTCCCCAACTAGTTAGGAGCCAAACACAAAATGATTCTATTTCTATGAGATCCAAAAATCTTACAAAAGTAACCTGGAATAATGGAAGTCAAAATAGTGATTAATTTTGAGGGTTGCAGTCCTGGACCTGAAGGGCTGGAGATATTCGGTATCTTGCTCTGGATGGAATTGTACAAAAAATGTCAAAGGTCATCAAGATACCCAGGTAAGACTGGTTCACTTTAAGGCATGCTAATTATTTGTGTGCTACCTCTCAATAAGCAAAATAAAATTTTAAATTAGCATTTTTATCGGCTAACATTATTTTTTAAAGGTTTATTCAGGTATCATTTCCTTGCAAAATTGCATGGAAACTTTATTGTTTTAAATCTCCTTTTAAAGTGTGCAGCTGGTGACTTTTGACAGACAAGGACAACCACCACCGTGATCTAGACAGAGAACATTTCCATCACCCCAAACACTTGCGCTGGGTCCCTTTGCAGTGGATCCCCTTCTCCAAAACTAGGTTTCTGGCCACGCCTGGTCTGATTTTTGTGCTTAGAGCTTGATCTTTTCCTGACTGTCATTAAAAGGACTCATTTAGTATTTAATCTTGGAGATTAAGAAGACAGTCCTTCTTTCATGGGACAGAAAGCTTTCGAGATTCATCTATGCTGTTGTGGATATCAATAATTCTTTCTTTCCTTTTTTTTTCCTCCAGTAGTATTTCACAATTTATGTAACCATTTGCCAGTTGATGAACTTTTGGGTTGTTTCTGGGTCCGGGCGATTATGAGTAGAACTGGTACAAACATTTGTATACATAGCTTTGGTGGACATCAGTTCTCATTTGTTCTTAAATACATATTTTTAGTATTAGGATCCTGTGATATAAAGGTACGCGTTTAACATTGTAAGAAACCGTCATGGTGTTTTTCAAGGGGTTTCCAGAGATAGATACATTATCTCATTTTATTTTCAGGGTAGGTGAGGAAAAGGAGGCTCAGAGAAGCTAAGCAACTTGCCCGAGACCCCACAGTGAGTAGGTGACAGTGGCGGGTCCCCAGAGCTCCCACAGGTGCACCTCCCTTCTCAAACTGCCCGGAAGGGCCACTCCCAAGAGCAAGGCCACCAGTGAGCGCTCTTTGCCCAGAGCCGGGCAGAGACACATCCTGAACTAAGCATTAGGACCGTGGCAGAGAAGACAGCAGTGGGCTGTGTTACCCTCCACATGAAAAAGTAAGAAAGAAGAGCCAAGTGACATGAAATCGGAGAAAATTGTCAGCTACAAGCCAAGTATTAATTCATTTGAAGCCAGTCATTTCCTCCTGCTCCTGATGTCCCTCGGTCCCCTGGCTAGTTTTCAAATTAAAGAGCTGAGGACCCATCTCTCTCCCTTGACCCCCCGGCAGGGAAGGCTGACAGGGCTGGGGGCTGGGGCCAGAATACTTCTGGGGACCAGCACACCACAGCTACTACCCCCTGCCCCAGACAGACGGACAGACCGGGACCCCTGACTAGCTGGGAGGTGGCTTCCCCCAGCCTGAGGCGGGCCTGACCCCCTCAGGGCCGCTGGGGGATGGAGGTTAATGAGATTTTGATGAACCTGCAGAGTTTCCATTTTGCCAGGGAAAAGGCTCGGAGCCTGGCTAATTAAAGGGAACTGACCTGTAAAATGAGTCTGGGGATGGATGGCAGGGCAGGAAGGCCAGCTGAGGGAGGACGGGAAGAGGCGTGGGACCCCAGCAGCCTTGTCAACACATTCTGGTCTGAGACAGAGAGTGGACTCAGAGACTGGAAAGGATTTGCCTTAGGACACACAGTGCATCCAACAAGACCTGAGTCCTAAAAGAAACAGGGCGAATGGAGGGGAAATTCTGAGAAACAGGGAGATGAGCAAAGAGACAGACTGAAAGGAGCTCATGTTAGCATCTCACTCAATCCTCACAGTTCCACGAGGGAGGCAACATTACCCCCCATATGGGGAACCTTTGAGGTTCAGAGAAGTTAAATGACTTGCCCAAGGACACTGAGCCGGCCAGATCTATCTGCCCCATGCTTTTGATCACACTTCTCCATGCTTGGGGTGACCCTGGGTCCCAGTTTATACATGCTATCCTGGTACAACTATGAAAAGCACCCCTCTGCTGTCCCCTGAGAGCCCACTGAGACAAAGTGTTGTATAGCTTCCCTACCTTGGTTGCTTCTTCTCAGGTGGTCCCTGGGGGACACGACTAGTCCAAGATCCCACACACGACAGTCAAACCTAGACACAAACGCTATTGTGTCACGTCTCAGAAAAGAGGCAGTAGAGCCCAGGGCTGAGAAACTTCAGCTCTGGAGTTAGCCGAACTGGGCTCAAACCCAGTGCTGTGTGACTTTGGATTAGTCACTTGGCCTCTCTGGGCCTCACTTTGCTCATCTATTGAGTAGACTGACCATGGCTACTCCCCGCAAGTTGTGGGAATGATATCGAGGGAAGAGAATATCAAGTGCCAGCACGCACTTGCTGCGATTACCTGGAAGATGAAGGAGTTGACCTTATGCCCTTTCTGGGGCAGTCTGTGGATTTCCATGACATGTATGTAGTTTGTGTTCGTCCTGGGATAAAGTTTGTTTCAAGACCTTTCTCCCACTTCTCACTTTGAAGTTCCCTGCCTCAGGGCCTTTGCACATACTGAGGCTTTTGGATTGCTTTTTAGCTAAAAATCATATGCCAGGCATCATTCTAAACATAGTACATATGTCCACTTACTTAATTCTTACAATAACTCTATGCTTACAAGAGGAAAAGCTGAGGTAAAAACAGATTAGTCAGCTTGTCCAAGATCACACAGCTAGTCAGTGGCAGAGCTGGGATTCAAACCCAAACAGCCTGACTTAAAAATCTACTCTACATAGTACTTCCTTCTATCCTGAAGGTGTTTCCCCACTCCCACCGTTGACTAGTCCCCTGCCTTTGCCTGGATAACTCCCACTCACCCTTCATGTCTCTGCTGAAATACAACTTCTTCCAGGAGACCCTCCCCGATTGCCCAGCCTAAATCACAATTCCCAATCTTGTCTGAGGAGTACCCACTCATCCCTCTCTTCACGTTCCTTCAAAGTTGAATTCAGTCTGTCGCTCTCTAGTTATCTGATCATTCTTCTTCTCCCCTAGACAGGATATTTCAGGAAGGCAAGGACCATTTTTATATCCCAAGTATCTGGAACCTTGCCAGACACATGGTAGGTCTTCAATACATATGTGTTGAAGGAAGGAATAAATGAAAGGAGGAAGGCAGGGAGAGGAGGAACCAGAAGCCCCCATAAGAATAGGAGCTGTCCCTGACAATGTCTTGTGTCCTGACAATGTCCCTGACAATGCCCAAGTGTCCTGTGCATAGCAGGGCTCTTGGTGTCTGTTGACGGACTGTATCAAGCCCTAGGGCTGTGGGCGGCCAGATAGGGCAGGGCTGGGGTTAAGCCAGTGGCAAGGCTCAGGGCAGGTGGGGACTCAGCCTCTACAACCATCAGCCTTTCTTCCCCCACCCCGCCCTTCCCTTCTCCCTTCTTCTTTTCCTTTCTGAGATGGAGCAGTGAAATGATTTTTCTACTTGAGCAGTTTTCAATTTAGATTAAGAAAAATGTGGTCTGCAGTCACTCAGCAAAAGGCCCCAGCATCCCCGTCCCTTCAGGGACTGGGAGGTTTCTCAGCCGTTGACAGAGCAGAGCTGGTTCTAGAGTTGGGAGGGGTGTGGTCAGGAGGGCATCTCCCATCCCCTCCGTCTCCTCTCCACACCCACCCCCATGGGAGTCAGCCTCCTCCTGCCTTCCCAGGCAGGGGTCCAGGATCTGGAATCAGACAGAAATTGGTGGGTTCAGACTCTAACCCAAGCAAAGTGTGTGACCTTAGGCAGCTTCCGTACCTCTCAGAGCCTTCTCAGTTTATCCATAAAAAGGGTCAATGGTAAACCCTCTAATTTGGTCCCCGCCTCCCACCCAAATCAAAAGACCCCCTCCCAGCATCCCAGACTATGGAAGAGTAAAAACAAGGACAACATGAGGACATGTAGCTGGGGTATGACAAGAGAGAAAGCAGGAGAGAGGCTCACGATAAGGGAGGCTTGGCTGGCCCAGGAGTAGATGGAGGATTTCCAGGATACCCTCCAGGGCCCAGAGATCAACCTGGGTCAAGGACAAGGGCATCTGTGTGTGTCAGAAGGCAGAGGAGGGAGGAAGGAGAACTCTGGGACCACTTAATTTCTTCCTAATCCTGAAATCTTTATTTCAGGGATAACTTGTGCTATTTGTGAATGCTGCCTTTCAAAATGGAAGATACTTTGGTTTATGTGAGTAACTCAAGGGCAGGTATTAATCGTAGTTCACAGAGCCAGTTCTGGAATCACGCATGCCCGGGTCTCTTTCCTGCTCTTTCCCTCGGTAGCTGTATGATCTTGGGTAAGTTACTTAACTTCTCTGAACATCTCCAAAATAAATGCATAATTTTCACACTGCTCTGCTTCTAGTGTTTCCTTTTATTTTGTTTTATAAATCAAATTTATTGAGGTGTAACTTATGAATGATAAAATGTACCCATTTTCTACGTACATTTCGATGAGTTTTGACAAACGTATATACCCACGTAACCATCACCATGATTAAGAAAATGAACATTTTTTTTATATCTTAGAAAGTTCTCTTTGGTGCCTGGGTGGCTCTGTAGAATAAGCCTCTGCCTTCGGCTCAGGTCATGATCCCCAGGGACCTGGGATTGAGCCCCACATCAGGCTCCTGCTTCTCCCTCACTCTCCCTGCTTGTGCTCCCCCTCTCTCTGTCTCTCTTTCTCTGTCAAAAATAAACAAACATCTTTAAAAAAAAAGTTCTTTTGTGCCCCTTTCAAGTCCTTCTGTTGTTTTTAATATAAAAATAATAGGTTTTCCGTCCCCCACGACAACAGATCTTGGCATCAAAGAAGCAGTAAAGGAAAGCGTGCAGTATTTACACTGTCACTCTGCCTATCTGCTCCCCATCCCCACAATGACATGCGCACTGTCATTTAGAACCAACACCCAGAACCAGAGGACGCAAGGTGGTTCCCCCAAAGGCGACTGCCTTCAGTGAGCCACTAAACAGCCAGTCCCTCAGACAACAGCTCTAGCCGGCAGCTGGGCTCCCTGGGCCACTCGCGGCCAGGTGTCTTTCTATCTGACACCTCTGTGAGGCTGTGAGCTGCTCCAAGGAGAGTCCGTGGCTGTCCTCATGTCACCCTCCCCTGCGTCCTCTGTGCCTGCAAGGGCTGGCACACAGCAGGTGTTCAAAGGTACCCACAATGGTGGAGGAGACAGGGAGCCGCCGGCCAGAGGACCCCCCTGACAAGGTGTGAGGAACATCATACACCTAACCAAGGGTTTCTCAAACATCTACCCTTCACGTCCTGTGTGTACAAAGGTCACACTAGAAACTATTATTCGATGTTCTTTATATTGACTCCCTAGTCTTATTCTCTCTGTGTTTGTCTGGTCTTAAGCAACCAAGGCATCCCGACATCATGGTTTGATCTGATACATATGTATCAGGTCTGATCTATCATATGTGACTATAAATCCTATATAACAATATGCTGTGTATACGGAACCATTAATTTTAATATGATTTCAAAGTTTTCAGGAAAGTGCTAAGAACATCCATACACCCCCTTTACCAGATTCACCAGTTATTTACAATTTGATCCATTTGTTCCATCTTTCTCTCTCTCTATATATATATATATAAACTTAGGTATGCAGAGCTGTGTATTTTTCAATTAATCTTCAAGTAAATACTGTAGTAGACTGTATTACATTTAAAAATATTTGTTGCTGTTCCCTTGGGTGGCTCAGTCAGTTAAACGTCTACCTTCAGCTTGGGTCATGATCCTGGGGTCCTGGGATGGAGTCCACATTGGGTTCCTTGCTCAGCGGGGAGCCTGCTACTCCCTCTGCCTGCCCCTCTCCTGGCTGTGCTCTCTCTTTGTGTCAAATTTTAAAAAATCTTAAAAATACTTATTGCGGGGCACCTGGGTGGCTCAGTTGGTTAAGCAAATGCCTTTGGCTAGGGTCATGGTCCCAGGACCCTGGGACTGAGCCTTATGTCAGGCTCCTTGTTCAGCGGGGAGCCTGCTTCTCCCTCTTCCTTTGCCTGCCACTCCATCTGCTTGTGCTCTCTTTCTGTCAAATAAATAAATAAAATTAAGAAAAAAAAAACCCATTTCCCTCCTTATCAGGTGCCTCCCGGCAAAGGACTGTACTTTAGGTTAGGCCACATGACTTGCTTTGGCCAATGAAATGTGGGTAGAACAGTGGTATGCCACCTCTGAATGGAAGCTTTAAGAGCCGTCGCCATGGGGCACCATGATGGCCCAGTTGGTGGCACGTGGGACTCTTGATTTTGGGGTCATGAGTTTGAGCCCCACGTGGGCTGTAGAAATTAATTAAATATAAGATCTTTTTTTTTTAAAAGATTTTATTTATTTATTTGACAGACAGAGATCACAAGCAGGCAGAGAGGCAGGCAGAGAGAGAGGAGGAAGCAGGCTCCTTGCTGAGCAGAGAGCCTGATGTGGGGCTCGATCCCAGGACCCTGAGATAAAGGCAGCGGCTTAACCCACTGAGCCACCCAGGCGCCCCATAAGATCTTTTTTTTTTTTAAACAAAAACTTAAAAAAAAGAAAGAGAGAAAGGAAGGAAGGAAGGAAGGAAGGAAGGGAGAGAGAAATGCCATCTGGTAGTTTTGCCTTGGTTCTTTTCCCTCTGCATCCTAGACTGGGGCTGGCCTTTGAGTTTGGTTCTCAGAATGAGGATGGAGTAGAATCAAAGCAGACCTATGACATATGCAGTGTGAGCAGAAACTAAAACCTTATTGTTGAAAGTCACTGAGATTTGGGAGAAGGTCATTCATTAGCGCAGCATTACTTTAAGCTGACTGATACAAATGCACCCATATCAACACAGAAAATGTCTGTGTATCATCTACAAATACATAGCACATTTGAAAAACATGGTATTCATCACAGTGCCCCCAAAAGACAGTAGAATAGCCCATTTAGCAGAGGATGAGACCGAGGCTTGCAGGGGTTAAGGAGTTTGCCCAAGGCTTCTTGCTAGGGAAAATGGCAGAGGTGATTCAGGGATGGCTAACTTGGGGGGGTGGGGTTCGGGCCAAGGGAGAGGTGATGGAGTTGCCAACTGGCAATGGACAGCAACGGATGGCAAGGGAATTCTCTCCTGGACAATCTTTCTCCTCTCAGAGCCTCCTTCTTTCCCCTTCATGCCTCAAGACCATGAGAAGTCCCTGCTGGCCCCCTTCCTGAAGGTTCTTCTCTCTGCTGAAAGCCATGCGATTCCTATTAAGGAGTTAGATACTAACTAAAGGTGTTAAGTGCTAATTAAAGTGCTAGCACCAACTAAGGTATTAGCCAATAAGGATTAACAGCTCTCGGGGTGATGGCATATTAATGAGAGGTCCCGGGAAGACCCAAACTATTTCAAGAGCCAGGGGAACAGAGCTCAAAAGGTGGCAGAATAATTTGGTTCTGCGATTCTATTGTGAGCTGCGTCCTGTGCTAAGGTGTGTAACTAACACGCTGCATATATTTATAGCTTTATAGTATGCACAGCACTCTACAGTTTATAAGCACTTAACAGTTTATAAAGCACTTCTTCATCCATCCGCCTCCCTTGCTCTTCCCATCAGTCCAATGAAGCAAGCTGTGTTAGCCCCAGTTTACCACTGAGGGAGCTGAGGTTCAGAGAGGGGAACTGAGTTACTCAAGGTCACCTGCTGGTGGTGAGGGACTTTCTTCCAGGATTATCTGACTCCCAGCCCAGAGTGCCACCCGTACACCCCAACCCCCTAACAAAAGTAGGGACCAGAGCATTTCAGTTTAATTCTGCCCTCTTCCTGAGCTTAAGGTGGACTCTTATCCCAAGGAGTCAAGGCCAAGGCCAGCCTGGTTTTTGGAACACCCATGCCTACAAGGCCCCCTTTTTTGGTAATTTCTATTCACCTTTTCATATCCCACTCTACATTTTATTCTATTCAACTTCAGATTCAGTACCACCTCCTCCTGGAAGACTTCCCAGATGGTCCCAGATAGGCAGCCTCTCTTCGGGCTGGGCCCCCCTGAAGGGAGCTGAAAACACAGAAGGAGGGCTCTCTTTGCAGGGCTTGGACCCACGGAGGCCCTGCGGCTTCTGAAGCTGCTCAGAAAAGTTGAGAGCAGACAAAAACAGCTTCTCCCTCACTCTTTCCTGCCCATCTCCATGTACTAAGATCTGGGGGGACAAATTAAAGAAGATTGGGTGTGGGGCGCCTGGGTGGCTCAGTGGGTTAAGCCACTGCCTTCAGCTCAGGTCATGATCTCAGGGTCCTGGGATCGAGTCCCGCATCGGGCTCTCTGCTCAGCAGGGAGCCTGCTTCCCTCTCTCTCTGCCTGCCTCTCTGTCTACTTGTGATCTCTGTCTGTCAAATAAATAAATAAAATCTTTAAAAAAAAAAAAAAAGAAGAAGATTGGGTGTATCCTTAAAGTATGCAGAGTGCAAAACATCATTTCACAGAGTATGTTCCTCAAGATGTTGTCTTGCAAGATACTTTGTGAGAAAAAGTCTAGAATCAAGTCTAGAAGTGCCATTTAGCTCCTGGAGTACAGTGGAGTTCTAGAAGCCTTCTTCCTTGCCTGGTAGTGAGCCTTTCTGGCCTGAAGGTATGCAAGCGGGGTTTGCAGCAACACTTAGAGTAGTATTTGAAGGGGGGAGCTCTTCGCACCAGTCATCCAGTTGGGCTAAATGGTGTTTTAGGCCTCTGAGTGTTCTGCTTTCCCCAGACCCTTGAAACATGAAGCCCACCTGTGATGTCATCAAGACAGGGACCTTCAAGACCCAGGTCATATACCATCTCCTTGAGGAAGTTACTCCTGATGCTCCCGCAGAAAGGAGAGTTCTCTTTCTGTCACTTTGTATAGGTTCTTTTGATCCCTCCTGCTGAATATGGCCAATCTTGTGTTGGCTGGCTCGTGTTTGTATCTTATCTGGCCTGCTGGACTAGAAGCTCAGAGAATGTGAAAACTGAAACCAATCCATACCCCTTTATAACCCAACCCAGTGCTTTATATGTAACAGATGTTCAAATAGTGCTGGGTGAATGGATAGATGGCTGGATGAATGGATGAATGGTTAGGAAATTGAAAGTAAGGAAGGAAAGAAAGAAGAAAAGGAAGGATGGAATAGATGGATGGGAGGGACAAGGGAGGGGCAAATGGATGGATGGATGGATGGGTGGATGGGTGGATGGGTGGATGGATAGATGGATGAATGAGTGGATGGATGGGTGGGTTTGTGGGAAGAGTATAGATGAATGGGTAGATGAGATGGAGAGATAAAAGGATCGATGGATGTGGAGGTACACAAGCATGTGGGTGGGTGGGTGGATGAAGGGAGGGAGGGACAGACGGAGGGATGTCTGGCTGAAGGGATGGAGGGATGAGAGGATGGATGGATGGAAGGACATATAGAAATTGGAGTCTCGTGCAGTGGAAGCTCAAGAATTTCCACGTGGGTACAATAAACTGGTTGGAAGGGAGACTTGACACTATATTTGAGAACACCTTACATAAGATCAGGATACGATCCACTGTCCCCATGAAAGAACAGAAGAAGCAGTGATCGAAATTATGGAGAGTTCAGGTCCACTAAGCCACCTGTCAGCACACCCCCTACAGGTGTGACTATCATAGTCTAAAATAGTGAGATTCTGAAAAATCCATGCCCCTAAGAAGATTCAAAATTTTAAGGTTCTGTGTTGCTGCGACTTAGAATTTAAGACTCTGTGTCTTTAAGAATTCTTTAATCTCTACGCATGTGACCAGTACACTTTGTGCCAGGCGACATTCTGAGCACTTCACAAAGAGTATCTCCTTTAATCATGACAACCACCCGTGTTGTAGATGCTCTTATCCTCATACTGACGCACAGAGATGATAAGTAATTGGCCTTAGGTCACACAGCTAATAAGTGGCGGGACTTGGATTTGAACCCCAAAGGACTAGGCAGAGCCTGGAGTCTATGCTTTTAACCATTGCACGATGGAGGCTCAAGGCTTGGAGACTCTGCAGCTCTGGGGTTCTCAGTGTCTCCACACTCAGGAGGCTAGGTCTTCCCTCTGGGGAAGGCTGGAAGGAGCCTTCAGGGGCTGAGGGAAGGCGGGAAGAGGGGGCCTGGCTGGCTCCTTTGAGCATGAGCCCAGCTGATGTCGGGTGCCTGGCCGTCACTCTTCCTGTTAACCTTGGGGGAAAAACACATTTGTGGCAGGTAACAGGCATGAGGGTGTGCCGGCCCGCCGCCCGTTCCCGGGCCTGATGGATGGGCTACATGGGCCCCCCCTGACCTGTGTGTGTACCGTTATCTGCTTGGCCAAGGGAGGCTGTTCATCATGTCGACAGCTTGGCAAGGCACACCTGCTGGGCCCACATCAGCAAGAGCCTCTAGCATCCCAGGAGGAGAGAGGAGAGGTGACGAGATGGGTAGGGCTGGAGAGACACAGAGAGGACCAAGAATCCCATGACAGTAGCATCCCAGGCTCAGGGTGAACCCAGAGGGGTGCACTGAATTCTGGGCACGAGGCCTGGCTTCTGTTTCTGGAAGCACCATGGATGTGCTGTGTGACTATGGGATAGTTACTTAACTTCTCTGGGCTGTAAAACAAGATTTGACTTTATCAGAAAACTGAAGGTCATCTTTCTTCTCCTTTTCCTCATTTGCACATCTGATAACTAGGCTCTGTTGGCTCTGCCTCCCAGTCCTATCCATTTCTCAGCATCAACCACTGCAAGCATCCTGGATCAGGCTACCATCCTCTCTAACTAGGGCTCCTTGCCTCCTTTCCGGCCCCTGCTTTCCATTCTCCACCCAGCAGCCAGAGGCAGATTTGTTACAAAAGCAGGTCAAATGACTGCCCTGTTTAAAACCGCCTGTGGCTCCCTATCACACTTGGAAAGAAATCGAAACTCTCTGAGCCCTACACCACCTGGCCTCCCCTCCACCCCCAGTCTACCATCATGTCACACTTGCTTGCCCACACCAAGTTCCAATAACACTGCCAGGTCCTTCCACACCTCTGGGCCTTTGCACAGGCTGTTCCCTCTAATGGGAAAACTCTACTCTAGTTCTTTTCATGCCTGGCAAGCTCATTCCCATCCACAGATCTCAGTTCCCCTGCCACCTCCTCTGAGAGGTCTTCCCGGCCTGGAATAATACTCCAGCCCCTAAGCCCGGTCTATCCACGCACACAATATATTCCCTTCCCAGCCCCCATTACAACCCCAAATTGTGTTGTTTATGATTTGTGTATTTAGTTATTGTCTGCCTTCCCCCACTAGAATATAAGTTCTTTTTTTTTTTTTTTTTTTTTTTTTTTGAGAGACAGAGATCACAAGTAGGCAGAGAGGCAGGCAGAGAGAGAGGGGAAAGCAGGCTCCCTGCTGAGGAGAGAGCCCGATGTGGGGCTCGATCCCAGGACCCTGGGATCATGACCTGAGCCGAAGGCAGAGGCTTTAACCCACTGAGCCACCCAGGCGCCCCTAGAATATAAGTTCTTAAAGGACATAGATTTTTGTCCTATTCACCGCCATGAATAGAACTGGCTTCCTCAGTTCTAAGCCAGATACGTTCTTCTACCCCAGCTTTGTCCCATCCCTCTGCTTAGAACCCCCTTCCTTCTCTTCTTTCCCAGCTTAATTCCCCCTCATGCTTCAGATCTATGGCGGATTTTATTTTCCAAAGATGGTCACCGCAATATCTTTCATCCGACGTGTTCTTCATGAAGTGTGACCTTGACACGCCTCCCCTTGATTCACGGTGGACTCCTGACCAATAGGATGCAGTAGAAGTGACACTGGGACCCTTCTGTGTCCTGGACACTGGCTCCAGAGCCAGATGATGTCATCTTTGGAGGAAGCCCATGCTAGCCTCTGCAGAGACACCACTGAGATGCCCAGCAGCCCCTAGCTTCACCAGCCCTGGCTCCCCTCCGAATGAAACCTCGGGAGGGACTCAGCAGAGCCCTTGCTAAATTCCTGATCTACGGAAACCATGAGCAACAACAAAGTCATCGCTGTTGTTTTAGCCACTAGGTTCATTTGTTATACCTCAATAGATAACCAGCTCCCATGACACCTCTGCAGGGAAGCCCTCCTGGACTAGGAGCATAAGGGCAGGTCCTTCTAGTTCTCTTTTATGTTTCTTTGTAACCCATCACCACTGGTAATTACTCCGTTATTTATGTGATGGTTAACTTTTGTGTCTTTTCCACTAAAACTTGAGCTCTGTGAAGGGGAAGGGATCATTGTTTCACTCACCAGCACGAGACTGTTGTATGCCCAACATCTTGTATCATGGCCCACACATAATAGGTGCTCAGTAAATACCACTGAATTGAGGATTTTGCTAAACTATCACACCGGCCCTGTGAAGTGGGCTTCATTCCTTCCAGGTGAAGAAACTGAAACTCAGAGACGTTCAGTCCTTGCTCAAGGACACACAGCAGAACAGGATCCTAGCTGGATGCTCTCTGACCCCAAAGCCAGAGCCTGGGATCCTGGAAATGGGAGCTAGGGGCAACCACAAGTGTCTTTGTATTTTACACTTGGAAGACGAGTGGCCCAGAGAGGAGAAGGAATTCCCTCAAGGTCACATAGCTCACCGATGTTCAAGCTGGGACAAGACCCAGCACCCACAGTCCCGGTCTCGAGGTCCTCTTGCTACATTCTCAAAGCTGCCGTGAAGGCCTGCTGTGCACAGAGAACAAGACAAGAGGGTCAGAGACAGGAAAATACACTGTCCCTTTGGGGAGAGGTAAACCTACCTTTCTATGTACAAAACAAAGGGAACCAGAACAATTACCTATGAAAAAATATACTGTATGCAGAGAAGCCTAAAAGATTTCTCCCCACAAGTGTACATTCTTATCACCACCTTCCACAGGGGACACTGAGGCTCAGAGAGGTCAGAGGACTTGCCCAGGGTCAGCAAGCTTCTAGGAGGCAGAGGCAGGGGCAGGTTTGGAAACCAGATCTGTCTGTCACCAGGGCTTCTTCTGGTGGGCCTGGCTACTGCACCAAGAGCTAAGGGAGCCTTGAGGTCACCTATGAATGGGGAATCAAAGAAGGCTGCATGGAGGAGGAGTCCCTGAGTTGGGCTGTTCTCAAGACTGAGCTGGGGAAAGAGTTCCAGGTGGAGACGGGGAGAATGGGCAGAGTCCGGATGTGGAACAGGCCGGTGGTGGTAGGTGGTGGGTGGGTGGGTGATCCAGAGGGAGGTGTGTGGGTGGAGGCTTGGAGGGATGAACCGTGCTGGGCATCAGCTGCTGGGCAAGGACTAGACCCTGCCCTTCAGCGCTTTGTCAGCCCTCGCTCCCCGTCACCTTCCCCAGCACCCGGCCCCACTGCCCCACCTCAGCAGAGCAGGGACTGGGAAATGGATGAGTCTGTTTATGAAGCCCATAATGTTGCCAGCAAAACAAGGCACTCAGCAGAGCAGCGCGGCGCCTCTAATGGGATATTATTTATGTCATTTTCCTCCTGGCACTGGAGCCATTACCGTCCTGGATAGCGTTCCGTCACCCTCCACTCCCCCAGCTATGTTCCAATGTCATGCTGAAGGATGTGCGCTGCCGTCCTCATGGCTGGACCTGGGGGAGGGGGCACTGGCTGGGGCCGGTCGGGCAGCCCCCAACTCTGCCAATCAGAGGTCACTGGTCCCACTCCTGCCAGTGGAATCCAGCTTGTCCCAATTGCTGTTGGTGCAGGCCATCTTGCCAGGCGTTAAGAATCTCCCATGGCTCCCCATTGCCCCACAGATCAAGTCCCCCCTCTCCAGCCACTCAATAAGGCCTCTCTGGGCTTGGGTCCACACCTCCTATCCAACTTCATCCACTTGTGAGTAAGCTCTGGAATCAGACCCACATGGTGCACCAGACCCAATGTACGTGTCTTCTCAGACTGACTCTGTCCCCACCGTCCTCTCTCCCTCAGGGCTGAGCCTGGACTCTGCCTTTGTCTCCTCTTCTAACCCAGCTACCTTAGTCTTCCCTGGGGAAGACCAGCTTTCAGCATAGACTCCATCAGGCTGAGCTGCAGCAGCCGACCCTGGGCTCCAGCCTAATCAGAGGGAGGCTCTGGTTCCTTCTGTCATTTTCGAGTTCGGACAAAGCACAGGTGCAGGGCTTGGGGTCCATTTCTCCAGGGGCTTCTCGGAGCTGCCAAGAAACAGCAGCCCTGGAGCAAAGTGGGGGTCCTGACGTCAGGAGAGACGGGGAGCCACAAACTCATGGACCCTTCCAAAGGATGGAGGCGGCGTGTGACTTGTGCAAGTGCCACCCACGTGACCCAGCGCCCTGCCGCGTGGCTCACATCTGCCCAGCCCAGAAACACTTCACCTTGTATTACCCTCCTCCCCAGCTCACTTCCCTGTCCCCTTCATTCTTGTGGCCCCAGAACTGCACCCCCAGAAAGTAGGTAAGCCTTGCTTCTGCCTTCTGATTCAACCGCAACTTCCTCTCCTCCTGCTGAAGGACGTGGGGCAAGTGAAGGACCCTCTCTGAGCCTCAATTCTTCAACTATCAATGGAAGGTTGTGGCAGGCTCCGGAGGCTTGCATTGCCCCACCTGGGGGACCCCCTCCCCGGGGTCAGGTGCTGGCATGTGCTGTCTACACTGGCAGGAGCACTCTGCGAACAACCCCCTTGGTCCTTCACATTGACCTTAGATGTGGTGTTCCCCCATCCTGGGCCCTCCTCCAGATGTCCCATCTTCTTTGCTTCCTCCCTGATTTCACTGAACCATGGACTGTGTTCGCCTCTCCCACCGGACTGAAAACACCCGGAGGGCAGGGGTGGGGTTCTGCTCCCCTTTATCCACTATTCTTAGCACACTGCACTACACAGATAGGGAGGGGTAGTGAGGGCAATTTGGTTTCTTGATTGAATGCATGGATTTACTTCTTTTTTTTCTTTTTTAAAGATTTTATTTATTTATTTGACAGAGAGAGACACAGCGAGAGGGAATACAAGCAGGGGGAGTGGGAGAGGGAGAAGCAGGCTTTCCACCGAGCAGGGAGCCCGATATGGGGCTCGATTCCATGACGCTGGGATCATGACCTGAGCGGAAGGCAGAGGCTTAACCCATTGAGCCACCCAGGTGCCCCCGACTTCTTTAATTCTCATTGGCACTTGGCACACGGCATTGTAGGGATTACCAGCTCCGAAAAATTTGTTGATCCGTCCATCGCTGCTTTTACCCTTCTAAATTCCTTCTTTCCTTGGATTTATTTCACTATATCTCTAGTATCTTAAATTGACATTTTAATTAATTTTTTTCAGTCTTGTTTTCTAACAAATGCGTTAAAGGCTAAACATTTTCCTCTGAACATTATCTTGTCTGCCTGCCACCAGTTGGAGTAGGACATGCTCTTATTACCTTTCAGTTGTAAATGGCTGTATTTTATCTCCATTTTACAAATGAAGAAACTGGGAGTCGCAGAGGTGAAGGGACCTGCCCAAGGCCACAGCATAAGAAAGGGGCAGCAGAGCTGGGATTTGAGCTCAGACTCTAGGGTCCAGTCTCTCTCATTCTCTCTTTCTCTGTTTTTAATTAAACCTTTTCTTTTGAGATACTTGTACATTCAAACGCAATTGTAAGAAATAATACAGAGAGATAACATGCACCCTGTATCCAGTTTTCCCCAATGAGAACATCTTGCACAATTATAGCACAATATCCCGATGAGGATATTGACATACAATCCACTGACCTTACTCAGATTTCTCCAGTTTTGCTTGTATTCGTGTGTGTGCGTGTGTGTGTGTGTGTGTGTGTGTGTGTGTAAGAGGCCCGGGGCAGGCGTGCAGTTCTAACGATGTGATCAAATGTACCAGCTTTCTTTGCCGTGTAAGATGGTACATTCTAGTATCTGAGGATACTGAGCATCATTTCTGCCAAGCAAGAGTTCTCATACACTGTTCCCGGAAGCAAGCCAAACCTTGTTAACCGGGTGCTTTCCTTTTCCCCTGGGCCCTAGCCTCAGCTGGGCTTCCCTTCGGAGGCCCAACCCCTGTGCAGCCGAGTGCCCTGGAGACCAGACTTGACTGCTGCTGGCTGACAGCAAGCACCCCTGAAACCCTCTCCTGGTTTCTTCCCACCTCCAGTTGATCCCCCATAGACCAGCCCAAAGCTGACCTCTCCTCTTGCAGGCTGTTGGCCCCATGAGGGTATGAGGCTCGGAGCCTGCCCAGAGTGGCTGGGGGGCACCTAACAGCCCCACCCACCTCAGCAGCTTTCATGGGAGCTGATGGCTGGGCAGCCCCCTCCAGCACAGTGGGGCGCTGGGTCACATGGGTGGCACTTGCACAAGCCACACGCAGCCTCCAACCTTTGGAAGGGTCCATGAGTTTGTGGCTCCCCGTCTCTCCTGACGTCAGGACCCCCACTTTGCTCCAGGGCTGCTGTTTCTTGGCAGCTCCGAGAAACCCCTGGAGAAATGGACCCCAAGCCCTGCACCTGTGCTTTGTCCGAACTCGAAAATGACAGAAAGACGCAGAGCCTCCCTCCAGTTAGGCTGGAGCCCGGGGTCAGCTGTTGCAGCTCAGCCTGATGGAAGCCGTGCTGAAAGCTGGTCTTCCCCTAGGGGAGACTGAGGCAACTGGTTAGAAGAGGAGGCAAAGGCAGAGTCCAGCCTCAGCCCTGAGCAAGAGGGGATGGGGTGGGGGTGGGCAACAGAGTCAGCCTTGCAAGATGCATTCATTGGGTGCACCATGTGGGTCTGGGTCTGATTCCAGAACTTACTCAAAAGTGACCAGAGCTGAGGTTGGATAGGGGAACATGGACCCAAGCCTGAGAGGCCTTATTGACTGACGGGGCGGGGGTGGGACAAAGGCTCCAGGCTTTCCCCTTCTCTTCCCTGGTCTCCTCTTGCAGAATAGGGGCGGGGGCGGGTGACCTCCCAGGTGGTCTGTGCTCATCAGCAGGGAATCTGGGTCTGAGCGCTGCTGCCAGACCCCGGCTGTGCCCACCCCACCCCCCACACCTCACCCCGCCCCAAGCATTCGAAAAAGCTTTAGGTTCTCCCCTCTGGAATATCAGCCTTCTTTTAGCAGCCCTTCCTGCCATTTGTCCCACACCCCCAGCCTCAGATTCCAGATCTGCCATGCCCCAGCCCTGTTCAAACCCCTTCAGTGGCTCCCACACACCCGGACAGGGGCCTCACTCCTTCTCTCAGCATTCAAGAGTCCCTTGATGTCAGCCCCTGTCCCCTGCCTCCTCCCCCTCCTCATCTGCTCCTACCAACACACGTATACCCTGGTAGCCCACAGCTCCTCTCACACCTCTCTGTGCCTCCGCTCCTGCTGTTTCCTCCACCGAGAACACAGGAACACAGAGCCCCTGGACACCCTGCTCACACGCTGCTTCCTCAGGGACGACACCCTTGACCTTCCCCATCAGGATCACTTGCTGCTTCCTGAAAGCCCCTGGGCACATGGTTTCTTCCAGCGTCAGGGCACATGTAGGAGTCATCATAGGTCACTTTCCATTGTTCACTTAGCCATCCTGGCAGCTGGTGTGATGTTAAAGCACGTTTGAATACATCCCTCATTGACGCCATACACCTTTGACCACCCCCATTTTACAGATGAAGAAACTGAGGCTCAGCCATATAGGAAATTCTCCCAAGGCAGGCCAAGTGAAGGCCAGGCATTCTGAGTCCAGAGTGAGTCAATCCTAACTCCTGTTGTGCCCACTTGCCCGGAGTGCCCCAGCTTCGGGGGGTGAGAGAAGAGGACTATGTGGTTCATTGAGATTCCACCAGGACTTAATAACCCTGGGCCCAGGAGTGGTAGGTATATTTATTAGCATCAGGTGCTCTGAATGGAATATGAGATAAAGAGTGGCCAAGTAAATGCATCTTGCACTTTCCTGAGCACCTACTATGTGCCAGGTACTGTTCCAGGTGCTAAGAATAGAGCTGTAAGCAAAACACAAAGCTCTCCCTGCTTGGGCGTCTGGTGATGGAGGGGAGGGTGGCGGACACTGTGCTGGAGAGAAACAGGCCCACCGAACATAAGAGACTAAGGGCTAGACCCTGTCAGATGGCCAAAGGGGTAAGGAGGAGGATGGCAGCATGAACATGGGCTTGTCCACAGCAGAGGATGAAGGCCCCCCTCCTGGGGTCTGCGGGAGAATCGGATGTGAGAGGAGACAGATCTCATTTCAGGGGTAACAGCGTGAAGGAGTGGGGGCAGTGGAGAGAAGCTGGGAGGGAGGGTGCATGGGCCCGCTCCCCTCCCCACACCCACTCCTGCCCTAGCTCCCTTCACCTCCGTGCCTGGCATCTAACAGGCTCAGAACAAACAGCCCACGGGAGGGGCCATCTCATGTCCCCCCGCAGCCTGGGCTGTGACGCTGCTGGCAGCACTAAAAGTAGCAGCGTGACGGAAACGGCTGCCGGATTACTACTTCCTCGTTGGCCTTATTTATGGTCCTCACTGCCTTCGCTCCTGCCCTCCAGCCCAGGCCCTGCGGAAGGGAGAGCAGGGCTGCTCAGACCTGCCTGGTGGCTGGTGACCTTGGGGACACTGTCCTGAGCAGAGGCAGCAGGGTCACTGCTTTGCATCTGTCAGCCCAAGTGCTCATAACTGAGGTCATTTCCAAGAGGAAGCCTCAGACATCTCAGTTTTACTCAAGTTGGGAGACTGCAGAGGGGCCTGAGCTGTAGGGAGACCTCTGTGCCAGGCCCCTCATGCACATAATTGCCTTCAATCCTCACAATCATCCTATTGCTTTATTTTAGAGATGAGGAAACTGAGACTCAGAGAGATTAGTTAATGGGCCCAAAGTCACACAGCAAGTAAAAGGCAGATCAGGATTTGAACTCAGGTTGGTCTGATTCAAAGACCTTCACTTTTCCCTCTAGAACTCTGGGTTCCAAGGTGCCTTTTTCCCTCTCTAGCAGCTCCTGCAAAGGCCAGTGCAAATCACGAGCAGGCTGCCCACTGGGTACAGTGGGGTCTCGTAGCAGTGTGGGCCATGAGACCACACGAGCCTGAAGTCCCGGTCCTGACTGCCACAGCATGACCCTGACACCGCAGACAGATCTCTTTCCCTTGCTGGTCCTTCCCCCATAAGCTAAGAGGCCATGATCAGATCCTTCCTCTTGATCTGTGGCTAAGGGTGGACGAGATGCCAGGCAGGAATGTCTGGAATCAGGCGCTGTCTAGAATCAGGGTGGTTATGGCACGCGTGAAATCCAGGAGAGGGTTAAAAAAAAAAAAAGGAGTTTTTATTGTTCCAGCAGCAGTGGCAGCATCTTTGCGGCAAACTTCACCTGTTTACAGTCCATTAGAAGCCATTATTGCTGTGTCTAGGGCAGATGCACACCCCTGACCTTGACGCGTGTCTGACAGCCTCAGACAGCAATATAGGGAGCAGGAGTCCTTTTGGCGGCATTGAAAGGGTCACAGGGGCTGTAGGCCTTTTCCAGTGGGCTCCAGGTGTTCAGGGACCCCCAGGCCTCCTGAGGGGTCCCCGGGTCACCAGCTCAAGTTTGTGACTCTAGGAGGGCAATAGGGAGTGAGGAAGGAACACTTATCGAGGACTGCAGGGAACTCAGAAGAGTCAAGTGCAGCCCCCTCCTGTGTGCAAGAAAGGAAGGGACAGGGACGTACCCAAGGTCAGAAGAAGAGAACCAGAATGACCTCCTGGGAGTCCCAGGCTAGGCTTTGAGATGCTAATGGGGGAAATCTGGGGCAGTAGCATGTTGGCAGTGGGACAGTGAGGAGAGGAGGCTTCCATATCATGTTGCATAGACTGCTGCCACTTCTGATTTCCAGAAAGGCAGACCCTGGGCACAGGCAGCAACAAACCAAGCTTCTTCCCACCACCTTCCAAGGCATGTGAGAGAGAGGAAGAGAGGCCATGAGAGAAGGCAGGCAGCTGCTGCAAGGTGCAGAATCAGCATATTTTTCTCAAAACCCTTACATTACTTTTCTACCAGGCTCCCCTTTTCTGCTTTTTTAAAGTAACTTTTCTCCAAAGTTCAGTCGGTCCAAGAGTTTCTTTTCATTCCCCTTCAACAAACTCTCTTCTCAGAAAAGAATTTAAAATCTCATTCATACTCAAGTGTAAATGACTGACAATGGCTCTAAGGCAGTGACTCTCTCTTACACTGTAGCAGAACTATAAGAAAGAAGTAGGAATAGAGCTACACATCTCCCCTACTCCACCTAATTATGAACTTGTCTTTCACTGGTAACCTCTTAACCTCAAAAGTCTTTCCTCCAGAAAGTCTTCTTTAACCCCACAGGTAGACCCTGGTCTCTCTCTCATACACCCTCAAAACTGAGTTCTTCTCTTCGGGGACCTCTGTCTTTTGGTGTGACTTTTTGATGGACATTGTCACCTGCACTAGACTACGAGAACCCTAAGGGCACCTTTTGCTCTCCAGTACATCTCTACGGCTTTAGTAAAGCCATGAGAACATCTCCTATGAGATACTTAATCAATATCTTTTGAATGACTGCATGAATTACCAAAAACGAAAGCTGAGGCAGGTATAAAGTCTGGACTCTGCCATCATTCCATGAAGAACCACCATTCAGCCTCCTGAAAGCATTAATTCTCTTATGACACTATGGTAGGTCCTGTTGGCACCCCACCCAGACCTCTTCCCCCAGGCGGGCACGCACCCTTCCCCCTACTCCTGTAGGGTTGATGCCCCCTGGACAGCTTCCCCCCTTCATCTGAGTCCGAATGCTCTTCAGGTGGGTGAAGTAGAGGGAGGGCACACGAGACAGAGGGAACAGTGTGTGCAAAAGCAAGGACACAGAAAGAAGCATGTCTTCCTTGTGGTTCCAGCCGAGTGCATGGTACATGCAGGGATGTGCCGTGGGCGTAGGCCGGGATCAGATCGGAAGAGGTTTTGACTGCTCAGGTAAGGAATCTGGACTTGCTCCTATAGGAAGCTGGATGCCCCTGTTGGCTTTTAAGCAGGTGTCTTTCTGTTTAAAAAAAAAATCACTCATGTCCAGGAGCATTGTATTTTAGGGCTATGGGCATATAAAGAGAAGTAGGTACATTCGAGAGAGTGATAAAGGAGATAGCAGGTTTTGGGGGGCTGGACATGGGAGGTCAGGAAGAAGGAGGGGTCCGAGGTAAGGATGCTCAGGTGTCCGTCTTGGGTGGGGCCACTCGCTGAAGTGAGCAAATTCAGGCGGGTTGGGGAGAAGAATGAGGAGTTCAGTTTGGGGCCTGCCCAACTGAAGGGTCCCCCAGGGGGACTGTTTAGGAGGCAGTGGATACATGGTTCGTCTCCCCATTCAGGACAGGGATGAGAGATGAAGTTAGTTTCAAAAACTCTGATGCACTTTGTGATGTCTGAGACATGGACGGGGCGGGGAGCAGAAGAAAACCTTGATCCTAAAAACAGCGAGGGCGAGGAGTCTAACCCAGTCTTTGGTGTTGAACTTTACTGTCCCAGGTGAGCAGGCCGGAGTTGAAGTCTTCCAAATGCAGCCCTTTGGACTTCAAATTCCTTAGGATCATAGTTTCCTGCTGCCGGGTGCCACCCCCACTCTGCCCACCCAGCCCCCCGTCCTTCCTCCACCCCTCTCCCACGTCGCCTTTCCAAAAAAAGAAAGGGAAAAAAAAAAAAAAAAACAGTGGAATGGATGATTTGGGAGCTGAAAACCTCCAAATGGGGAGGTTATATCCTGAAGACAGCAGCATCAATCACCACATTTTCATTATTAAGTAACATCGCGGTATGCTGGGCTGATTCTGCACCTTATCTGAACCTCGCAGCTGTGCCCTAAATTCCAGCCGCGGCGCCTGTCTGCAGGAATTCAGTTACCTGTGTTTAAAATGAGTGTTAGCATCTATCATTTCCCCACACCAAATGGTTTTGTGTCGGTGGTTGGCAGTGCTAATCCGTCACTGGGGTACTCCATTGCCCAGCTCGATACCCTTTTGGTCGCTGTTGGTGGGGAGAGGACCGGGAGGCCCCTGGGATGGGGGAAATGTCACTGTGAGGACAATTGCAGCATTTGGGACTCTTTCACAAAATAAGTTGGGGCGGGGGAGGAAAGCCATTTGTGTCTATCGCACGCTCTGACTTCTTATCCCACTGATTCTGGGTGCTCCAAGGTCTTCCATCCTCCATTCCTTGGGTCAGTATAAAAGCTGTGGGATTTTGTCCCCAAAGGCCTCAGGTCTTGGCTCTGTCCAGGGTCCTTCAGCTCCCAAGGGTGCAGAATCCTAGCACGTGAGTGCTGAAGAGAGCCACAGACCATCTGGGCTGGTATGTCTCAACCTCTTTGGGGACTCAAAAACTTTTTAGGACCCTCAACCCAGAAAAATACACAAACCCCAAATCTTGCTAATACCTACCCAAATTAGCCTATTATTTCATGGGGTTCCCGGACTCCCTGCTTAAGAATCTCAGATATAGTTGAACCTCCTCCTTTAACAAGTGGAGGAGGGGAGGCTGTTTGTCAATGTCTTCGGAATGAATAGATAGCATTTGGGGCAGGGCAAATGAATCGAAGACGGTGAGGTGTAGTGAGAACATAAGGCCTTAACACCCCAAAGGACGTGGGTTTGAATCAGCTCCACAACCAGGTGGTTCCTGGTTGTGTGACTGGGGGTAAGTGAGAGACTCTGAAATTCAGTTTTCTCATCTGTGAAACTGACTAATGAGGTCCAGCATGCAGGACTGCGGTAAGGACCTGTGTTCATGGAGGCAGCACACCCACGCCCCCCCTTCAGAAATGAAGGGGTTAATCCCAAGTGTTGGGGTTTGGCAGCAAGCTGGAGCTGTCAGTCCCAGCCACAGCTAAAGAGAGCTACTTCACTCAAGGTGGGCAGCCTGCATCCAATATTTGATTCATACAGCGGCCCCCAGCTCTGGGCCACTCTGAAATCTCACCCCCGCTTCAGAAGCTTGCAGAGAGCTGGCTGGGGCCTCTATGGAGGCCGTCTGACAGCTGGGTCTTCCTTCCACCCAGCCCCAGTTCCACAGGCAAGTGCTGACCCTCACAGCTTCCCAGCAAGCCCCCTGCAGGCTGATTTCCATTTCAGAGGCTGTCTCCCCTCCACCCACCCCCAGGGAACCCCCGTCTGAGGGTTCTGTGATCTCTCTGGGTCTGTCTGTGTCTATCTACACTCTATGACTAGATCGGATCCTTTGGTTAGAAGGGTCTCGGTGTTTTCCTGAAGTTCTTGCTGTGATTTGAATTTAGAAGCCGGGATCCCTAGCTCCCCGTTTAGTGCTCTACTGGACCAAAAAGCTGTTAGTTCCAGTCTTTGCATCGCCCCTGTCCTCTTCTCTCTCAGTCCACTAGCTTGGTGGCTGTTGGAAGAAGATGATACATGGGCTGTTGTCATGTTTTCAGTTCAACCCTCTGCCTCCGGGCATCAGAATAATTCAAAGTGACCGGGCAGAGATGCCTGGGCTCCTTGGCAAAGTGTCCCGGCGGGGGGAGGGGCTCCTCCTTTTGTGTTCCACCCCGGAGATATCCACTTCCCCCTTTCATATCTGCTTGGGCCTCAAGAGATATCTGAACAGTTGCAGCAAAATCTATAGCCAGAAAACCCACATAGTCTACGTTCAGCCAATGGGGGATGAGCACATGCTGTGCATAAGGTTCTGTGCTCTGGGGAAAATGATGCCTAGTCGTTCTTAGGGGCCCTAGGAATAGATACACTCATTCATGGAGTTAGCTGTTCAACCAATATTTAAGGAGCCAAGCCCTCTGTGGGGCCCTGAGGAGATACGGTGAACAAAAAAGATGTGATCCCTTGGGGCCTGGCTGGCTCAGTCAGTGGGGCGTGTGACTCTTGTCCTCCCGGTCGTGAGTTCGAACCCCATGTTGGGGGTAGAGCCCACTTCGAATGAATGAATGAATGAATAAACAAACAAATAAGTAAATTTAAAAAAATAGAAAGAAAGATGTGATCCCTGGCCTAAAGAGATCATAGCCTAGTGCCTCCCATGAGTAGGGTTTTCCCACAGACTTTTTCCTCTTAGGTGTTAAGGACCCTTCCTTCTGCTAACCACAATCCCTCTGACTTTGACTTCAACTTATCACATGGTTATTTTCCCATCCAGTGTGGCTCTTATCTCATTGTTAAAGAGCCAACTCCCCACCAGGCCCTACAGATCTCTCAGCTACTCTTTTTTTAAAACCAGCTCAGGATATCTCTAGGCTGAATCAGACTGAAAAAGGCCAAGGTCAGGGAAAAAAAAAAAGAGGCCAAGGTCAGAAGACCATTCACCATGGTCGCTTTACTGGCATCACTTGGTGACCAGATGGTGCCCACTCTTAATCTTTGCCCACTCTCCAGGTCTGAACCCAGAGGGCGGGTGAGGCTGCCCATCACTGGTGGAAAACATCATTTTTCCATTACGAGGGGTTGTCTTGCTACGCTTGCAGCGACCCTCTGCAAGGAGCAATTATACTTCAATTATGAAGATTGGAAAACCGAAACACGATGCTGAAAAATGACTTGACCAAGGTCATACTACTCTCCTGACGTTCAGATTCTCCCAGTGAAGTGAAAATGAGGGATTGACACATGGTAACATCCAGACAAGGGGAGCAAGCGACAGATCAGAGGAGAGGCGAAGATGAGGGAGTAGAGGGAAATGTGACGAGGGACAGAATTAGAGGCAGAGGCAGAGGAAATGAGAGAAAGAGAGAGAATTCAGCCCTAGCGATGACTTCTTTGCTTTCCAGAGGCATTTATCTTTCATTTGACCTTATAAGGGTCTATTTGTGTTGAGATTTTAAATTGAGAATTTCTTCTCTTTAAAAAACATCCCTGTGCAGTTAGCACAGTTCTATATTAATTTCTATTCATGCCAGTGGCTGCAGTATTTATTCTCCTCCAAAATCATTGAGTTGGAAGGGACAGAGTGAAAGTCATTTGGCTTGTGTTTGTTTGGATTCAGAACCCGAGGCCCAAGAGGTAGGGATGAGGTGGCGGAGGGGGGTGGGGAGTGGGGGGGTTGGGGTAGGTGCCTCAGGCTGAAAACCGGAGGGCAGCGCCCACAGTGTTGTCAGGCACCTGACTTCTGTCCAAACTATACCGTGTCCTGCATTTTTAGCTCAGAAGCCCCTGGGCATGGGGACTAGGGGATAGGCCAGATCTATGCATGCCCTGGGATTCAGCCATCCAGCATCCTGGAGGGGAATTTTGAACTGGATCTTGAAGTTTTGGGCAAATTGAAAGTCACTGTAACCCAGAGGTCAAGTTTGGGCCTGGGTTTCTGACTGCCTGGGCCTCTGGGCCTCAGTTGTCCTTGTTTGCAAAATGGGGTCAGTAAGAATGCTGACCTCCTAGTGCTAGTGTGAGGACTAAGGAAGTGACTGCCCATGAAGGGCCTGGCACAGTGCCTGGCATTCAGCAGGTGCTCAATAAATGTTTGTGGGTTGATTGAATAGGGTTCATGCATTTGTAAAGGAATTCTGCAAGCAGAGGAAGCTTGGAGAGGTGACTAAGAGTGTGGGTTCTGGAAACAGACCTGTGTCCAAACTTACTGTCTGTTCATCTATTGGCTGGGAATCAAAATGCCTGGATTTGCATTCTGGCTTCACCACTTACTGGCTCTATAACTTAGACCAATTGGTTTACTTCTTTGAGCCTCTGTTTATTTATAATTAAAATGGAGATGATAATGCTTTCTCTGTGGTATTGCTGGGAAGATGAAATTGAAACATACTTATGAAGAGCTTAGCATTTGCAAAACAAAGAAATGCAGCGACAGCCTTAGAAAACAGATGGAACCATAAGTGCAAAGGCCCAGGGGTGTGAATAGGCACAGTGTGGTAAGGCGACTGGAACAACAAGGCATGACTAGAACAAAGAATGAGTGGCAGGAGGTGGGCTGTCCATGTAGACAAGGGTAGAAATGCAGGGCCTTCAATGCCAGTCTAGAGAGTTCTGACTTCTTCCTAAAGGCCACAGGGAGCCACTGAGGGTTAAGCAGGGAGAGGACATGGTTCTATATGGATAAACTGAGCTCTTAGTCCCTGTGGCCATTGCTTATATGGCTATGAGGGCTTTAGCAATCAGGGTGAGATGTCTCATTATATGGATGGGAAAACCCACATGGGGAAGGGTTTGCTCAGTTCCTAGAGGGAGGCCTCAGTGGATCCAAGGCCAGAATCCTGGACGTTAGTTCAATCATTTCTCTTCCCATACTCCTGGGCTGGGTAAAGGCCAGAAAGGCCCAGCATCCAGGGACAACTTTAGAGCAAGGAACTGGGTGTTGCATAACAAACAGCTCAAAAAATCTCAGCGGTAAACAAAAAGACATTTAATTAGCTTGCAAATCTATGGGTCAGCTGGGGTGGCTCTGGTCCACTCCCTCCTCCTCCTGGGACAGGCAGGCCAAGCTGGGCATGCTCCTGGGGCAATGGCAGGTGGACAGCAGGCGAGCCTGCCCACAGAAACACTTGTCAAGCCTCTGCTTGCTACCCGACGGCTGGCATCCCACTGGCCAGAGCGAGTCAGACAGCTGAGAGTCACAGTGGGAGGGCACTGCAAAGTGGCCAAGGATATGGACATCTAACTAGGCTCATACTCGGGAGGGTAATAGAGAGTTAGAACCATAATCTATTCTATCACAGGTGCTTTTGGAGGCCATGTGGAGCTCCAGGTCCCCTTCCTGGCCTCAGACATCCCAGCCGTGGCCCCAAGAACAGGTGTGGGGAAGGCTGCTGCATTTCCTGAACGCACACCGCCAAATGCCGTGTTCGTGCTCTCCAAGCCTGTGTTGCGTTATGCACGCCACCCTCCCCAGGCTCTCATGCTATGCCTCCCTCCCCTGCTTGATGACCTTTAGCTTTGCTGCTACTCCAACGTGCCAAGCTCTCTCTGTGCCTTCCCACCGTAGGACCCTTGCGCATGCTGCCCCCTCTAAGGCTGACGCCTTTGGATCTCCCCTGAAATACCTTCCCCTCAGACTCCCCTGTCTGAGTCTCTGATTGTAATCTGTCACTGAAGCTTGCTTATTTTCTTTACAGTTCTATTCATTGTTTGCAATCGTGTATTAATTTATTGGTTTTGATCCACATCTTGCTCTCTCTTATGACTGTAAGCTCCACAAAGGATCCTGTCTCTAGCACCTGTACAGGACCTTCCACAGAACAGATATTCAATGACTATTAGTTGACAGGAAGAAGAAAGGAGGGAGCGAGAGAGGAAAGAAATACACCATGAGGTTAAAAGTTCTTTGTGCCCATTTTACAGATCTAAAGAATGATCCAGTAAGTAAAAGCCCTTGTCTGCAGCCCACAACCACACCACTAAGAGACTGACTGACACCTAGGCCTAACACACCCCAAATCTTTCCTCTAGACTGGTGACCAAAAACGATCTTGCCCATACAAATTACGTAGTCAATTACATAGCGAATGCCCCTGTGTCAAGTGAGTAGCTTAAACAATAGAACATTATATGGAGATCTTTGAGGTCCCCTGAGTTTTCCTCCTGGACCCCAACCCTCCTTCCCTGCCTCCCCAGAGGTGACCACCATCCAAAATTGGCTGTTGAGCATTTGTGTGCATGTTTTCATATTTTGACTCTGGTGTGTACGCTCAAATAGTGTTGTTGGGTTTTTATTTTTGTTTTCTTGAAGGCCACTGACTTTGCTGATTTTAAAAACTTGACAAAAACAGTGACAGGTTCTGCAAAAAAAAAAAAAAAAAAGGGAGGCAAATGGCATAAAACAGACCAGAGGTGGGGCTGCAGGGAAGGGAAGGGGTCAGGAACCCACTTGGAAAAGCCTTTAAGTGTTGATAGAAACAGGGGGTGGTGGGGGGAGAGATGTGTGTAAAGAGTGAGAATCCCAAAGAAGTTGGAATGGTGAGAGGAGACAGTGCCCCCGAGACTTTGGAGGCCATTGGAGGCGAGGACACCAGCAATCTCTCCTTGGATAGCAGGGGGAGGAACGCCCCTTGTTGCACACTCTGGAGACTCAGTGCCCGGGATGGGGCTTTTCGGGGGGGACTCCCCAGATGGCCAGACAAAGAGGTGAGCTCCACACTCCAGAGCACCCAAGACAGTCACTCTTGGCATCCTGTGTGTCCCTCAGCCATTCCTGAAAGAGGTCTCCAGCTTTCATGAGCACAAGACACGGGCCAAGGACCACACTGGCCTTGTCAGAGAGTGTTTAGACTTTGGAATCCTCCAGCTTGTTTCTGGGACTTCAGCACGCCCAGCCAGGCTCTCCACTGACTTTTCCCGTGGGCTCCACCACCGGGCGCCTGGGGGAGGCTATCATCCCGACCCAGGGAAGTCCTCTGCTCTGTTTCCCCTGACAGCCCCTCCTGCCCATCACCCAGCAAACAGTATTGTTTTACATTTGTAGACTTTATATAAACAGTGTCATCCTCTGGGTACCTTTCTGCAACCTATTTTTTTTTTTCATTCAGTATTAGGCTGTGAGCTTCATCCCAGAGGCTCTATTCATTTTCACTGCTGTGTATCGTTCACCTGTATGAATAGTCAACGGTTTATTTATCTATTCTCCATTACTGATGGACACTTAGGTTGTTCTAGGCTCTAAGCAAAGGGTGAGCCTTTCTTCAAAAGAAGTGTTTTGTGGAAGCTAAACATAAAAGGCAGATAAAAGCCAGCTGCTCCGTTTGCGTTGGAGAATGGGCAACCCCCAAGGCCCACAGTGGGGTTCTGCCCCAAGAGGTCAGCCAGTATTCCAGGGATATGCCTTCCCAGCAGTCAGGTCGGTTGTGGGGTGTAGCCAGAGAGACTAGAGAGACTAGAGAGGCAGGATGGTAAGAAACAGACTGACACATCCTCCAGTTTGAGTCTGCAGATTCAGAGACCGGCCAGACCTTCGTTGCTGTCTTTTCTGGGTCTATTCAACCTCAACTCCAGATACACACACGGACACACACATGCATGTATACACAGAGGCACACACACGCTCATTTCCTCCAGAGAACTTATCATCTAATACACTTTATATATTTCTCCTGTTTATTAACGTCAGCTCCCTAAGGGCAGGGGCTTCTGTCTGCCTTACTCACTGTTGTATGCACAGAGCCTATAACAGTGCCTGGCCCACAGGAAGAGCTCAGTAAGTATCTGTGGACTAGATGGCTTTCAATTTCTTCATCTATCAAATGGATAAATCATAGAGCTCTAAATCATAGAGCTAGTATGAGGATCACATGGCTTAACAAAAGCAAAGGAATTCTTTTTTTTTTTTTTAAAGATTTTATTTATTTATTTGACAGAGAGAAATCACAAGTAGGCAGAGAGGCAGGCAGAGAGAGAGGAGGAAGCAGGCTCCCTGCTGAGCAGAAAGCCCGATGTGGGGCTCGAACCCAGGACCTGGGATCATGACCTGAGCCGAAGGCAGCGGCTTAACCCACTGAGCCACCCAGGCGCCCCAAGCAAAGGAATTCTTAATAAGTGCCCTCTCCCCTTCATCCAGGTTCCCCGCTGACTCAGATTCTCTAAGAGGTCTATCCAGAGTTGGTCTATGGGGAGTCGCTACCCTTGGAGTTGCTGCCGCCCTAGTGGCAGTTGTGAGAAGTACAGGCACAGCGCCCCCGGAAGCTCTAACCTGTTCTTGGAAACAAGCCCAGTAAATCCCCTCTTAAAGCTAGCAAACCCGCCCAGAACTCCTGGACAAGGCTCCCGAGAGCCAGAGCCAAGCAGCCTCCAAGTGTCTCCGAGACCTCTCTTATGTGTACCTGCCGCAGGCTCCCCCTTTCTCCAGCACCTGCCTCTCAATCCTGGGTCTGGTTTTTAATTCCGTCTCACTGTCTGCCTTTGCCTTCATTATCCTCTGCCTGCCGTGGAGGGGTTAGTTAAAGTGTCGGAAAGATGTCATTTACAGCCTCCTGTTGCTAAGCAACGGACCCAGGTGAGCCCTTGAACTTCTTTCTTAGCTGCTGAAATGTATCTGGTGGAGTGATGGGGGCCCTGGCTGAACTATTTCATCACCTGGGACAAGCTGCCAGCCTGGTGCGGCCCTGTCCCTCAGCCTGCCCTAATTAACCAGCACTGCTAGGGCCTCCCAGGTGTCCAGCCCCAGGGTGTCCTTTCCCAGCAGAGATGAATCAGACAGGACCCTGCCTTCCAGGGCATCACTGTCTGCAGAGAATGAGCTCCCCAAATAGGTCACTGCAATCCGGGGTGGGGCTTCGTATCAGGGAGTCTCATCATCTCACTCTGCTGCCTCAAACCCTCCAGAAAAGTGACTCTTTGTTTGAATCTCGAAGAATGAACAGGAGTTGGCCTGGGAAGGTCAAAGGGAAGAGGCTTTCCAGGTGAGAACCCCGTCTATCCAAACAGCTAGAAGCAGGGAGGGCCCTGGCTGTTTTGGGCAGAGGCTCCTGCACCCCAGTAGTGGGCAAGGGGAGAGTGTTTGGACTTTGAAATCCAGCACTGGTTCTGCAGCAACTCTCTCTATGTGACTTCGGCTCTGTCCTTGGTCCTCTCTGGACCTCAGTTCACTATGGAACCTGAGGGTGGGGTGGGAGGCAGAGATGGGCTGAGAGCAGAGTTTAACAAAGGATTACGTGCATGTTGCTGGGGGGGGTGGGTATGCCAGGTTTTGTGTGTTTGAGGATCAGACCTTTTTATTTGTGTAGTTTTTGTTTTTGTTTATTTTTTTAAGATTTTTTTTTTTTTAACATTTATTCATTGAGAGAGAGAAAAACAGAGAGAGTACAAGCAGGGAAAGGCAGGGGGCAGAGGGAAAGGGAGAAGCAGACTCCCCGCTGAGCCAGGAGCCCTACATGGGGATCGATCCCAGGACCTGGAGATCATGACCTGAGCTGAAGGCAGCCACTAAACCATCTAGCCACCCAGGCGCCCCTCTTTGTGTAGTTTTGGATGTAAAGAGCATCAGAAAAATATATAACAAGTACATCAGACAAGAGATGTGGCGTAATTCCTTTAAAATAATTTTAACTTTTTTACAAGCACGTTATTTTAAAGAAAACTATCAAGTAACTGATAGTACAGATGGTACCTAAAGGGTGATCTGGGAGTGCTTAAGATTTCGGAAACATGAGCGCAGACTTTGGGGGCTCTTTCTGTCCTGCCAGCCACAGGAGGACTCCTGTGGCCCCGTGCTCCCCAGTGTTCTCCTAACCGCAGCCCCAGAACATACCCGCCGAAGTTACTACCTCCGTTTCACAGGTGGATCCTAAAGGCCCAGAGGGGTTCTCAGCAAGTGCGTGGCTTGGAGAGCTGGGCTCATTCTCCACTGCCACCCTGATGTCACTCAGCGGTCGCGCCCAGCTTCCCGCCCCAGCACAGGTGTACACAGGGTGTCCTCACTGAAAGTATCCGTGAGCCCATCAGCAAAGTCAGCCCGGCTGGAGAGAGCCCACCATGAGACTTGGGCCAGCTGTTTCTCTCTCTCTGGATCTTGGATCCCATCTGTCCAATGGGAGCCTGCTCAGTGAGATGGGACGGGAGTCAGAGTCTCCTCCAGCTACATGTTCTTAGAGTCAGAGTTTGTGACAGCCCCTGAAAGTCTAGGGAACTGTGGTAGGAATAGGCTGGAGAGGCTGCTTCAGCATCTCAGGCCCCATTTCTGTGCAAATTGCTCTGAACTGTATGTAAAGGGCCTGGAGACCCAGAAAATGCTTCCCAGTAGGGTCCCCTTGAGACAGCTCCATCTCCCTGGGAGATCCCGTTAGTTTGGGCCTGATTTATGGGGTCTTCCGAGGATATTTCTCTCCCTGCTGCAGTTGTGGGTGCTGCCTGATAGGGTGACTGACTATCCAGTTTGCCTGGATCCCACAGGTTCCTGAGTGGTGAGACTTTCGGTTTTAAAACCAGGATGGGGGTGCCTGGGTGGCTCAGTGGGTTAAAGCCTCTACCTTCGGCTCAGGTCATGATCCCAGGGTCCTAGGATCGAGCCCCGCATCGGGCTCTCCACTCAGTGGGGAGCCTGCTTCCTCCTCTCTCTGTCTCTGCCTGCCTCCCTGCCTACTTGTCTGTCAAATGAATAAATAAAATCTTAAAAATAAATAAATAAATAAATAAATAAATAAATAAAACAAACCAGGATGGTCCCAGGATGAGTTATCTCCCTGCCGGGCCCTGTGTTGAGAGCCTGGCTCTGGTTTCCTCCTAGAGTTATCACGTTCCAGATGGAAAGAGCAGGGGCTCGGAGGGAAAAATGCCTTTCCAGGCTCAGAGGTGACACTGGGGGAGCTGATTTGCAAACCCAGGTCTGGGGTCACAGGGGTAGAAGCATGGACATAAATTGTTACAGTGGCCCAAGAGCCTGAGTGTGACATGGGCCAGGATGAAGTGAGGGAGAAGGTCAGTGACTCTGAGTCAATATCAAGGCCCTGCTTTCTGGGGCTCTCTGTCTCCAAAAGGACACTGTCTTCTTTTCTATGAAGGTCAGAGGCTTCATCCTTAACTTGTTGAGTAAGCTTGAACAAATCAATTACTTCTCTGGGTCTCAGGTGTTCCTAACTAGAAAATGGAGAAGTTATCTTGGATCCCCGTTAAAAAGAGGCTTAGGGATCAAAAGGTTGAATGGCCTCTCCATTGTCTAGGTGAGAGAAATTGAGGCCCCCAAAGAGAAGTGACTAAGTCTTATAATTGCACTTGTCTGTGGCAGGGGAGAAGCTGGCCAAAACTCAAAAAGAAGCAGAGTTGACAGGAAGAGAGTCTAACAGAGGGAGAGAGAGCGGGGAGAGAGGGAAAGAGAGAACAAGCAAGAATTAGCAGCTGACCTTATTTGGTTTCTGGATCTAGCTGTGCCTGAAGTCCAATGGGCATCTGAATGATTAAGTCAGTAAATGCCTTCTTTTACTTAAGCCAGCCTGAGATATGTTTCTCTCACAACACAAAGAGTCCTGAGCAATTTATACCAGTTCCTGTATCCTTCCATTCGGGATCTGGAGATACGTGTATTAAGTAATTAATTTATTCACCCATTCAACAAACGTTTATTAGTACCCATTATGACATAGGTACTATGTAAGGTGCACAGCGTGGATATAGCCATAAATGATATACAACGGGAGGGGGTGCTCAAAGAACTCACAATCCAGTTGGGAGGGTCATATAGGAAAATAAATTAGTGTGATAAAATGTAAGGAAATCTGCAGAGAGAGAGACCATGAGCAGAGAGGGAGAGGCTGAAGCACCATGAGGCAGACATGGGACTGGCCCAAGCATGCAGGCAAGAAGATGGAAACATTGGTGTGTTCTTTGGGAATGATGTGAAGTAGTTGAGGGGAGGAGTGGAAGGGGGTAAGAGGGGCCAAGGGAAGAGGAGCCTTCTGTGCCTGGAGGCCATTTAAAGGCAGACTAGCCCTTGCTCTGTTACTTAGATCTGGGTGGACCTGAGAGTCTCCAAGATGAGTAAGACATGATCCCTCCCAGGGTGGTAGGGGAAACCAGAAGCCCATGGATCAGGGAGCTGGGATATTATAGACACCAAGAGAGAAATCCACCTGCTGAGATCTGAGGGCAGTGGCCAACGCTAGCTGGGGGAGAGGACGACAGACAAATGTGCCTATAAAAATAATCTAGTCTGGGTCTTTGAAAGGAGGGTGTGGTAAGCAGGGGTGAAGCATATTCCAGGGAGGGCTTTAGGGGCAGGGCGGGCAGGGAGTGGGGCTGTGAAACAGGCAGCCATGTGAGCAGCCCCAGGCAGACAGTGTAAATCCTACTCTGCTGTTGCTTCCTGTGGGTTTTCCTCAAAGCAGATCCTGAGGCAAGGGTTTGGGTGCAAGTGGTGTCTCCAGGAGATGATCCCAGCGCAGCAGGGGCATGAGGACGGGAGACCCAGAGGAGCAGGAAGCCAATACAGGGCATGTTCATGAGTGGCCAACTGCTGTGGGCACCTGGAGCTCAGTCCTGCTGAGACTTCCACGGAGTGTCCAGAAGGATTCCAAATTATCCCCGGGAGGGCCGGGAGGCTGGAACCTTTCCTTCATTGACTGAGGGCTGCCCCTGGGGTTTTAACTCCCTGTCTGTCCTGCCTGCCCTGGATGGGTCAGTGCCCTCTAGCAGGACAGACAATACCCTTGGCAAGGCACCTTTGGGATCTGTCACCAGGGGACCCCCTGAGGCAGGTCGAAGGTGGGGCTGGGGACTAAGAGCACCTGCCTCCGCCACTCATCAGCTGTATGAACATGGCCTCTCCGTGCCTTGGTTCTCTTGCCTGTAAACAGGGGCTGATAATGATACTTCCTGCACAGACATCCTGAGATGTAAATGCTTAACCCAGGCATGTAAATGGCTCAGAAAATGGCAACTGTGAGCATTTTGGGGGGAACTGAGAATAGTTCTGCGTGTCTAGAATGGAGGATGGGGGCCAGCAGGGGCATCAAGAAACAGGTGGGAAGGGGAAAGCAGAGGTGAACCAGAAGGGCCTCGACTGTCAACACAGGAGACAACTATGAACTAGAAAGGCAGCTGAGGGACACTAGGGAGGGGAAGGAGCAGGCCTTGGGGGCAGACGGAGGGGAGAGAGTTTGGGATTGTTCCCTGAACATCTCTCTTGGGCCAGGCCCAGGCCTTTGCTCCTTCATAAAGAATTTCACAGTTTGTCTGTCCCAAGCACTCACCTGGGAGGTGGGTTCCAGCCTGCAAGGCACTCTTCGGAGGGGGCAGGGAGAGGACACTGGAGCAGAAATAAGGAGAAGGTGGGACCCGAGGGGCCGATGGAGCTCAGGAGGAGGGAAGTATCTGTCACTTCTGGGTGGAGAGGTCAGGAGGTGCTTCTTTCGGTGGAATAGGGGTGAGAGCGTATAATATGGGATCTGGGCATTACAGGGAAGGACAGACACGGACAGGTGGAAGGTCCAACCCGAGTGCGGACAGAGAGGGGGACGTTTGCAGGGGTGCTGACCAACGGGCAAGTGAGAAATTGTCACCGCAGCTCCAAAATGCACATCTCACTGTGAATCTGTTATCTTGGCATGTTTCATCTAAGACTTGTTTTATGAGTAAGGCACTGCCAGGAGCCTAAGGACAGGCCTCCAAAAATGGTGAGAGGGCTGAGCCATTAGAATCAAAGCACGCAGAGTTGGGAGATGCACACTCAACCAGGAAAAGCGATCTAATGAGATCATGGTGAAGCTCCAATAGTGTCCTCTACAGGGGAGTGCTTGGGAAAACCTTATCAACATAAAAAAATGTTAGTACCCTTTAACCTTCGATCTCACTTCCAGAATTTTCTCCTATAGACACACTGAAGAAGCAGCCCAAATACTTATCAGTGGGGTCGGCATTCTGGTCCATTATGGTCATTCACACACTGGCTTATTATACAGCTGTTAGAACTGATATGAAAATATCTCCCAGGTATAACATTAAGTGGAAAAGGCAGGTGTAAAATATCGTGGGGAGGAAGGAATTATTGGTATATAATCTACACTCGCAAAGGGATGGTAATTTCCAGGTAAGATAAATTGTTATCGGTGAGAAGGGGACTGGGAACCTGGGGAGGGCAGGGAGACTATTTCTATCTTCAGTAATAATTGAATATTTAATCGTGTGCATATGTTACGTTTGTAATAATTTCTGAACTGGTTTTCAGACAAAAGAGACTGAATCTGGTAACTCAAGTCCCTGGAAACCACACATATGTTTGTGACTCTTCCATTCGCCTGACCCCGATGCTCTGAGGACCAATGCAGAAGTGGGTTTCTCATTCAGCCCAGCGTTGTCACTGGGAAAATTTTGGTTTGGTTCAATGAGATTGTTTCATCTGTCTCATTTGTTTCTGCTTCGTGTTGTATAATTTACTCTGAAGATTAGATTGTATTTTATATCTCACTCTAAAATTTTTATAATAGCCACTGGCCAAAAGCACTAACGATCTGATTTTGACAGCTGTGTAAATTACCAGCCTGCACCAGACTGTGCCTGTCTGGCCCCATCTGGGTCATCCTCCCCCACCCATACCCCTGGAACCCTGAGGAGCAAGTCCAACCCCATGACCCCCACTGCTGCTGAAATCTCCCTAGGATTTTCACTTTGAGTTTTCACGGAAGCCCTGGGAGGCAGAGACCATCCAAGCTCTTTTAAAAACAAGGAAATAGAGTCACAGAGAGGTGAAGTTGTTTTCCAAGTTCACATTAGCCAAGATCTGGCTGAACCCAAATCCGAGCTCCTGTTTGGCTGAAAGGGCTGGATCTGGGTTGAGAAAACACTAACGAGGCAGGAGAGGTCAGTAGGACCAGACCAGGAGGTGCCTGGAATGCCAAGGTGGAGGACACTGGAAAGCAAGGGAAGTTTTATCCTTCCTCCTCTATTCTTTGTTTAGAAGGAACTTAGTGCCGTCTTAAGATCTTTGTGGCCACTTCTCTCCAAAAAGTGTTTCTTGGTTTTCTAGCCTTTGGGTGTTCATTCATTCATTCAATGAATTCACACGCTGAAAACTGTTGAGTCTAGGGACACAGACCCACATTGGACATGACCCCACCCCCACCCACCCCCAAAGAGTTCTCAGTGTCAACTAACAGTGACAACTCAGAGATCCATGTTTTGAGCTGGAGGAAGCTCAGCGGGTTGTAGGAACACAAAGGAAAGACATAACAGGGGCGCCTGGGTGGCTCAGAGGGTTAAGTCTCTGCCTTCGGCTCAGGTCATGATCTCAGGGTCCTGGGATGGAGCCCTGCCTCAGGCTCTCTGCTCAGCAGGGAGCCTGCATCCCCCTCTCTCTGCCTGCCTCTTGCCTACTTGTGATCTCTCTCTCTCTGTCAAATAAATAAATTTTTAAAAATCTAAAAAAAAAAAAAGACATAACAGTCTGGGGAGGGGGTAGTCAGAGGGCCATGGAGGGTTTTTTTTGTTTTGTTGTTTTTTTTTTAAAATATTATTTATTTATTTATTTATTTGACAGAGAGAGATCACAAGTAGATGGAGAGGCAGGCAGAGAGAGAGAGAGAGAGGGAGGGAAGCAGGCTTCTTGCTGAGCAGAGAGCCCGATGTGGGACTCGATCCCAGGACCCCGAGATCACGACCTGAGCCGAAGGCAGCGGCTTAACCCACTGAGCCACCCAGGCGCCCTGAGGGGTTTTAATTTGGGGAGGAAAGGAAGATGGTTGGCTGGTTTGGTTTTTAAAAGAACCCCTGGTGTATCAGGTGGGCAGTGAACTGGAGGGAAGGACGCTGGAGGCAGGCAGACCCGTGAGGAGACTGATGCAGTCATCCAGTTCAGAAACGATGACTTCAAATTGTACCTTTTAAGCAGCTACCATCCCGTCCACCTGCCCACTCAGGATTCCTGAGAACCCCAGAACCTTGCCCAGCTCAGTTCCATCCCCCAAGTTGACCCTAACTGGCAGAGAGGAAATCTAGACATCACCCTCCTGGATCCAGACACGATACTCCTAGTAATGCAGCCAAAGATGGCACTCATGTGCAGGCGAACACGAGGTCTTCTTCATACCTTTCGAACGGACCGAGGTACACAGCACATCAGTTATTGTCCAGTCAGAGAAACAAAAAGTAGATATTTCAGGCAGAGAACAATGGAATGTGAGACATTTATAACAAAGATTCTGGGGTCGGGGAGCAGAGGAGCAAGAGGAGACCCCGTTATCCAGAAGCTGCTACCACATGGGGCGGGGCTCACAAGCCAGCTCTCCCTGCTGGTGGCTGAGTGCTGCCACTGGTAGGAGTCACTCTCTACACCCCCACCACTACTGGACGACCTGACACTGCTAGAGTTCACAGTTCTCAGCAGTCAACTGAAGCCGTCTGTGGCTGCCACTGCTCTGTTCAATCTCTTGCTAGGACTGCCCCTTGACTGGCCCAAGGGGCCTCCACTCGTGATTGTAGTTGGCAGGCTTCTAGTCCAGCAATAACAGGAGAGTAGAGAAGGGTGAGGAGGGACTGAGCCCTCTGCAAATACTTGGCCCACAAGACCTCCTCATCCATCGAAGCAGATAACAGAAGAACCCTTTTGCTGACATCAGACAGAAGCAGAAGGCTTTATGTCACTTACAGCCCCAGGGTGGGAGCCAGACGAAGCTTTGAGATGGATGAGACCTTAGGACCAGGTTTGGGTTTTTTTGTTGCTGTTATTTTAAGATGTGGTAAAACTCTTTTCCCTGATGTGGCAGCTGCATGGGTCCCAGGAAGCAGCTCTGGTTGAGGCCGGGAAGGGGATCTGGACCACACACAGGGAGCCCCTCTCTGCAGTGGGCCCCTCCTCACTACGGCTCTCCTGGCGACCCCTAAGGGGACGTCCCGTAACCACCTGACTTGGGCCCAGGTCTTAATTTATAAAGACTGAGTGACAACACAGAGAGGTTCACGCCACTGAAAGAATTTATTGCTTGTGGCTCCTGAGGGAAGGGAACAGACCATGCCACATAGGGCCATGTAAGGAAGCACCGGGATGGGTCAAAAGGCAGAAGCAGGAATGGGGGAAAGGCAGAAGGCCATAGTCGTTATTGGGATTTCTGCAGGAAAGGCAAGGCAAGCCAGAGTAGACAGCTTAGAACTGGTTAATCTGAGTACTTGCGGTAGGCTCTGGGGCACAAGGGCTGTCCCTGGTTGTCTGGGAGCTGATCCTGGACTACTTTAGAGCAAGGGAAATACCAGCTTGCTGTGTGAGAGCTGGATGGAGGAGATGGTTCAGAGCACGGGCTCTGGATCCCACAGCAGACATAAACGACTATGACCATTCATTTGTCTCTGTGACTGATGGATGCCAAACAGACAAATTCAGATTCTAAGAAAACAGAGTTAGAACAAGAGCTCAGCGGAAAACCACTGGTCTTATCTTACTCTCACACATATACCCATTTTGCAGATGGGACAAGGAAAAGGACCTCCATCACATTCTGCATTGAATTTGGGTGGAGGTGAGGATTCAGTCTACCTCCTGTCTCTCTACCCAAGCCCCCTTCCCCCTACGCCTATATGCTGGTAAGTGTCGGGGTGGGCGGGGTGTTGTCTGCAGTGCTTTCCTGCACATTGTTGTTTTTTTTTTTTTGCCCTAACTTCCCCATGCCAGCTGCATTGAGCCTCCAGACCTGCCAGCTCTCTTGTTCCACCCCAAACTAGCCAAGCCCAGCTGGGCAGCAGATGAGACATCACCTGTCCGATGGTGGCTTCTGTATCAACAAGGCTGCGTTTCCGGAACGTGTGAGTCCAACACAGCCAGCTTCAGGATGCCGTGCACAACAGGGGACCACTGTCCAGCAAGCCTTTTCTGCCCACTCCCTTTGGAAAGGAGGTCTTCCCTTGCCTGCGTGCACAGGTACATGCACACCCCTCCACCATCACCACTCCCAGCATGCTCTCCTCCCTTGGACTTCAGTTCTAACCTCCCTTGCCCAGACAGCACCCACGTGCGTGAGCTCCCGCAGATCCTGTCTCTCTAGGCACATGTCTAGTAGTTGGTATCTCTTGGTTTATCTCCCCACTGGCTGTTAGCTTCCTGAGGATGGGACCCTGCCGGTCCAATTTCAACTTCATCTCCAGTACCTGACATACATAAGGCACACAATAAATGTGTGTTGAGAGTGAGTGAGTGAGCAATGAGAATGGGACTCAAAGGGGAGAAATGGGGAGGCCAGGTCCGCAAAGGCTGTTAGGGGGAGTGAACATTCTGGGCTGTTTCCCCTGCCCCTTCCCTCCCCAGGAGCTCAGGCACCAGGGAGAGGATTCTGACCTCCGCCCCTCACTGCCCTCATACCCCAGCGCCTGGGGTCTCCCATCCCTGAGAAATAGAAGAGCCTAGGGGTCCTTCCCTCCCCCCCCCACCGCATGACACCTGCCCGTGGAGAGTTCTCCCTTCCCCCCCTTCCCCTCCCCCCCAAGAGAAAAAGGAGAGAGGGAGCGGGAGCACGGAGCCCACTCCACCTGCGCCCACCGCTTCCGCCTCCGTGAGGCCCATGCAATCTGCAGCCCGACCTCAATTAGCCTGGTGCCCACGCGCGCCAATTACCCCGTCAATCACTGCTCTGGAGGCAGTGGAGGGGAGAGAGGGAGAGGGATGGGGGAAGCGAGGGCCAAGCTGGAGCAGCCTGGGGGCTGGGGGGTGGAGGGATGATGGAGGGCGGACTGTCTGGAACTGGTAGGTACTCCTGGGGAAGAGCCTCTGGGTCCCTTCTCCCTGTAGTGTTCAGAGCTCGGGGACCTCTCTCATCCCTATTTTGGACTCCTCCAAGATGGACACCAGGAGGACTTCCTCCTCCCAGCCCTGCCCACCTGCCCACGCCCCACTCCTTTCAGCCCCTTTATAAGCCTCAGTTTCCCCATCCACGGGATGTAAGCTCAGTAGAAGAGAGCCAGTGTCTTGCCTGTCTTGCACACCTTAGATGAGTAGTGAGTAGTGAGTAGTGACAAATAAAAGGGCCAATCTGTTATATAAGAATCAAAATAATACCACGGAAGACATTTGTTGGGATTGTTAAAAAGAAAACCACAGGCCCAAAACGGACTTACTGGGGTTTGGCCCACATCACCGATGTGGACCTAATACCCAGCCTGAATGCAGTCTCCGCCTTCCCCAGGACTGTGATCTGAACCAGTCAATCTGTCATTTGCTGGCCAGCAACCGGTGAGGTAAGCCACTGTAATGAAACCCTTTTGTTCCCCAAATGGAGGTGACCCTACCTGAAATAATCCTTTTTGTTTGTGTGTTTATGATTTCCTTGTCGTGCTTTTTTAACCCCTTTCTGCCTTTCTGTAGCCCTTTGGAGCTCCTTTCTATTGCTAGATGGGATGCAGCCCAATTCATGAATCTTTGAATAAAGCCGATTAGATCTTCAAATTTACTTGGTGGAATCTTTGTTATTTAACAGGATAAAGCAAGATGTCTAGAGAATTATAGAGAATTGGCCCACAGTGAGTGCCTGCGAAATGCTGTTATCATTTCCATCCATTTAGTCAAATAACGCCTAATGGCCCTTTCTTTGTGCTGGGCTCCCGGCTGGGTGCTGGGCTCCCGGCTGGATGCCGGGGCCTTAGCCAGGCTAGGCTGATATACACAGGAGTTCATGGTCTGCTAGTTTTGACTAGACTGTTAAGGTTTGTAATCTCCACATGATGCCTCCTTTTTCAGGCCCCAAATCTTTTTTGACGTTGAAAAATAGATGGAGGCACAAAGAGGGGATGGAGGAATAAGATAACTGGGTAAGACATTACCGGGGAGATGACGTGATCCCCGCTCCTATCCTTGAAGCATTTCCCGCCCCACAGAGCAGAAAGGCAATGCACAGGGTCCCCTAGAGTGGTATCCCCAGCATTTTTTAAAAAAAAGATTTTATTTCTTTATTTGACAGAGATCACAAGTAGGCAGAGAGGCAAGAGGGGCGGGGTGGGGGGACGGAGCAGGCTCCCCGCTGAGCAGGGAGCCCGATGCGGGTCTTGATCCCAGTACCTCAAGATCATGACCTGAGCCCAAGGCAGAGGCTTAACCCACTGAACCACCCAGGTGCCCCTCCCCAGCACTCTTTTTGTCTTCCTTCTTCTGGTTCCTTTGGGGAACACTTCCCTCCCCAATTCTAGGCTTGTGGAGGGGCTGTAGTCAAGACACTACATGACCAGGGTGGCCCAATCAGAGCCCTCCATCAACCCCAGTGATTGGTCCAAGGGCAGCATGCAGCCTGAGCAAAGCCAATCAGAGTTTGCCCTGGGACTGCTGTAGAGCCCCTGGAGAAAGGCTCTCAGCTATGGATGCTGAAATGGGGCTTATGCCTGGTGTTGTTGGTAGCCATTTTACTGGCCAGGGAGAGAGCTTTTTTGCATACGTGAAGCCACACCTGGGAAAGATGGAAAGAAAAACACAAAGAGACATTGTTTGAGTCCCTGGTTCTCTCATTTACGTGAGCCAACATATTGAGTCTTGCTCAAGCCAGCCGAAGTTGGGTTTCGTTCAACCGCAACCAAGGGTCTTCTGTTTTCAAATTTCCACAAGGGGCATGTCTTTCTATTAGAACAAAAAAAATAGAGAGAGATGCCCTTAGAGGTACGCAGGTGCAAAGGTGAAAACTATTGCTTTCTTTTCTGTTCATTTGTGCTTTGTAACATTTCTATAATGGCAAGTGTTATTCTTGTCTTAAGGGAAAAAACAAGGCAATTATTTAAGAACAGATAATTCACCTCTGATATTGAAACATAATAATGAGTGAAAGAAAGCAAGCCCGGAAGTTCATATTGTATGATTCCATTCACACGAGATTTAAGAACTGATGAACTGTGTCTACAGTATAGTACCAGAGATCAGGAAGAGGGGCTATCCCTGGGGGGATGTGGACTGGGAAGGGCACAAGGGAAACTTCTGGAGTGGTGGAAATATTATGTTGATCTGGGTATTGATTATATGGGTGTATACCAATGAAAAAGTCACTGAGCTGTACACTTAAGGGTGTATGTATTCTATGGGGTGTATATGAGACCTCAATAAAAATGTTTGTATTTTTTTAATCTTATTTTACTTACTTATTTCTTATGTAATCTCTAACCCCAACGTGCGATCAAGAATTATATGTTCTACTGGCTGAGCCAGCCAGGCGCCCCAAATAAAAATATTTAAATAGGCAAATAACGTGTATTTATATCTCTGAGCACTTCACACCTCTACAAGCTCCCCTCCGCTTAGCACACAATCCCATTGTAATTTTATATGGAAAATGAGAAGTTTTTCTTCTAGGGATGACAATTTAAGTTAAACATTAAAATAATTAAAGACATTATCATGAGGGCCCCAGCCTTCTCTCACCACCTTGGGACAGTCTTTCTCCCCTCCTGAGCTCTCCAGGCATCCTCATCACCCCCGGGGGTACTATCTCAGAGTAAGAGGAGAGAGAATTGTAGGCTAGCAGACGCAACAGGATGCCTCCTCTTAGAACAAAGAACAGCCTGGCATTTGGAACAGAAGAGCCTTGCTTCCCCAGCAACTTGGCAAAAGTGATTTCTAGTATTAATGGGTGGAACCTTCTCCTGGATTGATCCCCCCTTTCATAGGACTAATTATAGATTTATTAATATTTATGGGCCTCTCGTCACAGCCGATAGCTCTTGTTTGAGGACGTTAAGCCTTATCTCACTACCTCCAGGAAGGGGCATTTGAAGCCAGCTCTAATTGGGTGACCCACAATCAAGATAGAAGGGAAAAATGACAATAGCTCTCCTGTTGCCATATATTAAAATACGATCCGCCCAGCTTAATGATTATCTTTAGAATTAATAATCTTGCTAGTCCAGGTTTGGGCTCTAATAGCGGGGAAATCGTATTAAATACTTTGCTAAGAGCAATCAGCTTTTTGATAAGGCTAATGGCCCTGCCCCTGGCTGTTTCTCATCTCTGAGCTCTCTGTTTTCCTTCCCTGGCGGAAGGCCACTCTGTCCATTTCACTTGTCTCTAAGTCAGCATCACTGGGTGCTGGGTCCTGATGGGGCTCCCACGCCTCTCTTACCCCTATCCCATCCATCTTAGGTGCTACAGTGAGATTTATCTTTGGGAGCTGCTGCTCTGGCCCTGCCATGCCCCTACTCTATGATCTTTAGTGACTCTCCATTGCCTACCATAAGGCGAGCATGAGAGGGCATCTAGCCCTCCGCAATCCAGCCCCAAGTGCTCTATACTGTGTTTCCTTCCAGGATCCAAATCTTCAGCTGCACTGGCTAATCGGGTCTCTGTTACCAGGCCACACCCTGGTGTCAGAGAAATGACTCAGGTTTGGGAATCAGGGTACCCAGAGTCAGACCCCAAGGCTACCATGCTCAGATGCTTTGAACCTCAGTTGCCTCACCTGCAAAATGGAGAGAAAATGTTATCTTGCATAGTTAGTTACAAGGATTGCATGTGATCTGGTAGGGTCCGGCAAACCCCCAGAACTGGTGTACAGCCCCATTGCGCCCACCCTCTTCCTAGTTCCGCTACTTTATATCCCTCTACTTGGCGTGCAGAAGACTGTGGGGCTTCAGAGCTGAAGTAACTGAGAATTCAGATTCCCGTTCCAGTGATCTTGGCAGGTGTCTTAATCTCGCTAAGCCTCAGTTTCTTTATCCAAGAAATGGGGATAATAGTTCCTACTACCTACTGCTCTTGTGAGTTTTAAATGACAATGCAGACAACAGACTTCCAGTGCCTAGCACACAGTGAGTTCTCAATAAACATTATCACCCTGTTGTTTCATTCCTAGTCATCAAAGCATCAGTCAAAGGAAGCCCTCACACACCTTGCCTTTTTCTGATCCTCTGGGACTGTTTGGTACTTTCCAGGGGACGCTCAGATGCATCCATCCCACCCCTCTCCCAGCCCCCAGCTGGGGTCTGGGTGCTTAAAGCCCAGATCATGCCCCACTCTGCACTCCCTAAGACGCTCGGTGTCTGGGATGAAGGTTGGTCCAATATGACAGTGATTACAGCTAAGGACCGAGCGTTCACTATGCACCAGGCACTGAGGTGGGTGCTCTACAGCAATTAACTTTTAGAGCAATTGATTTTTAACATTCAGAGCAATGAACAAATAATTCACTCCTATAGCAGTTAAGGCAATTCATTCTTACAAACAACTCCGTGAGGTGGGTTCTATTAGTATTCCCAGTTTATAGGGCAGAAAACTGAGGTATGGAGAGAGGTGAAATGACTTGGTCTGGGCCACCCCGGAAGTAAAGGAGTGAGGGGTCACGTGCAGGCTAGGGGGTGCCAGGAGCCCTTGTCAGGGTGAGTTCAGTGAGCAGAAGAGGGAAGCCAAAGCCCTAGAGGCAAGGGAGCAGGAAGGGCATGAAACACATAACATCAGCACCCTCCTCCAAAGAGAGCCAGAATGGAAACCTGCGGGAGGTGGGGGTGGGGGGCGGCAGAGGTCAAAGTCAAATCCAGTGAGGTCAGTTCACTAAGGTGGAGTGGGGACGGGGTCTGTGTTTCCAGATGTATGGGAACTAGGGCTCGCCCTTCCATGTAGAGGGGTCAAAGAGCAGTGGAGGGAGGAGAGCCCTGGACTCCCCAAACAGTTGCCCCATGTCACCTTCTCCCCTCCTCCTAGCAGCCATCACCAGGACAGCGATTAGGCTCTGCCGACAGGTGCCAGGCAAGCTCCCACTATCGCTGGCAAGGCCCCTGACAGCTGCTCCAGCTGTCTCTCATCAGAGAGAACACACATCTGAGACCAGACTGATGAGGTTGTCTCCAGACAGGCGACTGTGGAGGGAGAGGGAGACTGGCGCTCTTACAGTGTGCACCCCGCCCATCTCCCCAGCAGCACACAGCAGGAGGTTCTTAATCACCAAGAGCTTCAGGCCCTTGCTCCGGGCCCCCTTGACCTCACTGGCACCTGCCTGTGCACAATCATGCCCTTCCACAGTTCTGAGAGTCCATCCGTGCACCGCGGGACAAATACATACATGTGCATGGACACTGGTGTGCACGAGCCCCCAATACGTGCATCAGCAGTGGAATGCAAGTGTGCACAAATGGGTGCAGGATGTGCACATTCAAATCAGCTCTCTAACAGGAGGGCTCCTATAAGCGCACACATACACCCGTTCAGGCTTTGATTCCTGCACAGTCAGGAACGCGAACGTGCATGCTCTCAAATTCACACATGTACACACCGCATCTACATCTGTCTTCTTCTCAAAGGAAGATTCTGAGCCAGGGATTTAGACGGAAGTAGTTTGGGATCACAGAAAACCCAGTGAGGAAGACAGGAGAGGAGTGTATGTTAATGGGTGCGTTATCACCTGGGGACCCGCCGGGGACACAGTCCTGCTAGACAAGGTTCTGAGAGACTATGTGGACCCCGCTTTGATATTCTGCACTGAAGGGCAAGGAAGCTGGGTCTGTTCTCTAAAATTGATGACTGTCATTAGTTGAGTGTGGCTCCTGGGCATGAAGTCTCCTGTGCTTCTAGGTGGAGCACACCCAGGAAACGCCCTTAGATGAGACCCGGAAAACCACAGCATATGCAAGAGCTGTCTGCAGAGACCTAGAAGGTCTGCCACCCACAGCACACAACCCAATTGCTCTCAAAACCATGTACAAAAGGGGATTGGAAAAAAAAAAAACCACAAACCTCATGAAACAATGAGATATCACCTCCTGCCTGTTAGAATGGCCATCATCAAAAAGACAAGAGAGGGGCCCCTGGGGGGCTGACTCAGCGTTGTGAATTCAAGCCCTGCGTTATCATTATCGGTGTGGATGGAAAGAGAAGGGTGGGAATATAAATCTGTGCAGCCACCATAGAAAACAGTGTGGAAGATCCTCAAAGAATTAAAAATAAAAATAACATATGATCCAGCAATTACATTTCTGGGACTATATCCAAAGGAAACAAAGACACTAACTCCAACAGATATCTGCCCCCACCCATGCTTATCGCAGCATTATTTACAATAACCAAGACCCACATACAACCTGAGTGTCCACCTTTGGAAGACTGGGTAAGGAAGTTGTGGTATATATACAATGAAGTATTGTTCCACCATGAAGAAGAGGAAATCCTACCTTTGCAACAACGTGGATGGATTTTTAGGGCATTGTGCTAAGTGAAATAAGTCAGAATAAAAAGACAAATACTGTATGATCTTACTTATATGTGGGGGGAAAAAACACAAAACAAAAAAATCATAGGAAAAAAAGATCAGATTTGTGGTTACCAGAAGCATTGGAGGAAAAGGGGAAAACTGGACAAAAATGGTCAAAAGGTAGACTTCCAGTGACAAAATAAATAAGCACTAGGGACCTGATGTACAGCTCGACGACTACAGTTAATACTCTGGATGACACATAGGAAAGTCGTAGAGATTAAATCCTGAGTTCTCATAAGGAAAAAAACTTCCTTTCTTTTTTTGCTTTCTCTTTTTATTGTATTCTTAGGAGTTGAAGGATGCTAACTAAAACTTATTGTGGTCATCATTTCACACTCTGTGTAAGTCAAACCATTATGCTACACCCCTTAAACTTATATGGTGATGTATGCCAATTTTATCTCAATAAAACTGAAAAAGAATGAAAGAAACTAAGAAATGAAAAGACCAAGAGATAATGAAATTTGAAAAACTTGAAAAAGATGCACCTTATGCACTGATTCCAAGAGGTGCATTTAAAGCACGTTGATGTCCTTGACATTGGAATATACCTTCCAATGAAAAGAAGCAAGAATGTTCAGATTGCTTCCCGGTACATAAAATGTGGGTACATGCTATCCTTGATAGAGATTTAATATTTCGTGGAATATGATCTATTCATACGTGCTGCCGTGTGCCTAGAACATCTCTGAAAGGATACACAAGAAACTAGGGAAATGGCATAAGAGGGACACTAACTTATTTTATAACATCTTTTTTGAGATAGAGTTCAGTTGCAATAAAAATCCATTCTTTAAAAGTAGATGTTCCGTTTTCCGTGTATTCATAAAGATATGCAACCACCAGTATTATCTAATTCCAGAACATTTTCGTCATCCCCCAAAAGAAATCCCCTACACATTATCACCCATTCCCCAGTCCCCCTCTGCTCCCAGCTCCAGGCAACCACGAATCTGCTTTCTGTCTCCATAAATTTGCCTTTTCTGGACATTTAATGTAAATGTAATCATATAGTATATAGGCTTTTGTGTTGGCATTTCACTTAGCACAAAATGTTTTTAGGATTCATGCATGTTGTAACATGTATCAATACTCCACATTCCTTTTCATGGCTTAATAATATTCCACTGTATGGAATATTTGGTTTATCCATTAATCAGTTAATGGATATTTGTGTTGTTCCCCCTTTTGCTATTATAAATAATATTGCTATGAACATACCTGAACAAGTTTTTATATGGGCATATGTTTTCATTTGTCTTGGATATCTACCCACAAGTGGAATCATTGAGCCATATGGTAACTTTATGTTTAAACTTTTGAGGTTCCCATTCCCATTAATGGTGTATGAATGTTTCAATTTCTGCAAATCCTGGCCAACATCCTTTATTGCTCTTTTGAAATCATTATTATTATTATACTCATCCTAATGAATATAAAGTGAGATCTCATTTATTTCTCCTCTAATTTTATTATTTACTTTCTTTTGCTTGCTTTGGGTTTATTTTTTCTTCTTTCTCTAGTTTCTTGTGGTGTAAGGTTAGGTTTTTGATTTGTGAGCTGTCTCTTTTTCAATATAGGTGTTTACAGCTATAAATTTCCCTCTAGGCCCTGCTTTAGCAGCATCCCATAAGTTTTGTTATGTTGAGGTTTCATTTTCCTTTACCTCGAAATATTTCCTAAGTCTTCTTATGATTGATTCTTTGACCCATTGATTATTTAGTACTGTGTTGTTCAATTTCTAGATATTTGTAGTTTCCCTAAGTTTTCCCATTATTAATTTCTAATTTCAATCTGTGTGGTCAGAAAACATACAGTGTATGATGTAAAACCTTTTAAATTTGAGACTTGTTTTGTGACTTAACATATTGTCTCTCCTGGAGACTATTCCATGTGCATCTGAAAAAAAATGCTGTTGTGGAGGGCAGTATTCTATAAATGTCTATTAGGTTACGTTAGCTCACAGAATTGTTTAAGTCTTTTATTTCCTTGTTGATCTTTGGCACAGTTGTTCTATCCATTATTGAAACTAGAGTATAGAAATCTCTATCTGTTACTGCTGAGTTGTATATTCCTACCATTTGTTCTGTCTATTTTTGCTTTGTGTATTTTGGGACTCTACTGTTAGGTACATTTGTGTTTATAATTCTTATCTATTCCTGATAAATTGATCTGTTTACCATTATAAAATATCCTTTTTTGTCTTCAGTAACAATTTTTCTCTTAAAGTTTATTTTGTCTAGGAAAGATTCTCCAGCTCTCTTTTGGTTCCTCTTTTCATGTTATATATATTTTTTCCTCTTTTTACTGATAAACTAGGATATATGTCCGCTATTTTGCTTTGTTTTCTGTAGGTCTCATGTCTTATTGTTCCTCTGTTCCTCCAATACTGTCTTCTTTTGTGCTAAATAGATAATTTCTAGTATGCCACTTTAATTCTCTTCTTGTTTCTTTTATTACATTTTTAAAAAAAATTTTATTGGTTTCCCTGGTGATTACAATTAACATCTTAAAAACAATTCAGTTTGAATTAATACCAATTTAATTTCCATGGTATACAAAACTTTGCTCCAGTGTAGCTCCCTTCTGTCACTCCTCCTTTGTACTATTGTCATACAAATTATGTCTTTATACATTATAAGCCCATCAACATAGTTTTATACTTATTGCTTTATATAGTTGCCTTTAAATCAGGTAAGAAAAGAAAAAAGTTACAGATAAAATTACATTTATATTGTTACATACAGTTGACCCTTGAACAACATTTGGGTTAAGGGTGCTGACCCCCCACACACTCAAAAATCTGTGTATAATTTTTGACTCCTCAAAACTTAACTACTAGTAGCCCATTATTATCTGGAAGCCTTACCAATAGAATAAGTAGTTAACACCTATTTTGCATGTCATATACGTGTGTGTGTGTGTGTGTGTGTGTGTGTGTGTGTGTATATATATATATACACATATATATGTAATGTTCTTACAATAAGCTAGAGAAAAGAAAATGTTATTAAGAAAATCATAAGGAAGATCTCTCTCTCTGTCTGCCTCTCTGCCTACTTGTGATCTCTGTCTGTCAAATAAATAAATAAAATCTTAAAAAAAAAAAAAAGAAAATCATAAGGAAGAGAAAATATATTTATAGTACTGTACTGTGAAAAATCCATGTATAATATGGGCCCATGAAGTTCAAACCCACATTGTGCCAGGGTCAACTGTGTTTACTTATCACTCTTATCACTCTTTGTTTCTTCATACAGACTTGTGTTACTGCTTAGTGTCCTTTCATTTCAGCCTAAAGGGCTCTCTTTAGTATTTCTTGTAAAGCAGGTCTGCTACTGACAAATTCCCTATTTTTTTTTTTTTTAATCTAAGAATGTCTTAATTCCTTCTTCTTTTTCGAAGGGTAGATTTGCTAGATAGAGAACTCTGGAAATCATTTCTCCCCTCCCAGGGTTTGTTGCTGCTGCTGCAGTTGTGTTTGCTTAATGACTTTCCTGGACTAATTCTATAAAGTATTCTTTGTCATTTGTGGCCAGTGAAGTCTCTGCTCAGTTAGCTCAGTGATCCGCTAATGATTGAACAAAGGTTTTCTTAAATGCCCTGAACCAGTAAGTCTCACATCCTTTGCCAAAGGGCTCTGTGTATATGTTGGGGGAATTTAAATTCTGCCTTAGCCTTCACTTCCTGCTTACACAGAGCCTTGAGTCAGACAGGAATGAAAAATTATGGCCTTCTCATGTCTTTCCTAAGCATACACATGCACATAGACTAGAAATTCATAGATTCCTAGGAATATGTTAGAACTTTCAAAATCCCTTACTCATTGCTCCAATTTTAAGATTTTTGATTAGTCTCTTCTTAGCTCCAACTGGTAATGCTGCCTCAGGCAGCTGTGATGTTAAACAATCGCCTTTGATTTTGTCAACAAATGTCCCTGGACATAGATCTTTTGCACGGAGGGAAAGCTCTAATTCAGATCAAATAAAGACAAGTCCTAAAAATGAAGATTTTGAGAAGCTGCTGGACAGGTCAAATAATGAAAATTTCCTGAGGATAGAGCCATTGAGGAGTTCCAGACCTGTTCTGTTCCCTCTAGTGGGTGCTAAGCTACTGGTTCATGGTTACTGTGGTTGCAAGGCCCTTGGTTTTCAAGATTAACATGTAGCTGGGAAGAGAGGATGGGATTAAAGCAAGTTAAGACATCATAAAATTCACTATTTTTACCAAGATTCAGCCATTTTTCTTCAATAAAGACTTCTTGGATTATTGTAAGTCTTCAGTTAATTCCAAACACTCCAAAAAAAAAAAAAAAAGTGTGTCTGAGAGTTTTTCCAGTGTTCTTGTTGCTTTTATGCAGGAGTAATCTTTGGAAGTCCTTCCTCCACCATTCCAGAAGTCAGCCACTTAGGACACTGGCTTTTCCTCTGCATCTTTTCTCATTGTATGAAATTTTTACCGCATCCAGGTGCTATCCAATCAAAAAGTAAAAAATATGTAAAAGCAAAAGTGCATATGCACAACTATATACGTGTACACACACTTTGATGTAGGAATCCATATACACAAACATTTTAATCTGTGATACCTATTTTTTCATTCATGTAGGGGAGTGGCAGCAACCAATCTGTGCTTTGGATAGATCTCCCCACTCCTGCTTGCAGGGTGGAGCACAAAGAGAAGGAGATGGGAGACAGAGAATCCAGGAAGAGGCTGGGAGTCATCCAGCAAGAGTGATGGTATGGCCTGGACTAGGCCCAGGGAAAGCTGCACATGTCCATAGCCAATTACCTCTGGGGGCCCCATGCATACGCAGGCCAGACACATGCATTTGTAGGTACACGGCTCACACCTGTGTTCAGGTGTGCGTGCATCCTGGAACATGATGTTAATATTAAAGAGAGATGCACTACAGCTCTCCCAGAGGGGCTGGAAGACTACCCCATAAGGGTCTGAACCCTAAGGAACCTGGTGAAAAGGACAAAATTCTGGAGGGGAGAGTATGAGAGAAGTGTAGTTTTCCAGGCCTGCTGCTCTGGGTCTACAAGCCTCGCCTCTGTTGTGCAGGACTCATTCCATGCTCTGCTCTGGGACACCTTATCCCACTATGCAGACCCCATCCAGATCCTTCCAGAAACCTTTCTCTAGGGCACAGCTTTAACAGCCACTGGGAGCTCCTTCTTGCCCGCCCCTCCACCTTGTTATCAGTTCTTCCTGTATCATCCCCGGTCACCTCCCATCCCTGTGAGCAATTTCTACAGATGAGGGTTGTGTTTGTTTCTTGACCTAATCCACCACTAGAGTTCACCCTGTCTTCAGGTCCCGGCACTTCACTGCGGGAAGCACACAGAGGCTGGAAGCTAGCTGGGTGAGCTCCCAGGTGGACCCACTAGATCATCTCAAACCCTCCTGACACCAAAGATCACAGGCTTTCTGTGATCTTTGTCTTCGACAACTCAGGATTTTTTAAAAATATGATTTCTTTTAATTACAAATTATTTTGAATACCAAAAGATTAACACAATGAAGACAACGTACTCACTACCCAGTTTTCACTTATATCAAAACGATGCCTGACTTGCTTCAATTCTGACCTTTTATTTTTTCCAAGTTCTTTCATCATCAAATGAATATATTCATCTGCTCTCCGGTTGGTGAGCCTTTGGGTTGTTTCCAGGTATCTGCTATTGTGGGCAGATAAGTTACAAGCATTCTTGTCACGTGTCCTGTTGTCTATGTGCAAATTTCTCTTGGGTATACACCTGGGAGTGGAATTGCTGAATATCCGGCTCCATGAGACACTGCCAGAGTGTTTTCCAAAGTAGGTGTATCAATTTGCACTCCACCAGCAGTGCCTGAGAGGTCTTGGGGATCTGCACCTTCTGACATCTTCACACAACAGCATGCTATCCAGCAGCCCAAATAAATGAACGAGAGCTGAAAACAACAATAATGTGAGTCCCAGCAATGTCAGAGTGAGCAAGAGGAGGCTACATGGGGCGTGCCACTCTTTAAAAAGCTTTATGAGCAACTTAAATACACGAACATGTAGGTACGTGTTTATTTAGATAGACACATCTTATTAGTTATTACCGCTTTTTTTTTAAAGATTTTATTTATTTATTTATTTGTTAGACAGAGAGAGAGAGCACAAGCAGAGGGAGAATCAGACAGAGGGAGGAAACAGACTCTCCTGCTGAGCAAGGAGTCTGAAGCAGGACTGGATCCCAGGAATCCCTAGTTATTACCTTTTAAAAGAAATGAGATATTACAGCCACCCATGAAGACCCCTGCCTGTACCAGTCCCCAACTCAATTCCTTTCTCTTTCTCGCGAGTCCAGAAGGAGAGGTATGGAGCTTTCCCATCTGTGTTTTTAGATTTTTTTTTTTTAGGATTTTATTTTTAGGGGTGCCTGGGTGGCTTATTCAGTTAAGTGTCTTGCCTTCGGCTCAGGTCGTGATGTCCAGGTCTTGGGACAGAGTCCCAGGTTGGGCTCCCTGCTCAGCAAGGAACCTACTTCTCTCTCTCCCTCTGCCCCTCCCCACTGCTCATTCTCTCTCTCTCTCTCAAATAAATGAATAAAAATCTTTTTTAAAAAATTTAATTTTTGAGTAATCTCTACACCTAACACGGGGCTTGAACTCACAACCATGAGATCAAGAGTCACAAGCTTTACTGCCTGAGCCAGGCAGATGCCCCTGTTTTTTTTTAGATTTTAATGGCTTATGAATGCATCTGCAGTGTTGGCAAGTTTTTCGTATTTATGCAAATAGTATCAAGTCATACATAGTCTTCTGCAATTTGCTCTTTTCCCCCCACTCATCATTACAGCTTTGAGATTCATCCATGTCAATGCACAGATATCTATACAGGTAGATTCAATTTTCTCATTTGCCACCCTTGATCTAACCATTCTCCTATAGATGGGAATTAAGTAATGCAGAGGCTTTGTGATTTTGAGATTCTGAGACCTCCAGATCTGGTCATTCTAATATTTCAATGTCATCGAATGTTCCTTTTCCAAGATATGAATCCATTTTCTCATCTCCTTGGCCTGATTCCATCCCTGCTGTCCAGCTCGTGTCCTGTTGGCCTTGAGTTTGCAAAGCCACAGCCCAGAGGGGAAGAGGAAGGAGTGGGACTGAAAACTGAAAACAGTGGGGGTGGGAGGGAGGCCCATGGGGTAGGGAGGGACCAGGCCCTCAGTCAGCCCTGAGATTCCAACAGAGTCCCCTGATCTGGATTTTGGGAAAAGAGTCAGAGAGAAACCAAGATTTTGGACTCCTACAGGCTGTAGGCCTCTGAGAAGGGAGTCTCACCCTAGCTCTAAAACTGTGGGTGATGACAGGACCCACAGCCAGGTCTAGAAAACCTGACATCAGTGGCAAGCTGTGCCCCACTCCAGGCTGAGCCCAGAGAAGAAAAGCCTGGGTACACAGTCTGAGATGACCTCACAGAGGCCCCTGCGCCCGGTGGGGGTACAGAAGCATAGGGGACACGTGCCACACCCAGAGGGACCCCTCAAACAGCAGCTCACCGTGGTGACCAGAACAGAGGGGCCGAGTGTCTGATGAGTGGACCACTGAGGGTCTCCTAATCTCCCCTGTGACCTGTGTCATCCCAAAATGTCCTCTAAACCCATGGAAACAGGACCCCAATCTGCCTGGGTTTCTCCCACGGTGGCAGAACGGGGCCTCCAAATGGAAATGATTGTGGGTTATAGAAAAGCAAAAGAAGCCATATTCCTTGCACACCTGGTGCGGGGGGAGGTTGTGGAGAACTCCACCCCCTGTGCTCAGAGATGAAGAATCTAGTTTTCTAAGATAATAAGCTTTCCAGGTTCTAAGAGTCCAAGCTCTCCAAACATTAAGGCTCGAGGATAATTTGGAAGTAGGGAAAATCTAACTTTGGGGCTCGTGAGGCCTCTGCCAGGTTGTGTCCATTTTCCTGACTCTCCAGGCTCCTTCATTCAGGACGCTAAAGAATAAAGAGGCCTGGGGGGAAGCCCCTGTTCTTCTTGCCCCAAGATTTTGCCAGGTCTCAACAAAGCAGGGCTCAGAGCTCCTGGTCCAGTCAAAACTCTAGTGCCTTCCCTTACAGAGTCCCTGGTCCACTCACCTGCCAGAGGGGAAACCGAGGCCCAGAGAGGGCCTGATGTGTCCTGGTCCCACGGCAGCACAGACCCTCCTGCACACATCCCTCCCCTCCCCACATGACTCCTTCCCCAGTCCAATCTGCCTCCTATCTTCTGCTGAGGAGAGAAGCCTGGGGTGGGAATGTGTCCCTCCTGCCTAGGCAGCCACAGCTGCTCCCGTGGCCCCGGGCCTCTCCCTGCCGAAGGTTGCCATCCATTTTCTGTCCACCTCATTTGTCTGCAAACCGTGAAGAAAAATCACTCCCGTCTCTCTGCCTCAGCTGCCGCTGTGATATATGGCCTGCTTCAGAGCCCCCTTCCCCAGCTGGCCCCCTCCTCCTCCCCCAGACTCCCCAAGGCTGAGGGTCGGGGGATGGAATGAGGTTGGGCCAGCTGGCAAGGCGCACTTCCAGAGACTGCTCCGGAGAGGAGGTCCCTGCCTTGTCTCTGGAGGGAAGGCAGTGTAGACGTCACTGATCCTTGCTGTGTGTCCTCGGGCTGCACATGTTCCCTCTCTGTATAACTCTCCCTACCCCTTGCCCCGTCTCCAGGAGCCTCAGAGGACCGTGGACCACTCTTGTTTCCTTTGCCCCATCCACCGTCTCTGTAGGGCACCAGATGAGAATCATCCTTGTTTCTGTTTATCCTTTGTGCCAAGCCCCACACTGGGCACTGGGGACCCGCGGCCACTGCCCTTGCTGAGCCTGGGCATTTCGTGATGCTGTCAGACACACAAACAATGAAAGAACCAGCCCCGAGGAGGAATGCAATCATCAAAGGCTTCCTGGATACACAGGTGCCTGAGATGAAGAAGGGGGGTCTCCGATGGGAAACGGCGGGTGGGGGGAAGGGGATGGATAACGGTGTGTGTGTAGCTGGTGGGGAGCTCTGAGGAGGAGCTCTTCCAGCCAGTTTCTGAGGCTCTGATGTTAGGAGCACAGGGACTTTCAGAGTTGGAATGCCCCTACCGGCACCATGCTGTGTGACCGTGGGCAATTCGCTTGGCTTCTCTGAGCCACTTTCTAGATTGCTGGTAATGGGAATCAGTGGAAGGATTTCTATCAGGAGAGTGGCAAGGTCACACTGAGTGTTGGAAAGACTCCAAGGATGGTGGGGAGGGGGAGGTTGGGGAGGGGGGGTCATGCTGGGAACCCCTGTACATTTCCAGGAAGATGTCAAACCCTTTGTGGCAACCAGAGCCTGATTTTCCTGAAGGCCCCAAGCCCTGGCAAGGTTCCCATCTCAGTTATGTGTGTCAGGGTGGGGCTAGTGGAGGAGTCCCGCTTCCAGGCAGGGGGCCCCTGGGGCAGATTTGGGCTGTGGATGGGGGTGGGAGCTGGGCAGCCTCCAGCTCAGCCGGCCCCTCCACCGCAGGGCGCAGGCTGGTCAAGCGTTCCTCCTTCCGAGCAGCCAGCAGAGCAGCGGTGGCTGTCAGGCGTGTCCAAACCGAGCTCCTGGCTGCCTCAATTTTGCATCCCCTAGGTAGTGCAGACACCGTGAATGGACCGGAAATTGAATGCAAAATCAAAATGCCGCAAATAAATGGATGCAAAAGTCATTTGGAGCCAATAATAAGAACCACCTCCGGACTCCAAAGCTGAGAAACTTCCGAGGAAGCTAAGCTGACCTGGTTGAGGGGACGGGCCTTGAACCAACCCCCACCCCACACCTTCCCCAGGCCACAGCTCTCCTCCCACAGACCCACATTGTTGGAGGATCTCAAGGTCACCTACTCAGCTCCTCAACATATGGACAAGGACACTGAGGCTTGGAAAGAGGATAGGTCACATTTAGGGTCCCCAGAAAATTAATGCTCTAGAGTCAGACAGCTCTGGGTCTTGACCTGGCTCCTCCACTTTCTAGCCCACATGACCGTGATCCTCAGTTTCCTCATCAGACAAATGGGGAGAAGAAAGCCCTTCTCCGTTTGGGCAGCCAGATTGAAGGAGGGCTGAGGGCGAAGGACGCCCAGCGTGGAACTGAGATAGAGCACTGAATGTGAGCACCCCCCACCCCGCCCAGGGGGCTGGTTATGTTGGTCTTGTCCACCCTGCACCTAGCACCCGGTAGGCGCTCACAGCACATCTGTCAAATGCCTGGATGGTGCCATGACTGCCAGGGAAACCGGGAGCCGAGTTCTGCTTGGGTTGCTCCTACAGCCCTCAAGTCTTGAGCAGTGCCTGGCACACAGTAGGTGCTTAATAAATGCACATATGAATGAGTTTTGTTTTACACCTCAATTTCCTCCTCCCCTCAGTTCTCCTCACTGAAAGGCCCCAGCACCCCAAGTCCCCAAGCCTGGGCTCCCTGCGCACGGCCCACTGACTTTTCATTCCCCCCAGGGCACTGCTATGAGGGGGAAATGCTGCACTAACATCTGAGAGGCTCTTTGTTTTTGGTTTACAGGATAGGCTCCTATGGAATGTGCCAGAACACTCCCAATGCCAGATGGAGAAGGAAAAACTCAGAGAATGGACCTGACTTGCCCAAGATCACATGGTGTTGAGCAGGGATGATGGAAATTAGAATTTCAGACCCCTTTCTCTGTGTCACTCTTTCCTTCATCAAAGGTACAATAAACACCTGCTGGCTGGGTCAGGCTTAGGGTTTGTGAGCCTCATACAGGCCTTGGTCTCCATGCTGGGAGCTGTGAGGGTCCCCGGTCAGCAAGCTAAGAGCCACTGCCCACCCTAGGCCCCAGGAGCTGTGAGGAAGGGGGGAGTGAGGGACAGAATGAGAGACAAGAGGAGGAGTCTCTTGCTGGAGTAACTACCCAGCCAGGACACAGCAGGGAGAGGGGTAGGGGCTGAGAGAAAGGCCCCTGTATCCAGGCAGCCAGGTTATAACAGCAAGCGAGACAAAAGCAGAGACAGAACTTATACTTTGGTGGGCAGACTGACTTTAAATAACCACCCTGATTTGTAGTCATACATTACAAATAGAGGCAAGGGCTCTGAAGGAAGAGAACATGGCTCTAGAAGAGACACAGGGACAGAAGTTGGGTCTGAAGCATCAGGGAGGGCTTCCTGGAGGAGGTAGTGCTTGGGCTGAGAGCTGGAGGATGAGAAGGGAGGGAACAAAGGAGGGGAGAGGGGCAGAGACAAAAGAAGGAGGAGAAAGGAGAGAGCCAGAGAGACAGAGGGTGGGAAAGACAGAGTCAGAGGAAGAGTTTGAGAAAAGGCGCCAGATATGAGAGAGGCACAGAGACATCAAGGTAGGGAGAAGTGAGCCAGACTCAGCCAGATGGATAAACTGACAGGGAAACAGTGGGCTGAGGAGAGAGGGGGCTCACAGAGAGACAAGCCAGAGAGGAAGTGGGGAGGCAAAGGGAGAAACAGACCGTGACTGATGGCAAGCTCCCAGTCCACTTTCATCTCTGACACGAGGGGAGCCTGAGCACCCCTCGGGGAAGAGTGGGCAGTTTAGGCCGGGGCTGAATAATGCATATCACGTTCCAGCCCTATTTCATCTTTCCTTTGTAAGCCTGGGCTCCAGAGTAGAGCGTGGCTGCAGCCAGCGGGGGTGTGGGCTGGGTCGTTTGGCCGCTGCTGCAGGGGTTGGGTGGGGGTTGGGTGGGAGCTGGCTGGTCAGGCCCCCCGGGCAGAGCCAGGGGCTGAGAGTCCTCCCTTCCCTCCATACCCTCAGGGAGCACCTCGTCCTGATTCTCCTCTGGCACTGAGTTCCTGCCGAAGAAGTGGCTGTCCGCGAAGGTGCTTGTTGCTAGGTTGTCTTTTTTTTTTTTTTTAAGATTTTTTATTTATTTATTGGGCAGACAGAGATCACAAGTAGGCAGAGAGAGAGGAGGAAGCAGGCTCCCCGCCGAGCAGAGAGCCCGATGCGGGGATCGATCCCAGGACCCCGGGATCATGACCTGAGCCAAAGGCAGAGGCCTTAACCCACTGAGCCACCCAGGAGCCCTTGTTGCTAGGTTGTCTTAACTGTTAATGAAAGAGTTGACTGTTAAGTAGGATGTGATCACCGTTGACTGGAGCGTTTACTGTCAACGAGGGTGGTTGTTAAGTAGCATGGTTGACATTTACTGGAGTGTTGGCTGTTAACTGGAGGGTTCATTTTTAACTAGGGTGTTCAACATCAACGCAGGGGTTTGTTAATGGGGTGTCTGCTCTGGCCCCAGCTTTGGTGCCTGCCTTTACACAGTCCTCTCTCCTCCTCACCAGGCTGGGACTTCTCAGTACTGGTGCAGGGACAGGCTGGCCCTCAAGGTGCCCTGCCCTCACCTTGAACTAGTTCCAGCCAATTCCCTGGTCCTAATCTTTTTTTTTTTGAAAGAGAAAGGGAGAGCACAAGTGGGGGGCAGGAGCAGAGGCAGAGGGAGAAGATGACTCTTCACGGAGCAGAGAGCCCGATGTGGGGCTCAATCCCAGGACCCCGAGACCATGACCTGAGCTGAAATCAGACATTTAACCAACTGGGCCACCCAGGCGCCTCTCCCTGGTCCTAGTCTTACTTGACAACCAAGATGGAAAAGAGAACATTCCCTGGAAAGACCCACATTTTTAAAAAGCAACAACTGAAATACACATACAGCCAAATGGCTGACTTAATAATAGTAGAAGGATGAGTGGGTGGAAAACTGTTTCTCAGCCCTGGATTTCTACAGAATGGACAGGCTGTGAGATGGAGTGGTGGGACTCCTATGTCATTTCGGGCTTTGGAGGCATACCTGTGGATCTCAGGATACCAGGAGGTATCATTTCTCTGTCCTGTCCCTTCAGTTTGGAATATTCTGTTGGGTAATGCCCAGAGAACAAGAGCCCCGTGCTAATATTCCAGGATTCCTAAGAGGCCCTGACCCAGGTGGCCAGAGGGAGTCTGAGTTCTGACCTCTGAATAGTCACTCAGTTGCTGGGCAACACTCCTCAGGTCATTGCCTTCACTGGGCCTCAGGTATATAGTGGGGTTTGACCCAGCAGATGTCTGGAGGGTCCAGCCGAATTCATCTTATGGACCCATTTCACAGACACAGAATCGGAGGCCCAGGAAGGTGGCTTTGTCCTCGGTGTGCATTCAGCCTCCTCTTGACCCACCCAGCTCTACTCACCATCCTTGTTCCCCTCAGTCAGACACCTCCCCAGAGTCCCCCGGCCCCCATGCCCCAGAACAATGGTGATGGTGGGATGGATTCTGCAGTCCCTAGCCCTCTCCCTCAGTCAGGAAGTCAGCTACCAAGACTGGGGGCTGGAGAGAATGCTAAGGCTACCCCATCAGGCTGCTGCCCAGGCCCGCAGCCCCTCTGCCACCCTAGCCTGCTGGGTTTATGCCAGATATACCCACACATTTGCAAACACACTCTGGAACTCTTGGAGCAAAGACCAAACCCTGCCAGTTTCCCCACTTCAGCTCACTGCCCCTTTCCTCAGCTCATCAACCGCACCAGCCTCCTCACAGAGCCTCTTGGGATCCACATTTCTCCAGCCCCAGGGCCTTGGCACCTGCTGCTCCTGGCTTGAACACACCCCCTTCTTTGCCCACCCTCTTCTTTGCCTCTTCACTGATGCTTACTCAGTTCAAATGCCAATTCTCTGGGAAGCCCTCCCTGAGCCCTGGTCCAGCTCAGCTCTGTTTTTATGCTCTCCTTGGAAGCACTGGGTAGGGTTGAGATGACTAGCTCTGTGAGCCTGTGCTGTTTTCCTCTGTCATCTCCATTAGACTGGGAGCGCCTTGAGACTGTGTCAGTCTGGGCCTCCTTCACACCCCCAGGCATGAGGTAGAGCATGGGGGACGCTTCATGGGCACTTAAGCAATGAATGACTGGGTAAAGGAAGGAAGGAATGATAGTCAAGTATTCCTTACACACACCCAGAAAGAGAAGGAAGGAAATGTGCAAACATACATGCCTGACTTGGAATTGGGAGACCTGAAATCAAATCCTGCTTGCTCCTTTCTGACTCGGTGACACAAAAGTGACTTCGCCGCTCTGAGCCTCAGTTTCCCCATTTGTAAGACTGGAATAAATAAATAACCCTCAAAGTGAGGAGGGGCATGAAACAGACCAGTGAATGGGAAGTGCCCCCGGGGTTGGTCTCATCACCGGGGGTGCTGCACATTCCACAAACATGGACACTTGGCCCCATCCCAGCCTCCTTCCCAGGCCAGAGGCAGAGCTCACATCTGGCACCCCAGCTGGTGCCTCTTGGCCAGGCAGAGGCAACAGCTATGGCTGTCAGTCCTCACAGTTGGCCACTCTGGACCAAAAGCTTGATGGTCACGTCCTTATTTAACTCTCTCAACAGCACCAGGAGCGAACAGGTACCTCTACTCAACCCATTTTATAGAGAAAAAGACTGAGACTCAGAGAACTGGCCTAGGGTGCCTGGGAGAAGGGAGAGGGTCCTGTGTGAGCCCCTTCTCTGCAAGCCCCCTCCCATACTTCCTTTATAGCTCCTCTCTCCTTCCTCTCTTTCTCCTTCTCTCCCCCTCCTTTCCTTCATTTACCTTCCTCCCTGTCCAAGCAGACCTCTTAGCGTTTTCTCTCTCCCCTTATCCTGTAGCCATGGCCCCTGCTGCTGCCAGCTCCCCGCACCTCCTGCCACCCTTCCTGTCCCCCCACCAGGCACCATCTTCCCTTCCTCCCAGAAGAGATCATGGGGAGCTGGGGCTGGGCCTCAGCTTGTCCTGGGCTCTGCCCACCTCTGCCATTCACAAGCTGTGTGATGCTGGGCAAATTGTGCCTCATTTTCCCCTTCTGCAAAGTGGGGGTGATCATACCACCTAAGGTTGTTGTAGGGAATAAGTGAGCCAATACCTGTGGAGATTTTCCCCCAATGATGCCCAGCCCAGATCCCTTTAATTTGGTCTGTGTGTCATGGGTTTGTTGCTAATAAGGAGACCATTTCAGAGGCTTGACTTCAGACAGCCCTCCCGAAGGGCCTGGGAGGATCTGTCTTCCTGGAGCAGCCCACAGCCAGTGACTGACAGGTGCAGGGGTGGGAATGCCCAGTTCAGTGGCTCCCAAGAAAGACAGACTCTGGACCACTTTTTACAATCCAGGGGTCCCCCAGGGGACCAGGATGTTCCCTTACCGGTCCCTTTACCTGGGTACACCCTCTGGCACAGGTGTCTTTATCCCCAGGCCAGCTTCTGGGGCCACTGGCCTCAGCACCAAGGCAAGCTCTTTCACGCAGGCCTGGCTCGGATTTAAGACACGATCCATATTACCTGCTATCATCTTAGTTGCTGGCAACTGGAAACAAATATCTTCGTCTCCCTAGGTCTTAATTTCCTCACCTATAAAAGAGGCACAACGATAAATCTACATAAATCTCTATATAAATCTTCAGTCTCTATCTGAGTGAAGAAATGGACATGTCTCACCTTAGCAGAGGCGTGGTCTGGGCTGCAAGTTCTGCCCACCTCCCAGCTGCCTTCCCATCCCCTCAGCTAGGAATCCCTGCCTCAGCTCCGCCATGCTTCCCCGGTCTGGAGGAGGTTTGAAAAGCAGCTCTGCTTCCTCCCATCAGACGCCAGACATTATGTCGAGATCAGCCATTGGCCACAGTGGGAATATTTACACCATGGAAACTGACAAATGCTACAAATCAGGCTTTTATTGGAGAGCTGGTTTATTGGCATGCAACGGACTCCGTCCCTTCAACAGCCCCCCAACTCAGCCCCAGTGCTATCTGGATACATAAAACATTTTGGTTTTTTCCAAGTTAAAAAAGGAAAATCACCTTGCTTCCTGCATGTCCTCACTTCCAACCATGCAGGACACAATTCTTTTCTGGGGGGTAGATGCTTCATTGGAAGACGAAATAGAAAGGTTTCATATCCATTTCTTAGCATCTCAAGTCCCAACAGACGTTTCCCATAGGAAGGCCCATCTTGACTTTCCTCTTAAAGATTTCTTATCTTGCGGAATCTTAGATAGGTTGACTCCTTGACACCTTAAGTTCTAGAAACTTTAGATTCTGGACTCTTAGGTCTTAGGTCTTAGTCTTGGAGGATCCCAATTAAGGGAGTCACAGCTTTTCGGGGAGATCTGATTCTAGAATTAGCAGGTTAGCAAATATTCTACCCTGATGCAGTCAACCCCCCCCCCAACCACACACACAACTATCCCCAGTGAATCCTTCAGAGACACTCCACACTGGAGACATCCGTTGCTCAATGAATCCAGGGATGGGACAATCTCTGCTTTTTCAGCTGAGCAGAATATCAAGTATTTCTTGTCACTTTAGGGGCTATGGTATAGTAAAATATGGAATTTCACTCAAGGTGGCAAGAGGCCCACGCCCACATCCCCACGAGAAATACCCGGAAGGCAAAACCATTTTACATTCTCACAGTATACGCAAAACCCCAAACCGTTGGCTCTCTCTCCCTCACTCCCCGCCCACCCCTGCTTCAGTCCAAGTTTTAAAGAGCCTTCAATCATAGAATATTAAAATCACAGGAATCCGGGGTTGGAAGGCCCCTCACAGACAGACCCTGTCAAAAATGCTAACGTCTTGGGGCGCCTGGGTGGCTCAGTGGGTTAAAGCCTCTGCCTTCGGCTCAGGTCATGATCCCAGGGTCCTGGCTCTCTGCTCAGCAGGGAGCCTGCTTCCTCCTCTCTCTCTCTGCCTGCCTCTCTGCCTACTTGTGATCTCTGTCCGTCAAATAAATAAATAAACAAAATCTTTAAAAAAAATGCTGACGTCTCCCTTACGGAAGCCCCCGAAAGAGCTCATCTGGCCTCTGTGTGAATTCCTTCAGGGGCGAGGAACTCACCATCTGACAAGACAACCCACGTCCCTTCTGATCACCTTTAATTCTACCCTTGGAACAAGTTTTACTTTCTCGTGTCTCTCTGATCATTAACAAACATCTCAGAAGGCCTCCCCTGCAGGAGCTGGGACACAGAGGAAATCAGGCCCCACCTGGTTGGGATGTCCTGAAGTGCCAACATTGAGACAGAAATAATGATCTGGACCCTCAGAGAAAGCCTAGTCACTCTAATGAGGCTGATGACCCCTTTGACCCCCCCCCAATTCTGCATGTAATTTCTAAGCCTTCATGGACCCCTAAAGACCCCATAATCCAGTCCAAGTCTCTTATAGTATAGAGGAGAAAATGGCAGCCCAGAGATGGAAGAGACTTCCCAAGGTCAAGGTCACACAGTGTCTAAGAGGCAGAGTCAGGATCTTCTGCCTTGGATCTAACAGAGCCCACCCTCCCTGCCACCGCCCCCCCACGCCCACACCAGGCCCTTCTTCCCAGCCAAGCTGAGACCAGCCCAAGTCTTCAATCTGAAGCAGAGCACCCCCCCAACTCCCCCCTCCCCCCATCCCTGGGGTCTGGAGGGTAAGGTATTTGATTGGCCTGGCAGCTCCAACCATTCTGAGCCACAGGAGGCCCGGGTGCGTACCCAGGCCACAGGAGGGGGCGGACAGCTGGGCAGGGTGATGGGTGGTTTTAATATTTAAACACAGTTTGCTGCCGCACAGCCAAAGGCAAAAGCGGCTGTCTCCTTTTTCTTCTCCTTCCTCTCCTTCCTTCCTTCCCCTTTTTTAAATCTTTAATGTCTCCCGCCAGCCGCCAGTGGGGGAGGTGTTGTTCAAGTGTCATATTTCAAAGGGTTGCCACAGCTGGAGGGATATTCAGAGCATTTCGAGCCAATCCATTGTGTATAAATATATAGATATATATATATATAGGTTTCATTATCCCCTTCAGGGCTGCCAGAGAATATATTCTTTTAATATGTATAATATATTTGAGCTGCTACATGACTCGCAGAGGGGGAGGGCGGGAGGGTGGCCCACAATTGACATTTCAGAGGCATTTCCAGAGACAGAGAAACAGCTGACTTTGGGAAAGGGGAGGGGTCTGTTCAGCTGAGATTGGCCTCTAGGGTCCCATCGCCAGGAGGGCAGGGGGTCTAAAACGTCATCCCTACCTCGTGCCTGGACCCAGCACTGATTTCTATTGGGTCCTTTGAGATGGTTCATTTGATCCTTTTGGGTACCCAGAGCTTTCCTTTGTTAGGTGGTGCTCTGCACTAACAAAGGATGTGGGGGCAGTGTTTCCAGGATCTGCTGCAGCCACACAAGTTCACGGCTACATGCCAGCTGTGTGACCTTGGACAAGCTGCTTAAACTCTCTGAACCTCAATGTCTCTCTCCATCTGTAAAAGGAAACGAGGGGTGGCCTGCCTTGCCGGGTGAAAGCAGATCATGTATGTGAATATAGATAAAGTGCCAAGTGGGTGCCATTTGAGAGCCACGAGTGGGAAAGGTCCAGAATGAACGGGGCTGCCCACAGCTGGCAGACTCGGCTAGGAGTGAGCCCAGGGCCTGAGTGGCCTCTGGGGACTCAGCTTTCGCTGTCTTCACCTCTGCAGGTGCATGGTCCAAAGACTCTAGCCTCTGCCTCCCGTTTGGCTTGCCAGTTCCCAGGAGGCAAAACCATGTCTTCCTTGGTAGGGGGGACTATTTAAAAAAAAAGGTCAAAATAAAAAGGTGGTTTTTTCTTCCCTGGCATTCCTGGGCATCTCTGACCCTCCACAGCCTCTGGTCATTTGTCTCTTAGAGGCTCCCTCCTGACTCTCCTGCCACTGCCTCCTCCCTCCCCTGGGTCTGGCCACCTGGGAAAGGAAGACAGAAGTCACCAGAGTCCCAGTTGGAACAGGAGCTCTGAGCCCTGAGGCAGAGACTCCCACAAATGGACCCAGACCAGCAAAACTAGCCCCACCTGGGAGATTTTGCGTAGATTTGGGGCCTAGGAATCCTACTTCCCAGTGCTCCAGGGTGATGCTGAGGCCAAGCAGTTTAGGAACCTCAAGTTCAGAACCACAAGTCACCCTCCAAAGGCCGGGGACTCTGTTCTGGGACCCTTGGTTCCTGCCAGCAGCGCTGAAACTCTGTGACCCTCTCAGCCTGCTTTCCACCCACCTTTCCCCTTCCATCCGCCTGATTTTTAAGGCATCCTCCTGGGTTCTTCCCCGTCCCCTACCCCTCATCTGACAGAAGACCCAGCAATCCTACTTTAAAATAATCTTGAATCCACCACCTTCTCAGCAGCCAACCCCATCTGAACCACCAGCGTTTCTCCCCTGGATTATTACAAGTTTCCTCTCTGGTCTCTGACTCCTACTCCTGCCCTGCCCCAGCCCACTCTCCACCCAGCAACCAGAAGGATCTTTTAAGAATATGAATCTGATCATTTTCCTTGCCCTATTTCACCCTTTCCACTTGCCTCGCCTTTGCATGGCTGGCTCTGTCTCATCTTTCAGCTCCTGGTTTAAATGCTGCCTCATTAGAGACCCTCCCCTGATGGCTCCAGCTAACAGCAGGCTCCCTCCTCAGTTCTGTCTGTGCCCTTTCTTGGTTTCCTGCACAGCGTTTATCACAATTTGTAACTGTTTGTTTGTTGTTTACTCGTTTGACAGTCTGTCTCCCCCCTCTGGATGGCGAGGTCCCAGGGAGCAGGGCCTCGTTTTTCTGCTTGTCGTTCTATCCCTGGGACCCAGCATCAAGCCTGGTGCACACTGGGGGTGCTCAGGATAAATTTCTGGAAGAACAGGAGGGCGATATTTGATTGACCCAATTCGTCATGGTGAGTCAGGCTGTGGAGGTAATGAAAATGCACCCTCTCGGGTCAGATGACCATCCCGTTATCCAGCGAGCGGTGTCCAGGAATGAGCGGCAGTCTCCTCCGGCCATGGCTGTGGCAGTGGCTGTGTCTGGACCGTGCATGGGACGGAGTCCCCAGGACGCAGGCCCAGCTACTTCTTAAGCCTCCAGCCTGAGCGATGATGAAGCAGAAAGAACGGGAGAGACCTGGAAGTGCTAGGTCCCTACATACCCATTTTGCTGATGAGTCAACAGGACTTTGGCCCCTCCCTCACACTGGTCAACTTCCAGAAGCCTCAAGTGCCCCCTGTCTTGCCCTCCAGACCTCACCCCTGGGGTCGCAGTCTTCCCAACACCTAATGAAAGTCCCTGCGGGGACTGAGAGGTCGAGGTCACCCCCTTGGCTTGGAGCAAGCTTGAGCAGCCCAGTTAGAGGACGGCTCTCACACCTTATTTCCCAAATAGCCCCTCTGTTCCTCACACTGAATCTGGAGGGGGCTGTGGTGTGCTGGGATTTGGGACTGGTGTTCAGGAGATCTGAGTAGCTTTCCTCCCTTTTTCGGTGCCTCAGTTTCCCTCTCTGAACAACCGTTAGGGTCTTGAGGATCCCGGAGTCACAGACCCGGCGGAGCGTGGGTCTCTGGGTCGCCGCATGCCTTCTGCCCACAGCAACTGAGCGGTCGCGTCTGCTCTTCTCGGCGGAGCGCTGGCGCCCCCTGCTGGAGCGAGGCGGGAGGGCAGCCGCCGGTGCCGTCTGTCCTGGGGGGGTTAGCCGCGCCAGGGGCCCGGGACTGCAGCTGGCCAGAGGGTCAGAGGCACACAGAAGGGGGCACAAATACCCGCCGGCCTCAGACGTTCCAGGCGCGCCCCAAAACATGGACACTACCACTTGGGACCTTCCGATGGTCTCAGGAACCCAGACTAGCGAGGCTGGTGGAGAGGTGTGGAAAGAGAGCGTGGACACGTAGGTGGGCGGTGTCCATCCACGTGTCCTGGAGGTCCCTCGCGATGAAAGGGAGTGGGGGAGAGCCCACATAAACACCCCACGAGCCAAAGACACCCAATGATCCAGCGGTGGGAAAAGTGCCACCTGCAAATGGCAGACCGAGTCCCAAGGGAGAGGAGGCAAGGTCAAGACTCCCTGTCTGCGTCTCAGCATTACAGGAAGCGCTTAGGGAGATTCTGGGCGCAGAGTTGGAAACCCCTGGCACGACCATGTCAGGATGTCCCCGCTCCTGTGGCCATTTCTCCTCTGCAGGGTTCAGAGAGTGTCAGGAGCCTCGGAGAAACACAGCAGCAGTTGCTGCTGGGAAGGAGGACCTAGAAAGCCAGCTGCTCTCTGGCTTGGAGCCCTTCCATTTGGCAATCAGGCTCACTGGCTTTTTATTCATTCATTCAGTGGAGACTTTCTGAGCACCTACCTGGTACCGTAAGCTCGCTGGACCCCTGCGGATCCATTGGGGAACCAAGCCCCTGCCCTCACCTAGCTTAGTGGGGAAGAAGGACCCCAAAGGAAAGGCCCATGGGAACGATGATACCAGTTGGTAATCCAGCAATCCCACTGCTAGGTATACTTCAGAGACAGGAAAGCAGATGTCCATATGTCCACACAAAGACTTGCACGTGAAAGTTCACAGCAGCCTTAGTCCTGAGAGGTGAAAACTGGAAGAACAGGGACATCCATGCCCGGCACACTGCTCAGTGTTAAAACCAAGTGAACGACTGACACCTGCAGCAATGTGCGTGAATCTCAGAAACACCATGCTGAGCAAAAGCAATCAAATGCGAAAGAGTCCATGGCAAATCAGTCCTCGTATGAGAAATTCTAGAAAAGGAACAGCTAGGTCACGGTAACCAAAAGCAGATGGGTGAGCGAAACTTTGGGGGTGATAGAAATGTTGATTTGGTGGTGGGTACCAGGATATAGGTATTTGTTGAAATTCACTTTCAATGAGTATGTTTTGTTGTATGTAATTTATACCTCAATGAATTTGATTTCCAAAAAGATACAATGCCAAGAGCTCCAAAGCCAGTAAGATGAAGAGGGAAAGGGGTAGGTTTAGGATAATGTGGTTAGAGATGCCTCTCTGTGGGGGTGATAGTGGAGCCGAGACAAATGAAACCACAGCTCCAGGTGAGGTTGAGGAGGTAGGATAACCTGGGCACTTGTTGTTTTTCTGTCTCCCTCTGGCTTCCCACAAAAGCAGACCCTGAGGCAAAGATTTGGGTGGGGGTGGCTTCTTTGGGAGGTGGCCTCAAGAAGCACACTTTGAGAGAAGGGGAGCAAGTCAGGCAAGGGAAGGAAGCCAACACAGGGTTGCAGATGGGGGTCCACGCCATGGGCAGCGGGGGCTCAGTCCAGCTGCGGGCCGTCTGGGACAATGATTGAGGGCATGAACTCCTTGGCCTGTCTGGCTGCCCTGTGTGGGTTGAGCGACCCTGGCCAGAGAATGTTCCAGGGAAGACATGCCCAGAAAGACAACATTGCTACAAGCTGGGGGCCACCTCCAAGGGGGGCTGAGCACGGAGGATGGGCAGGATCCCAATGGTACCAGCCCATAGGATCTGACTAGGAACTTGGAGAAGGAAACTTTCTGCCATAGAGAGTTCTGCAAATTTTGTTTCATTGCAGTAAGAATCTGGATCTTTTAGAAGGAGGTGCAGCCTGGTCCCTTTAAACTCCAAACCAGATCTTCTCCTAACTCCTGACCTCTTCTATCCCCTTATCCACTCAGACCCCCAGGCCTGTGGCTTCTTTGGGCCCCACTCTCCTGCGTTCCCACTTCCCACTCAACAAGAGATCCAGATGGCCCATCAGAGTGAGCCTTCATGGAGCTCGCCAGGTCCCTCCCTTGCTCTATCCTTGTTGGGGCCTCTGCCATTCTTGGTAGGATTCTGCCCCAGATCTACCTGTATTTCTTATTTATTTAATATTTTTCTTTGCGTTGACGTCCCATGATTTTGAGTTTGATTTACCTATTTTTATCTGCAAACTATGAAAATCATATACTATTTCAAAATCCTTGTGAAATCATGAGCTTGATGTCCCACTTCAAATCAGCCAGGCAGCCCCCCAACCCCTCCAGGGACACTGATGTCACACTAAAGGCAATGCCACCAGTCAGAACCTTAGCTGGGTATTAGAAATCTGCCATAGCTAGGACTCTGCCTTCATCTCCAGACTCACATCCTACCCCCCTAAACACACACACACACACACGCACGCACGCACATGCACACCAACACAGCAGTGCTTACCTGCTTCCAAATTTTATCTATGCTGTTCCCTCTGCCTGACATTTTCTTCCCATATCCTTATATCCCCGATACACTCCTATTCATCCTTCAAAAGCCAACTCAAATGGTACTTGCCATCTAGATTTTGTCCCCTCTCTGAGCTCCCAGAATTAAATTCTCCCTTCTCTGGCTTCGCACACCCCTCTGCTCACCTACCTGTAAAAATGAGGCCCATCTGGTGACGCAGATGCCTCCGGACACCTCTCTCCCTACTTGGCTGGGAGTGATTGCTCTGACAAGCAGAGCCGGGTGTGGGGCTTCTTTTTTTTTTTTTTTTAAAGATTTTTTATTTACTTATTTGTCAGAGAGAGAGAGCGAGCACAGGCAAACAGAGCGGCAGGCAGAGGCAGAGGGAGAAGTAGGCTCCCCACAGAACAAGGAGCCCGATGTGGGACTCGATCCCAGGACTCTGGGATCATGACCTGAGCCGAAGGCAGCGGCTTAACCAACTGAGCCACCCAGGCGTCCCAGGTGTGGGGCTTCTTCATCAAGCCTCTAACAAACCCTTACTGAGTCTCTTCTTTTTTTTTTTTTAAGATTTTTTTTTATTTATTTATTTGACAGAGAGAGATCATAAGTAGGCAGAGAGACAGGCAGAGAGAGAGAGGAGGAAGCAGGCTGCTTGCCAAGCAGAGAGCCCGATGTGGGGCTCGATCCCAGGATCCTGAGATCATGACCTGAGCCGAAGGCAGCGGCTCAACCCACTGAGCCACCCAGGTGCCCCTACTGAGTCTCTTCTAAATGCCATGCACAGCTAAATGTATGGCACATATAGCCATGAGTAAGGCAGACCCAACCCCTCTCTCCTCAATCCTATAGCCTGCTGGGGAAGACAGACCCTGCAGACATAAACAAACAAATGAGTATATAATATCCAAATTGTGGTAAGTGCTACTGAGAAAGCATCCTCGGTGCTTCAGAAGGGAACAACGGGGAAACCATTTGGATGGGGTAAGAAGAGAAGGCCTCGGTGAGGAAGTGACTTTTGAACTGAGTCCTGAAGGATGGGAAGGAGCCAGCCAGAAGAAAGCCTGGGACAGTGCTGGGAGCAAAGGAAACAGTCCAAGCCGTTGCCCTGAAGTGGGAAAGTAGGGTGTTCTTCAAAGAAAACGGAGGCCAGTGTGGCCGCAGAAGCGTGGCTAGGGGGAGGATGGGTTGGGGTGAGGGCGCAGGGGGAGAGTTCACAGGATTGGCCGTGGTCAATACAGTGCAGGGGTGTAGCAGAAGCTGATAGTGCTTGCCATCAGACCCTCACCTGCTCAGGACTTCCTGTGCCTCTGGGCCTGCGGGAGTCACCTGTCCTCTTCCCATGTCTCTGTGCCTGTGGGAGTCACCTGTCCGTGGCCCCGAGCTTGCCTGGATGTGGGGGACAAGCCAGGAGAGTGAAGGCCCAGGGGTGTCCCTTGGTCCCTGAGGGTCAGAATGTTAGAGTCTACATTCCATCTTCCACCGCAGCCGGGACCAGCGTACAGAAGACCTCCCCCTCAGGGTTGTGCAAATGTAGAGTCAGCTCCTGAGAGGGAGGGCCTGCTTCAATATTTCTATCACCACCTTGTGGAGAGGTGACTTACATGCCATAAAGTTCACCCCCCATCAACTGTACAATTCAGTGGTTTTTAATATATTCACAAAATTGCGCAACCATCGAAATTACGTCTCCTCGGATTCCAGAATGTTTTCATCACCCCCCAAAGAAACCCTGTACCCCTTAGTCATTCCTTATCTCACCTCTCCCACCCACCCCCAGCACCCAACAACCTCTCATTTACTTTCTGTCTCCAGGGAGAGATGAGCTGCGGTGAGCACGAGAGGGCAGCCCTGCTTCTCGGAAACTTTTCGGAGGCTGCAAAGGGCCAGATAGACCTTCAGTAAAGGAAAATGAGGCTGGGGCAGGTGAATGGGGTTCAGATGCCAGACCCAAGTATGTGGACTTGATCTGTGGGCTTAGAGCAGGGCAGGGTCAGGGTCAGGGTCAGGGGTAAGTTTGGAGGTGGGGAGGGCAGGAAGGAGGTTGGTATTGGCACTGGGCTGGGGCCCTGGGTGTATAATGAGCAGAGCAGGGGGCTTAGACATTTGGGAACAAATTGGAGGGAAATTGGGACTGACCACACAGGAATTACTTTGAGTTGGATTCCTTAAGATGTCAAACTTCTGGACCACTGAGATTTTTTTTTAATATGTTCGTGTACTACTTATCATTCTAATTCATTTAATATTTTTTGTTATTCAAATTAATTATGACTACATACCCACCAGAATGGTCAAAGTATAGAAAGTTGACCATATCAAATTTTAGGAAAGATGAGGAACAACAGGAATCCTCCTACCTAGCAGGTGGAACTATCAAATGATGCCAGTTTGGAAAACATTTTGGCAGTTTCTAATAAAGTTAAACCACGTGATGCAGCCACTTCTGTTCTAGGTAGTCACCCAAGGGAAACAGAAAAAATGTCCATGAAATGACTTGTACAGAAATGTTCATAGCAGCTTTCTCTGTAATAGCCCCACACCGGAAAGAATTCAAACGTCCATCGACAAGCCGACTTGATAAACAGTGGTGCGTTTATATAGTGAAATACTGCTCAGCAATGAAAAGGTATGAACTGTTGCCACATTTCGTCACATGCATGAATCTCAAAAACATTATTGCAAACAAAAAATGTCACACAAGAGATAACATTTGATGGAATTCCATTCATTAAAGTTCTAGAACCGGCAAAAGGAATCTATGGTCACAAGAATCAGACTAGTGGTTACCTCCTGGAGGAGATGGGTATAGATGGAGTAGGCAGAGAGGGCATGGGAAAAGCTTTCTGGGGTGAACACTTTCCATTTCTTGGATTGGCTGGTGACCATTTGAATGTGTACAATTAAGATTTGTTCATTTATGTCCCAGTAATAAATAATCGTGAAAATACAGCAATGTCACCTGATTTAATTATTTAATGATTTTATGTGGAGATAATTATAGATTGAACATGCAGCTGTAAGAAATAAAGCAGAGAAATCCCACGGTCCCTTTACCCAGTTTTGGCCCCAAACTATAGTAAACTACAGTAAAATATCACAACCAAGATATTGACATGGATACAATCCATGGGATCTTTTCAGATTTCCTAAGTTTTGCTTTACTCTTGTGTGTGGGGGGGGGCGGGGGGCGGGGAGGGCTTTGCAAGTTTATCACACATGTGGGTTAATGTACCTGTATCCACCACCACAGTCAAGATGCAGAACAGTTGCATCATTATAAGAATCACTTGCGTTATTCTTTTAAAAACCTACCCACGATGGGATGCTGGGTGGCTCAGTTGGTTAAGCATCTGCCTTCTGCTCAGGTCATGATTCTAGCATCCTGGGATCAAGCCCCACATCGGGCTCCTTGCTCAGCGGGAAGCTTGCTTCTCCCTCTGCCTCTGCTGCTCCCCGTGCTTGTATGCTCTCTGACAAATAAATAAATAAAATCTTTAAAATTTAAATAAAATAAAATAATAAAATAAAATAAAAACATACCCACTCTCACCCCTCCATCCTCCCACCTCACCCTTAATTCCTGGCAACCAACGGTCTGTTCTCAATGTCTATAGTTTTGCCATTTCAAACACTTTATATACATGAAATTATATAATATATAGCCTTTAGGGATTGGCTTTTTCACTTGGCTAAATTCTGCCGAGATTCATCCAAGTTGCACATATCCAGTTAGTTCTTTTTTATTGCCAAATCGTATTCTATGGTTTGGGATTCCATTTGTTTAACAGTAACCCATTGAAGGATGTCTGGATTATTTCCAGTTTGGGGCTCTTACTAATAAAGCTGTTATGTATAGATTTTTCAATGAGTGTAAATTTCCATTTCTCTGGGGTAAATAACGCAAGAGTGCAATTGTTGGATATATGGTAAGTGCACGCCTGGTGTTTTATTTTGTTTTGTTTTGTTTTAACTGCCAAACATGGGGGTCCCTGGCTGGCTCAGTCAGGAGAGCACGTGACTCTTGATCTCAGGGTTGTGAGTTCAAGCCCCATACTTGGTGTAAAGATTAGTCAAAAAAAAAAAAATCTTAAAAAAAAAAAAAAAAACCCTACCAAACACATTTAACAGAGTGGTTGTACCGTTATACTTTCCCACCAGCAATGTATGAGTGACCCAGTTTCTCCACATCCTCACCCGTATTTGGTGTTGTCACTATTTTTTTATTTTAGGCTTTCAGACAGGTGTATAGTGCATTTTCCATTGTGGCTTTATTTGCATTTCCCTAATGGCTAATGATTTTGAATGTCTTTGCTTGTGCTTCTTTGCCATTTGTATATCCTCTTTGCTGAAATGTCAGTTCATGTCTTTTGTCTAGTTTCTCTCTCTTTTTTTAAGATTATTTATTTGAGAGAGAGAAATCAGAATGAGCAGAAGAGAACACGAGTTGGGGGAAGGTCAGAAGTAGAGAGAGAAGCAGACACCCCACTGAGCACGGAGCCCTATTGGGGGCGGAGGCAGGGCTCGATCCCAGGACCCTGGGATCATGACCTGAGCCCAAGGCAGATGCTTAACTGACTTGAACCACCCAGGTACCCTACCTTTTGTCTAGTTTCTAAGTGAATTTTTTTTTTTAACTTTTGAGTTTGGAGAGTTCTTTATATGTTCTAGACACTAGTCTCTTAAGTTATTTCCCTCAATCTATACTTTGTCTTTTTATCCTTTCACATAGTCTTTCATGGAAAAAATTCATGATGAGGTCAAACTGATGAGGTCAGTTTTTCCTTTTATGAATCGTGCTTTTGCTGCCAAACCCAAGAACTCTGCCTAGCTTCAGACCTTGAAGTGTTCCTTTTCCTTTCCTTTCCCTCCCTCCCTTCCTTCCTCTTCCTTCCTCTTTCTTTCTTTCTCTCTTTCTTTCTTTTTTGCTAAAAGTTTTATACTTTCACATTGAATATTTAAGTCTGTGATCCGTTTTGAGTTATGTGAGATTTCAGTTGAAGTTCTTTTTTCCTTCCTTCCTTCCTTCCATTGCCCATGGAGGCTGAATGGTTCCACACTGTGTATTGAAAAGGTTATCTTTACTTCACTGAATTGCCTTTACATCTTCATCAAAAATCAGTTGGGCATTTTTGTGAAGTTCAGAAGAGTGACACAAACCCCCTCTCCAGTAGGGTTGGGCAGTGAATAGTAATTCCTTATCAAAATGATGCCATTAATTTTGTACAACAAATTTTTGTTTCTGGAAGCCATCTAAAGCAATCTCCAGAATCTTCTTCCACGGAGTGTGTCAAGTTATTTATCAGTGTCTGCACAGCGATGGGAGAAGGGTTCTTATCCACTCACAGCTGCCTCCCAGCTTAGGAAAATACTCACAGTGATCTTTTAATTCAATTTTTGTGTCTCTTCATCGGGTGCAAAATACTTCTAGTGAGTTCTTCAGCTGAGTTTATGACCAGGCTATGGAGACCCCAAAAAAGATTCTCAGCATTTGTCTTAGAGTTGACAGACTGTGGGATTGGTGATCTCCCTCCTAGGGAACAGGGGCTTGTGTGGGATCCCAGAGGTCACGGGGCAGCTGCTGCTTCCCCAGTGCTTACTGCATATGTCACGCACTGTGCCCATCGCTGTGTCACACAAACACACTCAGGGGTCACAACAACGCTGGGAGGGAAGTACTATGATTATACCTGGAGACCAGGGAACCTAAGGCTCCAAGAGGTACAGTGACTTGCCCAAGTTCACATTGAATGCCTAGAGGGACCCTAGAGATGTCCTTGAAGCAGCTGAGGTCTGCTGGGACAGCTCCATGAGGGTCGATTCTGGCTCAGGGGGTTTGAAGGCTCCAGCTTCCCTCTCCGAGCCATGGCTGAAGGCTGGGCCACCAAGCACTCCAGGCCTTGGAACCACTCCAACCTCCTGGGCCTGGCCGCAGGATCCATGCCCATGCCCATGTCTGTAGCCCCCATGGAGGGAGGGAGGCGTAGAGGCAGGGAAGCTCCCACTAGATGTGTGTGGGAAGATGCGAATCATCAAAGAGGACATCACAGCCCCTGACCTTGTCTCCCTTCATTCTGCAGAACTTCTCTGCACCACCTAGAATGCCCTTTCACCCACTTCTGACGACCATAGGCAGAGTAAAAGTAGGGTGTGGGGGCCCATGGGATGTCATTAACCATTTGTCTGCCTGAAAAATTATCTTCTTCCAGACTGATAATCCTTGAGATCCCCTCCCCCTGCTCCCCCCACCACCCTATCTCCAGCCGCATTAATAGGATGTGACAGAGGAAAGAGGAGGAGAAGGTGATCGTGGAATTAGCGTAGGGCTCAGGGAATATGGGGGAGGTGGCATTCCGATAGGGACCTTTCTGTTGCAGGTGAGATGCCCCTCAGATTTGGTGGATGCTGCGGGTACCAGCACAGCCCTTTGAACTGTTTGTCTTTGGGCCTGGAGATTCCTTTACGGGATGCCATGAACTGCCAAGCAGGTTGCAGACTGCACAGCAGCACTCAGCCGAGGACAGACTGACATCCAGCCCTTGCCTCCCTGCCTGTGGAGCCCAATCCACCCAGTGGAAGCAGTGATTTTTCTGATTCACACAAAGACATGATAGGGGCTAGAGGTTAGTCTGTTAATTAAAAAAAAAAAAAGTCTTAAAATATTACGTGCAAAGCTTAAGTTTTTATTTTAACTTAAAACATATAAATGCAGGGCACCTGGGTGGCTCAGTGGGTTAAGCCTCTGCCTTCAGCTCAGGTCATGGTCTCAGAGTCCTGGGATCGAGCCCCGCATCAGACTCTCTGCTCAGTGGGAGCCTGCTTCCCCCCCTCTGCCTACCTCTTTGCCTACTTGTGATCTCTCTCTGTCAAATAAACAAAATATTATTTAAAAAAACATATAAATGCATATTTGCTCTCTAATCTTTTGCTATAGTTCCAAGACCTTTCCTCTGAGGAGTCCACCGATGGGAATTCCAGTTCGTTATCTACATGGAGAATTTCCGATTTTGGTGTCTTGAAAGGGAAATGGCCTCTTAAGACTTTTGGGAAGGGACCTGCAGACAGAATTCTTGTGGATTTCTCTCTCACAGGTGTCCTGTTCATATCTAATTAGAAAGCAGTATTTTTACAATTTGCCATGACTGGGGCTTTGCAGACTCCTGCCTAGAACCCAAAGCTTCAGCAAAGGGGCTTTTGTCCATGGACAGCTGCAAGTTATTGTTGCTGAAGGGGGTACACGTGGAGGAACTCCCATGCCACCCCCTTACTGTGCTGTCCCTCCTCCACCAGCTTTTTTAAGCTAGCATTTCTCAAGCATTTACTATGTGCCAGCTTGATGCTCAATATTTTTCATGCATCTTCTGCCACACTAAGAGGTCAGATGTATCAGCCCCATTTTACAGAAGAGGACACTGAGGCATCAGGAGAAGAAATGCTTTGCCTTGCTTTCTGATCACATAACTTCTTTTGAAAAGGAGAGTGAGTTTATTTATTTGAGAGAGAGAGCATGTACAAGAGGGCGAGAGCATGGAGAAGGGGATGGGCCAAGGGAGAGGGAGCAGCAGACTCCCCATCATGGATTCTTACCTTATTTATAGAGAAATAATGCATTATTGTCATTATATGTGCTGGTATTTTATTGTCACAGAGGCAGGATGTGACCTTAGGTCTGTCTGATCCAGAGCCTACGTCCCTAACCACTCTTCTGTGCTCCATGCTGCTTGCTAGCTGTTACCTTGAGCAAATTGCTTCAACTCTCTAAAACACAGCTTTACTACTGGAAGGATCTAAGTGACATGTGATGCATGACCAAGATTCTAAAGGAAAAGTCTACACTGTTCCCCCTCAGCTGAGTCCTAGGACAACCCCCATTTACTGCCAGGACCTTGGCGCCATTCTGCTTAATCAATCAAGTTCAAGTTGCACCAACCTTTTGTATGGTCCTCAGCTAGAGGCTTGGTACACAGATGAGTGAGACCCAGTCCCTGCCAGACTGAGTCCCAGAGAAAAACAACATGTAGCCTGAACGAGAAATAAACTTTTGGGGTCATCAGCCACGGAGGCTTTGGACCGGTTTCTCCCTGTAGCATGTCCTGCCTACAACCCCCATCCTTTGTTCTGGAAGTACAACAGGAACCAAGGCGGACTTAGTCCCTGCTGTCATGGAGCTCAGTAGACTTGGGAAGACAGATGCTGACCAAATGAGTAATTCTTTAGTCACAATCCCATTAAGGGCTACAAAGGAGAAGCACTTGGTCCTGGGACAGCTGTTGGATACCCGACTTCATCTGGAAAACTAGGAAGAGCTCCTGAGGAAGCAACAGTAAAACTAAGACCTTAAGAAGGAGTCTGAATGGGCCTGGTGAAGAAAGGCAAGATGATCCAGCAGAAGGAACAGCATATGCAAAGGCCCTGGGGTAAGGGCAGGGGGCGGTCTCCTGGTTTTCTGCATTTTCCAAGCTTGCTTCTTCAAATGCCTCTCAGTTCTCTGAGCCCGGAGATCTTACTGATACATTTCCTTTTTACTTTAATTCACTAAAATTCTACTGCTCTCCACCAAAGGAATATACACTTTGTACTTTAGGCAGGAGTTTTGGGCTACAGTCTACACTGTGCTTGGTCACGTCAACCCAGGTGTCTTAAGACCAACTCCCACCTCAATGGACTCATTGGCCAGAAATGAGTCCTGTGCTAAAATATATGTGGGCCCATCTGGTTTCTCCCAGGAAGTTAAGAGTGTCCTTTTGTGCAGCTAAGGAGTGAACAGCAATCTGATTTCCATGTTTTGTTTTGTTTTGTTTTGTTGTTGAGTCTTCAGAACAAGGCACTGACACTAATCTACACAATGCCAGGATAGTAGAGCCCAGCAGAGTTTCCCAGTAACACTCAGGTATCGATTACTCCTCCCACCCCCATGTCAGGAGTAATCTCCTGAGCCAAAAAGAAGGAATAAAGAATCTCTACCCTCTAGGGTAGATTTGAACTCAAGGTAGTCTCCCCAAGTCTTCTCTCCCTCAGTCTTACTCATTTCAGTAAATGAATCTATGTTTAAAGCCGAAATCCTAGGAATCATCCTCAGTTCTTTTCCTTACCCCTTCACAATTAAATCAACAGGTGCTGAGAGTCGTGTCTCCAAAATACATCACAAAGTAGCCCTCCTCCCTACAGCACCACTGCCTCCACCCTGGGCCAAGTCACTACCACCCAGACACTTACCCTAGTCCCCCACTGTTTCCCCTCTTCCCCAACTTGCTCAACAGTCCATTTACTTTAGCAGCTAGAGTGAGTGATCTTTTAAAGATGCAAATCTTCTGCTTGAAGCCCCCAAGGGCTCTCGCATTGTTTTAGGATAATTTGAGCTCCTCTCTTTGGCCTTTAAGACCTTTTGTGATATGACCATGACCCAGGTCACTCCCCTCTCACTCTCAGAGATCCAGCCATATTGACCTGTTTCTGGTCTGTAGAATAGCCTTGACCTCTCACCTCCAGGCTGTCTCAGGTTCTATTCTCTTTACCTCTAATCCAGTCACCCTTATTCATGATCCAGAAAACTCCATCTTCATCCTCAGGGTTCAAGTTAAATGTTCTCACCTCAGGAAGACCTCCTCGGCCACTCCAAGACTAATGCAGCCCCTTGTTTATGCTTCTCCTCAGTCATACAGTGACATGCTAATAATCTGTGTTCTACGTCTGACTCCTTTGTCATTGGACTGTGAGCTCATCAAAATCAGGGACTCTCTTGCTCACCATGGTATCCCTAGAGCCTAGAGTGAAGCCTGGCTCATACTAGGTACTCAGTAAGTGTTTGCTGTAGGGAGGAATGAATGAATGAATGAATGAATGAATGAAATGGCAGGTGGGACTTTGTAACCCTTCACAGCTAGTCTGTGGCAGGATCCCATGATCTTCTGGGATGAAATTGGTCTCTTGAGAAAGTAAAGGTCTTTAGGTCCTAAATTCTCCAAGGGATGCTAGGGAGACATTTTATAGCTTTCCAAGCACCAGAGATTAAGCCTCATTTATTCTGCCTAAAATAGTTATGGACTATAATTATATTCTATAGAGGTAGGAATATGAATTTTTCATGTTTTCTCAGTATTCATCCACGAGCCTGACACAGAGGGGTTAAAAATACAGCCTTTGTGTCCCTGTGGCCTCTGTCACCTGTAACTGTGTAGCCTTAGGCAATTGATTTCATTTCCCTGAATCTTCTTTTCCTTATCTTTAAAATAAAGATAACACAGTGTTCTTTATAAAATTACACGGAATATTAACTAAGTTCGTGTAAAACTCAGTTTCTGGCACACAGGAAGAGCTTCATTATACCCTTATTGTTCCTATCATCAATGGGTTAATAGCAAGAACATTGGGCATTTACCCATAATTACCACTAGATGTCGCCACAGACCTGGCTAAAATAGCAACATCGGTTTCCCAAGTGTAGGAGCCCTAAGTCTGGAGCGAAAAGAACTTGGAGTTGGAGAAACTGAGGACAAAACCAGCAGGGACCACTTAAAGTCATGAAAGCAGGTCCAGAATTTGAATCCACTGGTCCTGCCCCCTTAAGGATGGCAAACTTCCCAGCAAGCTTCTCACAGCTCACCCCACCCCTGAGATGGCCAGTGTTATCCACTTGAATAGGAAACCATAAGTTTTAATTAAGTGACAGGCAGCGTTGTAAGTGTTTTACAACATGAACTCATTGATTGGCAGAAACAAGCATAAGGGGTAGATTATGATGTTTTCCTCATTTTATGGGTGGGAAGTGTGAGGCACAGGGAGGGTAAGTAAGTTGCTCAAGGACACACAGCTAGAAAATGCAGCAGGATTAAAACCCTGGCATTCTGCTGCAGTCTGGGCCATCCCAGAGCTTACTTCTTTGGTCAACTTGGAGATAATGTGTCTTATTATATTTTTAATCTTTTGATACCACATAGCTTCTTTGATGATTTAACAAATCACTGTTGTTCCATTACAGGTTACCTTTCCTGAACTGAAGTCTTGATAAAGAAATAACATTGATTTTGGAAAAAAGTAATTGTTAAATGGAGTGATGATGTAGGAAAGTAGTTACTGTGGTTTTACAAAACATTACTCTATAAAACGTAACTTTTGCTGATTCTTTATCATTTAACCCCCAAGTTTGCCATCCGGTGCCAACAGAATTCCACGGACCTGGCTCCCAGGTCAATCAGAGGCTTGGAGGATGAATGAGAAAGGAAGGAGCTTGGCCATGTCTTTCATCCATTTACTCAGTCCTTCACCCGCTCATTCAGTCCATAGTGCCTGCCTCCTCCTCCCTGTCAGGCTCTGTACCAGGCTCTGAAGCTAAGAAATGACCCCACACCCCCATTCACCCTGCCCTCAAAGAGCTCAGAGTCTAGTGAGAGTTGACAGACAAGAAGTACGCACACAATGGCACTGCTTTATTGCCCACCTCCCTAGACTCTACAGATGGCATTTGTCTATTCCCGCCTCTATCCTCCATTCCTAACATGGTGCCCAGCACATATTAGGTACTCGATAAATGTTTGCTGAATGAATATAGTCTTCATTGAGAAGGCAGCATTTGATCTGGGGCTTTGACAATTAGAGAGCTCTTGAAAGGTGAAAACAGAGGAGAGGGTACACTCTCTCCAACAGGAAGAATGACAGAGTCATTTTTAGGAAGATCATCTTGGCATCTGTGTGGAGGACGATGGCTTTGGGTGAGGTGAGGGGCAGGTAGACAAGTGAGAGGCTGGTTCAGGGTCCAGGGGTGAGTGGTTGGTGGTCTGGACCAAGGCTTTGGAGGCAGAGACAGAAGAGCCCTGATGGAGGACCCAGAAAGGATGGAAAAGGCTTGGGGAGTGTGAAGCAGGACAGAGCAGGGGTCATGGGTGACTTCGGGTGTCTGGTGGAGTAGGGCCAGTTGGAGAGGCGTTGGTAGGAAGTTGAGGTCTGCTGAGAAAATTTTAGGGCAGAAAGACCTTCCATGTCCCTCAAGTCAGAGCCCCGTTTTGTTGTCATTTCTACCACCTGGAACTGAGCCTGGAGGGTAGAGCAGTCTTGTGGGTACAGAGGAAGCAAGACAGCTGGGCAGGGGCAAGCCACATGTGAGAAGTCCTGCCTCGCCTTCTCCAGTTTTCTGGAGTCCCAAGGGGAAGTGGGTTGGCCAAAGAGGCCTTGTCAATGCCCAGACCTAGCATGAAGGTTACTGGAAAGCAGAGTCTCTCTAAAAAGTACCTTCTGATTCTTGCTCAGCAGCACAAATCACATAGTATGGATTGGCAGGACAACTTTCACTATTATAGTTTAATTTTCTTGGGGTATAACATACATAAAGTACATAAAGTTCCCTAATCTTAAGGCATAGCTTGATGAATTTGTGCCAATGTAATCACCAAGCAGATTAAGATATAGATCTCTTCCCGTCTCCCAGAAAATTCCCTCTCACTCCTTTCCCATCTCTAGTCCCCTCCTACCAATCCAGGTAACTACTATTCTGATTTCTATCACCACAGATCAGTGTTGCCTACCCTTGAACTTTATATATGAATGGGATCATACAACATGGACAAATTTTTTTCTGGATTATTTTAGTCCACATACTGTATGTGACATTAATTCATTTATCACGTGTGTCAATATATTGTACTTTTGTATCTATAACATAGTATTCTGTTGGATGAACGTGCCATCATTTATCAGTTCTCCCGGGGTTTGTTTTTTTTTTTTTAAAGATTTTTATTTATTTATTTACTTGAGAGAGAGGGAAAGCACAGAGGGAGAGGGGGAACCAAACCCTCTGAGCAGGGAGCCCAATGTGGGGCTCAATCCCAGGACCTCGGGATCATGACCTGAGCCAAAGGCAAAAACTTAACTGACTGAGCCCTCAGGCACCCCTATTAGTTCTCCTGTTAATGGACACTGAGCTATTTCCAGTTTAAGCAATAAACAAATCTGCTATGAAAATTCTTGCAAGAATCTTTCTTGTAGACATAGGCACTCATTTCTCTTGGAATGAATACCTAGGAGTTAAAATTCTAGATCACAGCTTAGGTATATGTTCAGATTTAGTAGAAACTGTAGGTTTTCAGGAATGGCTGTACCAAGTCCCCCTCTCACCAGCTATATGTAAGAATTTCAATTGCTTCACGCCCTTGCCTCCACTATGAGACTCTTCTTTTCTTCCAGTGTTAGATATTGGGTATGTCTGGAATGGATACATTGATCCCCCAGCCCACAAGCAGCAAGACAGAGGCCACATCCAGCCTGTTTCTTAGCTGGGGGAGGAACAGACATCTTGACATGACAGTGACTCTAGGAACTGAGATGGCCATCTTATGACCATGAGCATGAAACCATCATAAGGACAGCAGAGCAGAGACGAAATCAACCTGGGAGATAAAAATGTCTTTGATGACACTGCCAAGCCACTCAATTAATCTGCCATTGGGTGGCAGCCTACTTATTTTTTAAGCCAGTTGATTTGGGTTTTTTTTGGGTTCTGTGGACTTACAACATAAAGGATACAGTCCGTAAGCCCCACCTTGTAACCCAACCAAATGGTACCACTTCTGTCCTCTACAGCAGTCAGCCCCACTAAGCACTTTCTCCTTCTTGAAACCTTCTCTCTGGGATCCCGTGCACACCTGGTCCTCCTCCTATCCCTCTGTTGTTTCTCAGCCTCCTTTCTTGGCTCCTCCTCCTCATCTGTGTTTTTGAAAAATCTACCTCCCCTCCCTTGGAATCTCATCCAGCACCATGATTTCATCCATCACCTGTGTGCCAATGCTACCCAGATATGAATCCCCGGCCCAGACCTCTCTTCTGAGCTTGTCTCATACAGAAATGCCTATTGAACCTCTCCACCTAGACTTTGCCCAAGCATTTCAAAAACTTGCCTTCTCAAGGCCAAACTCTGTATCTTCCCCCTCAACTGATCCCTCTTCAAGCTTCACCACTTTAGTGAAGGACTCTTGACTCCTTCATACTCAAGACAAAAACCTAGATGCTCTTGCCATTTCCTTAGCACACATCCACTCTTTCATCCTTTATTTCTCCACCTCTCCAAACCACTACCCTGAGTCATCATCACTTCGTAGCTAGAAAGCTCCAAAAACCTTCTAACTGGTCCCCCCACATCTGCTTCCAAGTGTCCTCCAAGCCATGCAACCAGGGTAGCCTTTTGTAAAACAAATTTGTTATCATTCCTCTGACAAAAATGGCTTATTACTCTCAAGATAAAATCCAAATTCATTTGGTAGTTCTACCTGCACTACTCCTTTCTCACCCCTTCCCCCTACCCTGCTCCTTCCCACCTCATCTGGGACAAATGGTTCTTTTGCCTATAACATTTCCCCTCTCACTCTAGCCCTGCACAACTCCTAACCGTCCTTAGTTTCTCAGTCTAAATGCCAGCTTCTCAGGGCGTATCCACCCTCACCCCTTACCCCATGTTAGGACCTCATTCATTTTTCAGAATCCTCTTTACGTTCCCCCACTACACTTCCCACGCCGCATAATTGATTGTTGATTTGATTAATATTATTAACACAGTCATTGTTTGCTGACTGTCTTTCCCCCCGCCCCCCGCCCGCCCCTACACTTGCCCACACTGCGCTGGCAGAGCCTTGAGCTTACAGCAGGGTCTACAGCTCTCCACTCCACCTTCCACTCAACCCTCTTGCTTTTGGCACTGCACTTACAGATAGTAAGCGCTCAAGGAATGCGCTTAATTAGCTAATAAACGAATCCTGACTCATTCAACCCTCATAACAACTCTGTGAGGTAAGCATTTCATCTCACCTAGGGAAGCTGAGATTCGCGGTGGGCAAGATGCCCAACGTGTATGGGGAAAGGGGAGGAGTCAGGTCCTGACCCAAGTCAGGTCCTAATTTCTGAACCCGATTTTCCCGCTCCTGAACTTTGGCCCCTTGGTGAAAGGGCCAGGGATAGGGCGGACTTTGAGCCACGAGAAGGTTTGCCCCGGATGACACGGGTGACCTAAGCAGGGAAGCAGAACCCAGAGCTCACTTACGAAGACTAAGGTACGCCCCCTCGGGCTCTCACTGAGTAAGGATCACAATCTGCTGCATATGCATGAGGGGACCATGAGGCCCTGATTCGGGACTACCCGAGATGCGCCTGATTAAAAATTCTTTGGACTTAAAGACGTGAGAGCCCTCTCAGTTCCTCACACGTACATAGAAAGTTTTCAAAGGCTCATGTGAGGTGAATCTTGGGGGGATATCGGACGAAGATGACCTCAATTTGGGGTTTATGATCAGGCGTCTTATGGAGGCAGCCCAATGCCAGGAGGGGTCCTCGGACTGCTCCACTCGAGGACGAAGGGGGCGTCTCCCCGGCTTCCTGCGGCGTCGGTGGCGAGCTGAGGTGGAGGCAGGCTGCGGCAGCGAAGGCGACAGTGGCGGCGGCGCCATGGCAGGGCTCGCAGGTACCGTGGCGTCGGCCCCCTGGGGACGGGATGAGAGGCCCTCAGTGCGGCGGCGCCGCCATGTTGTCCCTTCGGGGTCACCTTAAGGCGTCTCCCCGTCCTTTTCTGGGGTTTTCCTTCCGCGCACCCAGGGGGCCACCCCTGTCCGGTGTCACGTGATTGCCCTGTGTGGCCCTAACCTGGGCCTCGGGGGTCCTTTCCCGGCCCGAGGCCGAGTGACCGGACCCCTGGGTCTCGGTCTGGCCTCCAAGGTCAGTGCTCGCCTGTCTATTCCCGGGACGGGACAGGCAGAGTCGGGGAGCGCGGGGCTGAGGGGCGCGACTACCGCCTCTTCGTCCCAGGGGCCCATGGCAGGGGGCCCAGCTTCTGAGAGTCCTGTTATTCTGTCCCCGGCCCTTCAGTCTTTTTTTTTTTTTTTTTTTTTTTAATCAGAAGGGGCGTGGGTGAGAGGGGCGTAAAGGGGTCTCCAGCCCCAGGCACCCGCTTTGGTGTCTAAGGTGATGGGGTAATAGGTTGGCGCTCGGCTTTGAGTCGCGCGCGGGTGCTTCTTACCTATCTCATAACTTTACATCAAGTCTGGACACCATTTCCTTTCCTCCAGTATATATGGGGAGTGGCCCTCAAGGGCAGCTGAAGGAACGGAATGCCTGGCACACCAATGGCCTGAAAGAATGGGGGATGGGGAACAGTTCTTTTTGCTTACCCCTTCCACACCTTCTGTAAATACCTTCCAGGCCTCCGTGTCCCTTTTCCACGCTAAATGTTGGGCAACGCTAAATGTTGGGACAGACTGGGATCTGTCCTAGGGAGCGAATGATCTTTCTGTTCATAGGTTCGGATCGTGTTTTATCCCTTTCAGGGAGCTGGTGTGTTGGGAACAGCTTCTGTTTGCCCTGCCTGACATGGTCCAGCCATCCCCTCAGCCTTCTGGACAGCAACACCAAAGCCAGGACTAAAAAAAAAAAAAAAAAAAAGTTCCAGCTTAAGTGCTAATGCCAAGTGTTAGATCTTGTTAATTTGTTTATTTTAAATCAGAGACTAATTAATGTCAAACAAATCTTTAAAAGATTCAGAGCCCTGGTCAGTTTCCAGTGACCAGATCAATTCCGGATCTGTAATTGGTCTTGTTAGAATCGCTGCCCAAAACAGTTTAACCTTTTATCTGTAATATGTTGTTTCAAAGAGGAATCTGGAAGTCTGGGTTTGGCTGTCTTTTTTGTTGTTCTCTTTGAAACATATGCATTCCATTCCAAGCCTGTCACTGTGTGCTATACCAAGGACCATGTGTTGCCTGCCTCTTTGACTTCCTGTTCTGGGAATGCTCAGGAATCTGGACCCTGCTGGGGTGTGGGCCCTGTGGGAGGGAGAGTGGGTGGAGGGGAGGGTGAACAGTATCTTTCCCAGAGAAGATGGTGACATGACTCTGGGGCATACTGAGGAAGTCAGAGGTCACCAGGGAAAAAGAGACTGTGGTTAGACTAATGTTTTGTGTGTTGTGTGCGCGTTTGTGCACGTTTAAATCTCTGGGGGTAAAACTAACTGCAAATTCAGAATCTCACTTTAGGGTGCTGGCTCCTGAGTAGATACAAGTTTGAAAATAGATCCGAAGCAAATGGCTCACAGCAAACCTGCTCCCTCATCCAGCGCAGGTGTAACAAGCTGTTGCTGTCCCACAGCTAAAGCTTAAGAAGCTTGTCCCCCACCCCTTCCTTCAGTCACAATCCAGATACTCCAGAGGTAGAGATAGCAGTGTCACATAGACCCCACAACTCTGAAAGTCATGGTACCTAACCCTACCCGCCCCCCAGCTTACCTGGTTAGGTTGATGCTGACATCCTTCTTGGTGTATTCGTGCCAAGAGTCTTGCCTTTCCAAAGCCATTCCAATCCCCTCACAAATCATCTGCTGTATCCTTGGTCTTACAGGGACAGAGACTTTTAGGGGTGGTGGAGATAGTTTAGGGGAAAGGGAGGCCTGTGGACTAAGGACCCTGCAATGAAACTGTAGTCGTTTTTAACTTCTTCCATTGCTCTCTATCAGAATAAAATGCTTTATTGGTACTGCTTCTGGAAAAATTTTTATAAACAAGGTGTGTTTGGACCAGACTTCTAGGCACCACACAGGAACAGAAAGTGGACACATCCCTTCTGCCTTCTCCAGTGGGTTGTTTGCTGCCAGAACATGAGGGTTTGGGGATGAAGGATGAAAGTGGGAGAGTGGACATTGCACACTCAAGCCCACCCACGTGGATACAGGCCACCAGGACAGCGCTTGCCTGGAAGTCTGTCATCTCACCATGCCACTCTGATGGATGGATGGAAAAGCCCCACAAGTGGGCTTTGCCAAGATTATCTGGAAAGCGTGGGGCTGCCAGCAGCTTCCAGCCTTTCAAAGGGGGTACAGGAGGCTAAGGGGAGCATGCTCTGTCCAGAACAGCCAGACCCTTCCATGCCTGTCTGAACCCAGCTACCTTCTAACTGGGCTGAGGTTAGAGCATGTGGGACAGTGGGGCTGTGGGCATACCTCTTGAAGGCTCTGAGGTGAGGCAGTCTTCATTGAGAACACATGTTGAAATATTCACGGTTCTGTGGGCTTAGTGTGGAAAACCACAGCAACTCCCAGTCTTGAGGCCTGCCAAGATACAACTTCAGAAGGGAGGTGTGGGCACTGCCTGCTGATGAGTCAGCCTGGGGCAAGAGGAGATCCACCCCACCTGCAGGCTACAGTAGAAGCTGGAGTCACCCAGCCTAAGGGAGATGGGAGTCTCTGATTACACAACCCCACCCCAGTCCCCATGGGTCCTGATTGCCACTTTGAAGGCAGAATGTTGCTAGATTCTTGGAATTTACCTGGATCTTAGCAGCCTTGGTACAAAGGGGAGCTGATGTTGAGGGGTAGGATGCGACCTGGCCAGTTTCCCTGGGCTGATTGATGACAAAGGCCAGTACCAAAACTGAGGTCTGTACCCTCTACTCCCATAATTCTCTGATGCTGTACTAAAGTTACAGGTGCCTCTAGAGGTGCTGGCAGTGGGGTTTAGAAAGGGGTTGCTTAGAGGAGGGGAGATATTATCAGGCTCAAGGGGCGAGGTGCTTAGTGCTCCAGAAGTGTTTGTGACAACTGTGACTAAGGGATTTGAGGAAGTGGCAGAGAGGGAGATTTACGGCTCCAAATCCTCCCTTGGTGTTGACCCAGGAACAGGTGTGTAGTGACAGGGACACATTAAGCCAGAGACGAGGCTGAACAGGCGGCAGGGCCATTTGGTGAGGCAGTCAGCTGACCATGTGAAAGGAGTCCTGACTCACTCAAGAGTGAAAGAGGAGAGAAAGAAGCCAGGAGCCAAACAGCCAGGCCACCAGCTCATCTACCCTGACATGGCAGGAGAGAGCCCAGGGCCAGGGACCTGGTAAGTCCCAAGAATATGGAAGCTAATGCCAGAAGTGGAGAACCCACTAATGGGGAGAGCTAGAGAGTTTCCTGGGTGTTGGTTAGGAAACCTGGAGAGTAGCACAGCAGAGTAGAATGTCCTTATAGTGGTCCCCGTAGGGGTTATAGGGCCTGGAGGGATAAGGTGGGCCAAGGAGGCACCACACCACACCTCTTATCTGATACTCATTGTCCAAGCCAGTGCCTACCCTGCCCAGTGCTCACTTCCTTCAGGTTCCTGGATGGAGATAATACTTTATGTTCTGAAGTCCTGATCACCCCCTTGGTCTCTAGTACCCCATCTTGAGGGCTAGTCCCACCTTTCTTGCCTCCCATCTTTCCCAGTAGTTACCTGCCAAGGCCCATTATTCCAGGACAAGTGAATGCATCCACCCCTCTGGGGAAGGTAAGTGGTCCTTTATTCTGAGACCACAATTAAGGATGTAGACCCTTCTCTTTGGTGGTGGTGGGGGGGTGTTCCTTTATCTCAGAACAGTGTTAAGTGAAGATGGAGCTGGGTTTGCGAGGGTCCCATATTTCCCCTTTGTTGCCTCCCCCACCCTCCCTCTCTCAAGTAGTGTGCCACCCCCCCCCCCCCCCCAGTGGTACATCAGTTCAGTCTTAAGGAGTATGTGTTGAAGCCATAAAAGAAGTCACAAGAGACAACTTTTTGGTGCACTTCCACCACCCCGCAGGGTCCTGGGACACTGTGCGAGATGGGGGAGGTACTGGTTTTTTATTTTTTTGTAGAGGTGGTCCCTGTCCTCCAGGAGCTTACAATCTAGCTGGGGAGACACAACTAATGCACACTTATACAATCAGTACAGTTAGCGATTACCACAATATTGACCACAACTGCGTGAGACCAGGGAAAGCAAGATCAGTGAGGGGCTGGGGGCTCAGAGAAGGTGTTTTAGTAAAGATGGGACTCATTTACTGGTTGAATAGGTCCAAATTGAGTGACACGTTTCTTTTGGGGTGGGCTTAGGAGGCAGTGAGTGGGGGAAGGGAATTGAGGGAGCAAAGGCAGCAAGGCTGGAATGCACATGTTGTAGGCAAGGGACATTGAGAGGGCCCCCCTCCATTTCTTAATCCTCCTCCCTCACTCTTGCCCTCAAGTCCCGCCACACAGGCACGCAGCTGGTGCCTTGTCTGCTGCATCGAGATTCAGGGCTTCGGCTGGTGATGCTGGAATGTCCATTCTGCTGGCTGGTGTAGTTGTCTGGATCTCTGTGGTGGGCCTGTTAGCACGGCCATGGCTGCGGGGCTGGGATGGCGCTGTCCCGACTTGGTCCAGATCAGAATGCATTGCCTGTGCCCAGATCTTGGGGGTAAGCTCCCCCCCCACCCCCCCTCCTCCCTCTACCCCACCCAGCAGTCAGAGGGGTGCAAAGGGGCTTGGAAGGGATCTGGTATTGTCGTCATTGTCGGTGCTGCTTCTCCAGGAGCCTACCAGCCCCTCACTGACCTTGGCAAATGCTCCTCTGGCGAGAGAGCACAGGGGACCCCCCATTCCTGCGCGGCACTGGCTCCCATGCTGGCCGAGAAGCACAGGAGCACCTGGTGACAAGGCCGCCCAGGGCTGGGGGCTGGGGCCTCAGTTGGGGGCTCGCTGCCGGCGCTCTCCCAGCACCTGCCGCCCGGTCCTCGACACCGTGTATGCCAGCTTCTGCAGGGAGTACCTGAACACCTGCAGCAAGAGACCCGGGATCTGCCCTTAGAGGCAGGCACCCGCAGCCGGTCTGCAGCGCTGCCGTGCCCGCCCCCACCCCACCCCCTGCCCCGCCCGCCCGTCGGACTTAGAGGCAGGCGCGGGCGCAGCTTGTCCACGAGTCAGGGCAGCTGGAGCTTTTCCAACTGTGCTGAAGGCTGCATGGCAGCAAGCTGATTGGACCCACAACTTAGGTATACCTCACTTCTTGCAATGGGCTGTGTCCCTGGAGGATTTCGAAAAGCGAATCCTACCCAGTAAATGCAGCATTCCAGGAACACCTTAAAGGAAATATGCGATTCCTTTGGCAAAGGATTCCCTTAGCAGGGAATTCTTCCTGCAAGGGGTGCTTTTAGGGTAAATGATTTTATGGGTAAAGTGCTTTCTTCTGATTTATTTTTACAAAGCACTTTGCCTCTGTTTGATTTTTTATTTTAATAAAACGAATTGTCCTTTTTTGGAAGCGCTTTTTTTCCTCTCCCATTTTTCCTGCAAAGAACCTTTTCTAATTGTTTGCTTCAAAGCGCTTTTTATCCGATTCATTTTTTTTCCTTTAGCTCCTTTGTCTGATTTTTTTTCTGCAGTGCGCTTTTTATCTAATGCATTTATTTCTGCCAAGTGCTTTTGCCTGATTTATTTTTCCTGCAATGCGCATTTTCTCTAATTCATTTTTTCCCGCGAATTACTTTTCTCCAATTCGTTGTGGGTTTTTATGAAGAGCTTTTTTTGGGGGGCCTGAGAAGTGCCTTTTTCTAACTTATTTTTGGTTCCACCTTCGCAAGCGCTATATATATTTTTTTAAAGAAATTTCCCCGCAATGCGCAATTTTTTAAGGCGGAAAATTTTGCTACGCGAGCGTAAAGTCTCTTCGCAAAACCAAGTGCCCCGCCTCCCTCCTGGGGTCGAGTCTGTGTGTAGCGGGTTTTTCTTACCGCGTTGGTCGCTAAGAGCCTCGGCGATCGTCAGCGGCTGGCGCCCGCCGCGCCCCAACTCTTTGTTCCCGGCCGGGCGCGGGCGCACTGGGAAGGGTCTGCGCGAGGAGGAGGGCGCAGGGAACGCGCGGGGGCACGCGGTGCCAACCGCGGCACTCTGGCAAGCAGGGATCGCGGCAATAAGGATAGGATGGGTCCGGGAGGCGGCAATTGCAACGTGGGCCTGCCGGTTAAGGGGGCGCGCATCGGGACCCCTCTCCCACCTGGAACCTGGGCACACTTACCTGCAGCAGCACGCGGAAAATGTACCAGCCAATGATGAGCAGCTCAGCTGAGGCTGCCGCCACTGCCGCCATGGTTCCGAGAGTGGTCGGTGAGTGGTCGAGAGCAAGCGCGGTTCGCCAAGGTCCACCGATTTCTCGGAGTTCGCTGTTGGGCGCACTGCCGCAGCCGCGGTGGCCGCGCCTTAAGTATCCGCCCGCCACCCAAGTGCGCATGCGCGTCTGGGGTGGGTTCCATTGAGGAGGGGTGGCCGGGGGCGCTCCTCATTCGCCAGGAGAGGAAAAAATAATCCATTTGCTCTTTCCACACCGACCCCCGCCTCCTGAGTTCCATCTTAGCCCCTTTCCAGAAGATTCCGCTGTGCCCGCTTTTAGATTTTAGTGTAAAATGGAGAGGAACTGCAACTCTTGAATAGCGCAAAGGGCTGGAGTAGGGGATGCACGCCTTTTGGCACGGAACTCCTTCTCTGAGCGGTGGCCTGCAATTTCTATCCCAGTGTCCGTGACACACCAGTACCCCACCTTGGGCACGGGTGGAAAACTAGGAGAACCTAACTTGGGGATCATCTGCCCCACAGAGCGGAAAAAAAAAAAAAAAAAAAAAAAAAAGAGGTGCCCCTTCCCAGAGCTTTGGCTTCAGAGGCCCGTGGTCGGTACTCATTCTGGTATTTGATGTGCTGTAAGCCCGTGTCCTTTGCTTCCCGAGAGTCCCTGAACACGGAACTTTCTCTGATTCTTTGCGTCCAGCTTCTTACGGTTACTACCACGGTGACTATTGAAAGGAATAGAGCCAGAGCACTGAGCTCAAGGCGCACAAGCAGTAGTCCCTGGGTCTACCCTGTGGGAGGGATGCGGGAGGGATTGGCGCCTTTGTGTGCGCGGAAGGGGTGGGATGAGCTTTCCGAAAAGTGGTGGGAAAATGCTCCGGGATCATTTCTGCCAGAGAGGTCTTTTCAATCTCTCTCTTATGCTCCCCTCCCCCCCAGGCCCTGGTAGGACTTCACACAGCCAGCGAGGTTCTTTGTACCCGTTTTGCTGGGCAGCTGGAGGTCGGAATGGGGTTTTGCTACCGCCACCAGAGGGTTGTGGCCACCGCAGGTCCATTTCCAGGCACAGCGGGGAAGACCCAGACACGGGTTTCGAGCTCAGCCTCAACGCCCTGGGGGCCCACCACTGGAGAGCGCCTCTCCAGCAAGCTACCTAGCACAGGGGGCAAATGGCATTTGCCCCTCTGTGGATAGAAAATTAATTTTGATTAAAAGCTCACAGAGGTCAGGTTCTATACAGTGCCAGCAGCAGATGGAAAGTGTAAGTGATCCAAGCGAGGTCAGTTTGGATGAAGTAGCGTGGTGATTTTTTTTTCCTACATTGACTTTCGAAGAAGTTGGCTGGTTTTGGCAAAATGATGCCAGGCTGCCGTCTTAAAATATTTGGTAGTGTCGCACCCACACCCCCACCCCTGCCCTGCGGCCTCACAGGGCATGCAAGGATCCATTACCCGCAAGCTCCGGCTGGCAGTGAGGTGCTTTAACTCTCTCCCGAGCACCTGCTGTGACAGACTAGATACAGAACCGAACCTTGTTCTTATTTTGTGGGGGCACAGCATGGAGCCCATGGCCATCCGGTGGCAACCACAGGGCGGTATTGTGAGGTCTGGGGCCCTTGAGGACAGGCTGCAGCCCCAGGAGGCGATACATGATCTCTGCTGGGCAGGGCCCAGGCAAAGCCAGTCCACTGTGCCGGACCTGCCCGAAGAGCCCTCTGGCCCACCTCCCTGACAGGCCCGGGGGAGATACTCTAGGAGCTTCCTGAGATGGTGATGTGGAGCGGAGTAGACGTCCATGGGTGGGCAGGGAGGAAAGGGCATTCACATTTGCTGTTGTTAACCATGATCCATTTTCCCAAATAAGTCTACATTCTGTTCCTGTTTTTTTTTTTTTTTTTTTTTTTTTTTTTGGTGTCTGTCTGTCTGTCTGTTTTTTGTCTGTTTGTTTGTTGTGTTGACTTTTCTCTTCAGGATCCCTGCTGCCTTGGTGATCCCGGGCTGACAGCCAGAGAGCACAGCGGCTCAGCTCCTGGAGAGTGAGGGTTGAAGAAAGCGGAGGGCAGCTGCCTGCGCCCGCTGGCTCCCATTAGGTCGGTTCCTGCAGCGGTGCCCGGTGGCCTTGGCGAAGGCCCTGCCCAGCAGAGATCATGTATTGCCTCCAGTGGCTGCTGCCCGTCCTCCTCATCCCCAAGCCCCTCAACCCCGCCCTGTGGTTCAGCCACTCCATGTTCATGGGCTTCTACCTGCTCAGCTTCCTCCTGGAGCGGAAGCCTTGCACGATCTGTGCCTTGGTTTTCCTGGCAGCCCTGTTCCTCATCTGCTATAGCTGCTGGGGAAACTGTTTCCTGTACCACTGTGCTGATTCCCCGCTTCCGGAATCGGCGCATGACCCTGGCGTTGTGGGCACCTAACAGCCTGCCCGGTTAGCTTTCCAAGGAAGCAGAAGATGGGAGGGGAGGCATTGACATAGGTCATAAAGCATTGGAGTTTCAAATCCCGCAGCCCCGCGGGTGCCACATTCCTGACGGCGCCTTTCTTGGCCTGTGATGTTTTATCCTTATAATGTGAATAATGGCACTGACCGGTGCTTTTATTGTAGAGTCCTGTAGTTGTGGGTGGTCTTGTGATTGTGTGTGTTCTGTCCCCATCTCGGTTCCCCCCCCACCCCCCAGGCTGGCAGGATGGTCACCCCCATCGCCTCATTCCTGCGAGGAGTCTGTGCCCATCCTGGTCCACCATCCCAGCATGACCTGGGCAGATAAAATGCCAGTCTCGTCACCTCTGTGACCCCCTCCTTTTCAGGGTCTCTTCCCTTCCCAGAATGTTACCATCCCCTCAGTCCCTGTCCTAGTTTCCCTTTAGTTCTCTTCTATCCCTTTCCTTTTTGGGGGAGCACCTGTCCAAGACAGGGCTCATTTTTGCACTTATCTCGAATTTAAAGAGATTGCTGACGCCCGAGAGCCTCGCTTTTTCATCCTTCTTTCCCCAGTCAGCAGCCCAGACAAAAACATGTCTTGACTGTTTGTTGTTCACAAATCTCCAGTATTTTCTCCACTTCATTTTTAAGAAAGAAGTAACAGAGACCTGTTGCTCTTTCACTTGGGTGTCTGGGCTCATGCTTACCAGCCCAGCCTCACTTTCTTTGCCCTTCCTCCTGCCTTTCTCAATTGTCCCAAGGAGGGGGGCCTCACTGTGTCTCCCGTGCATGCTCTGCAGGATTGAGGTGTGGCGTGTCCCTGTAGATCTAGCAGTCCCCAGCCGAGTGAATGGAAGAGTACTTGTGTGTTTCATAACAGCCATAATCCCTGTAATAGGTGTTTGGATATTTTTTGGCGTGCCGTGAGTGCGTGTGTACGTGTGTGTGTGCGCGTGTATATACAAATACATGTGTATATTCCTTTTAAAGAAGCTTTATCGAGCGTGTTCTGACTTGGAGGTTTAGCAGTAGCTAGCTATGATAGGTGCCGCTACAGTTTTTATTTAGCATGGGGACTGCAGGGCGACCAGCGCACTGGACTCCGAGATGGTTCAGACAAGACAGAGGGGAGCAGTGGCCATCGTCCTTGTGCCAGGAGCTCCTTCAGTCCTGCGCATATAGACTGTACCTTATGAAGAATACACAGGAAGACTTTGTGACTGTCACTTGCTTTTTGCTTTTTCTGCGCTTCAGTAACAAGTGTTGGCAAACGAGACTTTCTCCTGGCCCCTGCCCACTGGGGACTAGCATGGTTGTCCATCCAGTCTCAATCATCCATCTTTCTCTTGCCTGAGCGGGAAGGGCGGTGGGCCAGGCAGAGGACAGAACTGGAGGCAGTCCATCTAGGGAATGGGACTGTGAGGCCACACTTGGGGAACATGTGGACTGCTATTCCGGAGCTTTTATTTTTGGTGTGTTCGTTGCACAGCTGTTTGAAATGTTTAATAAAGCTTTATAAACTTTACTTTGTGGTTTCATGTGGCTGCAGTCCATTTGGGTCGTGGTGTTGGATTTCTGCGTTGGTGGGGGGCAGGGGGTAGCTTGGAGGGGCTGAGTCTTTGGCGCCAGAGTACCTTAGCCCGAAAATTTGATCTGCTCTCTAGAGAGCAGATGGTGGGGTTGGGGGAAGGGAGGAGGGGGCAGGCCAGGCAGTGAACAGGAGGGAGTCTGAAAGTTTTTAGAGATGAGACATTCGTGTTTCTCAGCTCCCATGGCCTCTCGCCTGAAACTGTTTCCCTCCATAGGAGATTTGAGTAACCGATCCCTTGACAAACAACTTAGGACAGCTGGAGCTCTAATCATCAAGGATTTTTATGGTGCTGCTTTTGAAGTAAAAATAAAGTGAAACTCCTATGGCATTTCAAGTGGAAAAATAAATAAGGCTGGCCTCCAACCAGGGAGCTTAAGGTGATGGCTAGAAGTGCAAGAGTGTGGCAGGTCCCTGTTGTTGATGGGCACATGCTCCTGTGGCTGTGACCTTTGAGACAAAGCGGGTGGCTTGCCAGGGACCTGGGCTGGGTGTCCACCTCTCAGTCTCTTTTCCTTCTAGAAAACCTAACTGGAGCACTGATGTCCAAAGCACAGCGCTGTGTAAGGGTTTCTGGAGGTAACCGTTGCAAAAGGGCTTTGGTAATTTCAGAGGAGGTCACATGTCTTTTCTAGACTTTTAATTTATTGCTGTAAAGTTTTGTGCTATTTTCTCTTGCCCCTTTTAAAATCTCAACATTGTCAGTTTGTCCCTTTTTTCATTCCTAGCATTGCTTGTCCATGCTTTCTCTTTTCTTGACCAAAACTTGCCAAAGATTTATCCATTTTAAAGGTACTTTCAAAGAACTGAACTTGTATTGATTATATCTGCTGAGTATTTTCTGCCTGATCCTTTTGTGCCTTTACCTCTGAATTCTTCTTTTCTGGGTTTCTGGATTTATTTCATGGTTCAGCAAAGTCTTGACAAGAAGAAGAGTACTGCATGTGGGAAGGAGGGTTTATTCAGCAAACACAGCCCCTGTATGAGGCTTGCTGGGGATTTCAGGGGCAAGACCCAGGCCTGACCCTCCAGGAGCGCATGATTCTAGCCTAGTGGGGAAGACTTAAGAAAATAGACAATTGCAAATTCCAAAAACAAAACAAGCAAACAAAAAAGGCTTTTGTGGCCCCACTCTCCCGTGGAGGCACCTGGATGATAAATGAAGCCAAGATTGTTGTTTATTTTGCTCTCCCTCAGAAAGCAGCTTTCTGTCGTAGGTCAGGCCTGCTTAAGAGTTACAAACAGGCCTCCCTCTGAAAGATGTGTGGCCCTTGCCAGCAGGGAGCCAGTAGCCCCCTCTGCCCCACCCCCAAGGTGACTGCCAAATCAGCATTCCATCTAACGTATGTGCTGCTTTCCACCTTGGCGTGCACCCTGCCTCCTCTTCCTGAAATGCCTTTCAGGAAAATGAAAAGTAGATACCTCTTCTGGAAAAGAGCAGGGGCATCAGGCCTTAAGAAATCATGCTCTGCCATCCCTCTGGTTGCTCTGGCTCCCAGTATGAGACGGGTGCTCACGAGGTACCTGCTAACCATGGGACCCCATGAGGCCTTGGGCTGGGCTTCTGTCAGAACTGGTCTGTACCCTGCTCTGGACCTTGGTTTCCTTATAGGTAAAATGTGGTCTTGGGAGCAAACAGTTCCTAGCCCTAAATACTGGGAATCCTTCTTCCTAGGATCTTAAGGTACTCCTGGATACACTTGAGAAAGATGACTGAGCTCCGGGAAGGGGGCAGTGCCCTTGCAGGACAGCCTGTGTATGCTTTCTCCTTTAGTTAGTATACCATGTGAACCCAGATACGCCTCTGTCAGGAAGCCTTCCTGAACTTTGTCCCTTCCTCTTCAAAGCAACTGGGTTCTCCCACCTCTCAGGGGGACCTACACTGTTAGTCAGGGGTGCACTTACCAGAATCTGTGTAGGACTAGGCCTGGGGCCACACAGGGTGAATATCCCTGCCTTCAGGGAGTCATCTAGGCTGATGGGAAAGGGCATGACATGGGGCCGATAATCCCACCGAGACGTATAAAACTATAAATTGTGGCAGATGCTGTAGTAGGAGTCTAAAAGGGGAACTGATGCAGGCCGGAGGGGACTGATGTTCAGGCTGAGACCTGAGGACAAATTTGAAGGTTTGAACAGTGAAATAATGCATGAGATGCTTTTTCTCAGCATCTCATCAAGCAATCTCTGTTCTTGCAGATACGGAAATGGGACTGAAAGTAAAATGAAGGGGCACCAGTATGTGGCTGTCCTAGAATCAGAGCTCAGATGGCTTTTGGCAACAGAGGTTAGGCTGTCCAAGCTTCAAAGACTATACTGGGAGATACTGAGGGACCTAAGGCTGACCTGCTGCTGGCGGGCCCCCACACAGTCCTGAGAACTCTTCAGCTTCCAGCTGACTAGAACCATCACAGATGAGGATCCGGCGGGAATAGGGGATAACCCAATCCAATCTGGATTCTTTTAGCAAGGGTCAGGACAGCTAGCATTCGAGCAGTGAAAGAGACAGGGCTGTCCAGAAGGCCATAGCCCTGTCCAGCTCCTTGGGAACAGGGAGAAAGAGATCTCAGGTGTGCTGGTGGGTTGGGGAGGTGAGGACAGGAACTAGGGAGGGAGGAGGATGGAGAAAAGTGATAGAAGGAAAGCTGCCTCCCATTGAACCGCTGCAGGAAAGGAGGCCAGAGAAGGGTTGTCACCTGTGTCCAATCCCCCACATCCAGTGCAAAACTTGCCCCTCACCCCCAACCCATCCCATGATGGGTAAAAGGGTCACACTCTGGAAAAGGGAAGAACTAAGAAGTGCTCTCCTCAGCAAGTGGTGGAAGGTGATCCTGACTCCAGAGGGGCTGGTCCAGCCTCCGCCCAGCACACTGCCTCCCCACTGTCTTCCCAAAAGCCAGAAGAGGGGCAGTTTAGTCTGCCAAGCTTCAGACAGAGAAGGCAGTATCTTGAGAAAAACTTTGATTATAGAGTGGGCTTGGAGAAGAGAGAAACCTGGCCAAGCAACAGCTGAAGGCTTCCTACGGAAGCCCTTGGTCTCCTTTGGGATGCTGGGACTCAAACTGTGGGAGTAGACTTGGGGAACGGCGTAGGACCAACAAACCTTGAGAGGTGAGGCTTTGGGGAGCCCCAGGTCCTATGCCCCCACCTTTGTGACCACACCTCCCAGATCCTGTTTCCTCACCTGTAGAATGCACATCATAACATCTACTGTAGCCTGACTCAAGAGGTAGTCTTCACAAATATTCCCTCTCTTCTGGCCTCTACCTCCCATCCTTACTGGGCTCAAGCCTCTTAAGGATGTGATCTGATCATCCAGCTCTCCTGCTCAGTCGTTCATGCCAGGAGCATTGGCCAGGCCCTGTGCCAAGCTCCGAGAAGCTGATGCAGAGCAAGACCACACTGTCCTTGAGCTCAGCTCAGCGGGAGGGCGGCACCCCTGCAGATCACTGCAGGGCCATGTCTGGCCTCTCACCTCGTTTCCTGGGCAGCTGGGAGTCTACACTTGGAGTCTACACCACTTCTTCCAAAGCTAAACCCTCAGCCAGTTCCCTGCCCCACACTGGTGGTTGCAGCTCTCTAAGGGGCCCCGATCCCCACCCATCTCATTTCCCATGTGACTTTGCTGTCCTCCGTTCACTCTTTCTCAAGCCATGCGTATGCCAAGGAGGGGACAGGACTAGAAGTCTTGAACATTTCCAAAGCCATCAGTGAACTTCACCCTTGTTATTTCAGTACCCTTGTTACTTCTTAGAGATACAGAGTGAAAGAAAGTGTGTTACAATAAGCAAGTGTTTAATTAAAGGACTTTCTGCATTAAAGAATAAACCTCAAATCTGTTGGGTGCAGAGTCTTAGAGTCAGGGCACACTCGGGAAGGTCTCTGAGGGAGGAAGACAGACAAAGCCGCTCAGTGGCTCCCTGTTGCCTGTGCTCCCAACTCCTCAGCTTGGCCACCAACGCCCTGTATAACTATTGAGGGTGGGTACTTGGGCTTTGTCCCTTGACCAGGCACAGGCCTAACCAGACCTGGCAGGGAGCCTGCTGATTCGCTGGCTAGAGGGGTGGCTGGAGGGATGACCCCAATCAGTCAACCTCTTGGACTTTCTAAGGATTTAGGGGGCCCAGTCCTTCTACAAGTTAAGAAAATTCAGTTTGCCTCCTGGTCTCTTCTCAGCAACTCTGAAGTGACAATATTTTCCAGCCTCCAAACTAATATTTCACACACAGATGTCACAGAGACTACTATTTCTCAGATATGCAAGAAGAACCTTGTAAATGGTTCCACAGCCTGGCATCCTCCTTCTGGAAACAGGTGACTATGAGTCACCTGTCTTCCCTGAGCCTCAGTTTCCCCATTTGTAAAATGAGGCATTTCGATAACCTCAAGTTCCTTTCCAGCTCTAGCATCACCCTCAGATGCCCTGGTGCCTAGGGCATCATTAGACAGGGGACGTGGTGACTCTGGGATCTGGGTCAAGTCCATGTCTTGGAGCATGGAAGAATCATGGTGATGGCTGCAACCCCCAGAAGATGAGCTTGGCAGAACGGGCTAGGAGATTGCTCCACCGCTGGTGACGTGTCCTGGCAGAGTCTGTGCAGGTAGGTTGATGCAGGTGAGGGGCAGGGTTGGGCTGTCCGTTCTCTTGTGATCCCTAAGTAATGGTTGTCTGCAGGATCAGAAGCCTTCAGGACTGGTGGGTGCCAGCGAGATTCAGCCATTCATACTGGCAAAGCAGGTGAACCATCTTTTCACACACTGTCCTGCCGGGGCTTCCAGAAAGTTTTCTGCTCCCATTCCTTGAAGTCCTCTCTGTATTTCATTGTCTATGCCTGGAATTATACCTTCCCATAGCCTTCCAGCTCCCCGTCCAGGTGGCATGTTCTGTGAGAAGACTGTGGCTCTGATACCGTAACCAGCCAGGAATGGCTTAGCTCAGAGGCAGAACCATGAGAGAAAGACTTGTCCAAAAGTGGGGCTCTATTGAAAGAAAAATATTAATCCATCTCCAATGTCACCTAAGAGCACACACCCAAGTTCAAATTCCATTTTAAAAGGTCAGAAAGGAGATACAAGCCCATTAAAAAATCAAGGAAGAAAGGAATTGGATAATTAACGAGTGTCTGAATGGGGAACCCCAAAAGCAACAAAGTGACATCAAGGAGGCAAAGACCAACCAATCACTACATCAAAACCAAATATTTCCAGAATCGAACAATATCACAAAGAGAACCAGAAAGCAACGGGTAAACGACCTGCAGATCCCTAATGGGTAAAAGAACACAAGCAAAACCTTACTGGTAAAAATGCAACAGGAAAGTATATAACTCACCTAAACTGACTTTACAGAAGAAGAAATAGAAGAACTGACAAAATTTTTTGAAAAAATATTCAATCCACTAATAACTGAAGATTAACAATAAAAAACATAAGGAGGGGCACCTGAGTGGCTTGGTTGGTTAAGCCTCCAACTCTTGGTTTTAGCTTAGGTTATGATCTCAGGGTCATGGAGTTGATCCCTGCATCAAGCTCTGCTGGGCACGGAGCTGGCCTAAGCTTCTCTCTCTCTCTCCTCCTCCCTTGCTCACGTCCTCCCTCTCTCTCTCTCTCTCAAAAGAATAACAATAATAAGGAAATATGAGTTTCCCCCCAGCAAATCAAGGGGGAAGGTTTAAGAACACCCGGTGCTGACGAGAACACAGTAGAACATGTAGAACACAGTAGAACACAGTAGCACTATTTTTCAGTGCTAAGGGGATTGTGAATTGGTGTAACCTATTTGAAAAGTAGGACAATAGTCAAAGAGAAGGAGAGAGGTGAACGTTTCAAGAAAGGGCAAGTAGCCTATGTATTTATACAACATGTATTGTCTTCTTTGTCTTCTGTTGTCTTCAGGCATGGTGCTAGGTGTTAAAATATGAAGATAAATAAGATATGGCATATCTTGGGCATATGGTCAAAGAGTTAAGACACACAGATACTAAAATGATGTGTAGTAAGAAGGCCAGAGATGTGCTTGAGACGTGGGCAAAGCAGGGAGCAGCTGGGATGGGTGGTACATATGTGAGGCTTTCTGGGAGGATCTGGGGGGCTCCTAGAAGAGCCGCCCAGATGAACAGGAGTTAGTCAGAGGGCAGAGCAAAAGTAAGCATCATGGACGAGCTCATGGACAGTTCAGGGTCACCAGAGCATGAGAGTAAGGAACAGGGGATGGAGAAGGTGGGACCAGATCGCACAGTGCCATGTCTGTCTAACTGAAGACTTGGTTCTTTTTCCTCTTGACAAGAGTGGGCCTCTGAAGCATTTTGAGCAGGCGGGTGCCATGGTCAGATTTCTGTTTTAGGGTGGTTACTCTGATTGCTTGGAGACATTTGGAGGGGCAAAGGCTAATGAGGGGATGATCGCCTTGGTCCAAGTCAGAGGGCAAGGCCTGAATTAGGTCTGGGCCAAGAGGATGGAGAGAAGGTAGAATTAGAGAAACCTGCTGACTGACTGGTGGCTGAGTTAAAGAAGGAGAGTCAAGGATGCCTTCCCTGTTTCTGTCTTGAGTGACTGCATGGATGGGAGAATACCCCAGAGAAAGGACAGACTTAGGGGCTGGAGGAGGGCTGTCGAGCTCAGTTTTGGACAGGTTGAGTGAAAGGTGTGCGTCCCGGTGGAGGTGGCCTACAAGGGGCTAGGTGGAAGGTTTGGATCCAGCAGATTTAACAGAAAATTTGGTTTATAACTGATTGTGACTGTAGCCGTGGGCTTTGGTGAGCTGGGCCTTGGAGAAATGGCAGCTAAGAAGAGAAAGGGATCCAGGCGGAGAACCTATCCCCCAGGTAAGGGGTGGGCAGAGAGAAAGATGAGCCCACGAAGGCAAGAAGTCAGAAAGAGGTGGAAGAAGCACCTGAAGCCTGTGTTGGCAAGCCAACTCAGGGATGTGGAGTATTTCCAGGAGGGAACACTCAACAGAAAACAGAGAAAAGCCAGTTAGATAAAGACTGAGAGCTCACTGCATGGAATGACTACGGGCCCCTAGATCCTCACAGGGGCAGTTTCCTGTGAGAAACGGGGCAGAAGCCCCGCAAGGGGAGCGGAATAAAATGAAAGAGGAAGGAAAAGCCGACTGCATGGCCCCGTGTCCAGAGAAGTCTGGGATACTGGGAAGAAGTGCTCGAGTTACGATTTGGGTTAAGGAGAATCTCGGAGCTGGGCCGAGAGGAAATAAGGATAGATACGACAGAAGAGAGGTCGAAAGGGCTGTCGCCTAATGAGCTTCTGTCTGTAGAAATCAGAGGTGAGATCTAAGGACAAGGTCAGTAGGGAAGAAAAAGGTCCAGTGATGACCTTGACTAGAGCTGCTGTCAAGTAGGAGGATATATATGCCAGCTGGGAGCCCACAGAGGAAGTGTGGGCATGTCCTGGGGGGACAGATGGAGAACTCGGGATGAGGTGGAAGGAGAAGGTGCAGAGTTCACAGGGCAGGGCCAGACACTGAGCCGTGACTGACACTTTAGGAATGGATGCAGGCAGAGGACCTGCCAAGGAGACTGAGCAGGAGGGGCTGAAGGAGAAGACCAGAAAAGCAGTGGTCCCAGAAGCCCAGGGAGCTGAGAGTTCCCACAGGTCAGGGTGGCTACTGGTGGACCAGATGCACAGAGGTCAGGGGAGATGAGGGCATCCCCCAGACCTGGTCTTGGGCACCTTTGCCGCAGCAACTTTGGGGGAGGGACCAGGAGCCCGCCAGCTGGGGGATGATCTGGAGTCTGGCTGAGAAAGCGAGAGGAAGGAGGGGAACCTGGGGGGGTGGGCAGCAGGGCTCAGGAAGGTGCTGTGTCTTACCCGCTGTCATTTGGACAGAAGAGGGCTATGGGAGCCGAGTTTGAAGGGCAGCAACGAGTTTGAAGGGCATGCAAGGGGCCCCAGAGCGGCGGGATTAAGTGTAGATGGGAAGGGATTAGCCGTGTTGGTGGAAAGGGGCAAAATTAAATCATGTACATTTTACAAGGTAAGCTGATCTCCATGTTCTTCTGGAGGCTTTTGCTCTGCTCTCTGGGTAACGACTACAGCTCTAATTAGCAGTGGTTTCATCCTGCCTGTGTCTGGGGCCATGTCTTCCTCGGTTTTTGTACCTTTCGGCACCTAGCAACAGGCAGCGAGCTAGGTAGAGGCAGACTCATTATTTTCCGCTTGAAATCAAACGTCTGAAATTGAGGTTCAGAATTCTGTTTCATCACAGAGATTTTGTGACAATTCCCAGGGAATCCATGAACAAGGAAATGCAGTTCAAGGTTGAGGCTGTCATGGATGTGAGACTGTCTGTGTCCCAGTAAATGCAAGCTGTACTCCTCTGTGGGCACAGCTCTTTACAGTTTACATGGTGGATCATTACATTTGTCTCCTTTGGTCATCGCAACCCTATCCTCCCACCTCTGGTGAGGCACACAGCTACCATTAGCCCCATGTCACTTAGGAAATTGAGACCAAGAGAGGCAGGCTGGAAGGAGAGAGTGATGGGCAGTGAAGTGAATGGAGACTGGGCACAATCCTGAATGCTACATGCACAGCCCACCAGCACGCAGTGGTTGTATCTCCTAGACATGGAGTCATTCTCTTTCCTTCATATTTGAACGGGAGTCAAAAATCAAACAGAGCTCTGGTCTAACCGGCTGAGCTCTGGCCTAGTGCCACCGCTGACAACACCTGGCTTTTGTGTACAGGAGCAGACCAGGTCCCACCATAGCCATATAAACTAGAGAACAGGACATTTCCCTACATGTAACAAGGGGAGTGAGGAGGAATGAGGGACTCCAGAAAGCCCAAACCCCGAGACATCCATTACGTGAAGTAACCAGCCCAGAGACAGAGAGAGAGATCTGATAGAAAGCCGTGGTCCAGGGGAGAGACAGAGGGGCCTGAACTGGACCAGTGAAGACAGACAGAAATAGATCAGAAACTTGTAGTAGCTAAAACCCAGAAATAATTGGTGTAGGATTCACTCTTAGGTAAAAGACGGCAAAGATGAGGGTGACTCCCGTGTGTCTGGGTGGGCCCTGGGTAGGTGGGGGGGGGAAGGCCCCTGTGTATGAGGAACACAGCATGGAGAGCCAGTGTGAGGGGCAGGACAGTGGACTCAGATACAGCCAAGGGGTCAGGGTCACAGCCAAGTAGAGCCCAGCAGGCACTTGGATCCGGGGTCTGGAGCTTAGGAAGAGATTGGACTGGAAGTACTGGCCCAGGCACATGGCTATTCAGAGAGTAATGGGAAGCCTGAGAATGAGTGAGATCATCAGAGACAGAATGGGACAGGGCCCAGGGCAGAATCATGAGGTACAGTGACCTGTGAGGAATCAGTCAAGGTGTGAGCAGGTGACAAAGGAAAAGAGAAGGAAGGACCTCAGAGATGTGGACAAACAACTACGAGGGGGGTTGCCAGGGCAACCAAGGTAGTGAGGCATTCCAGGGAGAAAGTAATCAACATTGTCAAACACAGCAGAGAATTCCAAAAAAGACGGACTTTTTTTTTCCTTTGATCTCATTATTAGTAAGTTTTTGTTGACCTTAATAAAAGCATTTTGGGGGAGTAATAGGGCATAAACTGAACTAATGTTCAGATGTGAGGGGGAGGTGATTCTGTCACTAAGAGCCCTTTGAGGAGTCTGGAAGGGAGACTTGGAGAGGTGAAGGATTAGGGGCAGAGAGTTTGAGCGTGGGAAAGATATGAGCAAGTTTATAGGCAGACATCAGCTCCCAGATGCAACAAGCATTGTTGAGTGACACAATTTTTTCATTCTACATGTTCTAATTTAATGCCTATTATGTGCCTGGCAGAGTGCCTAGCAGTGTGGATATTTGGTAAATGAATTAGAATCCCTGTTCCCATGGAAGTTGTGCGGTAGGAGAGGAAAAAGACAGGAATGAAATAATGGGCACACATCGATATGCAACATGAATGGGCACTCTGAAGGAGAGGAACTAAGTGTTGGAGGGTGTCCAACAAGGGGACCTGTCCTAGGCTGACTCCAGGAGCCTTCCCTGTGGAGGCGACACTTGAACCAAGTTGTTCAGAAGGGAAAGGAGTTAAGTGGACAGAGTAAACTGGGGAAAAGCATTCTGGGCAGAGGGAACAGCCTGTGCAAAAGGAGAAGAGGTGAGACCAGAAAGCCAGGCAGTGCTGGTTGAGCAGGCTTTTGGAAGCCAGGACTGAGACCTGCTCTGGTATGTCACTGTCATCTGAGACTGGCTATGCTATGGAGAAATCAGAAGGAGCACAAGGAGACTTAGGGAGACCAGTTAAGAAGTGTTTGGGTCATGGTAGACAGAATTTAGACAGTCAACATAATCTGGTTAGTCTTGGTGCTGATGGAATGAAGTAGGGCAGGGAGAGGAGGAGGGATTCAGAATGACCCCTGCATTTCTGGCTTGCCATACAGATGAGGTGGCAGTGCCATTCTCAGAATTGGAAAGTCCTAAAAAGGGACAGGGTCTGTGAGGCCGACCCCAACTCTGGTAGTACACAGCTAAGACATCCAAGTGGAGATGGGAAGGAAGTGGCTGAATACATATATCCAGAGCATAGAGTGAGAAATTACAGAGATGGGCTCAGAGCTCCTGAGGGATCCCAAATGTGAATTAAAGCAGTGTCAGGTTTCTGGAACATTCTGAGGCTATGAAAGGTGGCTGAGGAAGAAGAGGCCTGAAATGGTGCCCAAGAAGCACCAACACTTGGGAGCTGTAAAAGGAAAGAAGAATCCTCCTAGGGCACTGAAGAGAAAGGACCAGGGAGGCCTTTCAAACCAGAAGGATGACGTGGTCAGCAGAGAGGTCAGGTGTGGGGGGGTGGCTGATCTGTGGGCCCCTCTCATGTCCAACTGCCCAGTTGCCACGGTGGCCCTGATGATCAGCACCCACCAGGGCCCATGCTCTGAGACCTTTTGGGGACTTTGACCAAGACTCTTAAGGAAGAGGGAACAAATTCTAAGGCCTTTTCATTTTAATCTTAAAGGAGAGCAATGCTGGTGTATGAATATTCTGAGCGAAGCAAGCCTGAGTGATGAAGCGATTAAGGGCAGAGACAATTAGCGTGAAATGAGCTCCCGAAGGGGCCGGGATCAAGTCCAGTGGTGGATAAATTCATTGGGGGCCGTAATGTGTATTGGACCAAATGGGGCAAAATGAAATTATTTACCTTTTAGAGAGTGACTTGATCTCCATGTTCTTTTGGGAGCTTTAATCTGACCTGTGTACTGACTATAGTGCTAATTAAGTCAGTTTTATCCTGTCTTGTGGCTGGGATTGTGTCTTCGTTTTCTTGTTTCTCAGCACCTAACGACAGGCAATAAGCAATTTGGGTGCAAATCTGGTATTTTCTGCTTTGGGATCAAATATCTGAAGTCAACACTCAAACTCTCTGACCAAAGAGAATATGTGACAATTCTCCAGAAGTTACAATGCAGGAAAGAACTGGGGCATGAAGTCATGAGGTTTGGGTGAGTGGAGGGAAAGCGGAGGTACCAGCTCCCCTCATCCTTTTAAGCTCTGTGCCATTTGTGTATATTCGCATTCCTCATCCCAACTGAACCTCACATCCCCCCACAAGATAAAGCATGACCCAATTTCAGAGAGGAGGAAACAGACGCCAGAGGAGGAAGTGCCTTACTGACACAGAGCACAAGTGGCGGGAGCTAGATTCAGAACTCAGTGCAGCTAGTGTAACAGTCCTTCCCACGACCAGGCTGAGCCAGAGAGAAAGAGGGAGAGAGGGGGTCCAGGAGCCAGAGGTAGAGATGCTCTGCGGGCACGTGCAGAGGGGTGGACGCGCAGTCCAACTCCAGACCTACCGGATATTAAAGCATCAAATCCAACCGCAGTGATGAAATCTACAGTGTGAGAACAAGAGCGAGGAGCGTTCTTGTTTAAACTTCCCCACCGCATGAATGATATGTACATTCTCTATTTGCATCTCAAGCTTCCGTATTCTTAAAAACTTAAGTCTTTAATCCATCTGAAATGTATTTTTGCGTATGGTGTGACACAGAGATCTGATCTGATCTTTTTCCAGATGGATAACCAGCTTGCTAAGCACCATTTATTGTCCCAACACCATCTTTTCTCCCAGTTCCCTATGTCTAGACTCTATTCAGATCTGTTGATCTGTTCGTCTACTTCTGGGCCAATACCAGACTTGAATGAGCAGAGCTTTCTCTTACTGCCTGATAAGGTGAGTACCCCTCCCTCCCTGGCCTTTTGTTCTTTTTTAAAAATTACCTCTGTCATATTGCACATTTACTTTTTCATATACCTTTTAGAATCAGCTTATCAAAGTTCCATGAAAAATATCTTATTGGAATTTTGAGTGGGATTGCACTGAAGGGAAAAAGGAACACCTCTAGGTTACCAGTTCTCATCTGTGAACATGGCATCTGTCTCCATTTAATCAAGGCCTTATCTCTTGGGTTTGATTTTTAATGCCTTTTAAATAAAGTTCAGTCACTTTTGCCATAAAGGTTTTTCACATTTTTTAACAGGTTTATTCCTGAGTACCTTATCAATTTTGTTGCTTCTGCAAGTGGAAAAAGTTTTCCTTTTTCTCCTTTGGCTTTCCAAATTTTAGTCAATTTTCTAATCACTATGCTTCATTCACAGACACACTCAGAGTAAATGTGCTTTGTCCCTGGGCACATAAATGAGAACACAGCACACATGTAAAACAGAGCTCATTGGCTAGAAACAAATTAGAATTTTTGAATTAAATTCGAATTATGTAAGAAATACATGAATACATGTTCCTTTAAATAAAATTAGAGCGTACAGATAAAGTCTCTGCTGGACTCCCCTCCCCCATCTCTTCCTCAGGCCCCTCCCCTCCTCTAGAGGTAGGTGCTGCTCTTAGGCTTTTTGCTGTTTATTTAAAATGTTTTCTGATGCTCATTGAAACACATCTTCTGTTCTCTTTCCGTGTGCGTTTGTTTGCACAGACATGGTGTGTACACACCGGAGGTATAGCTTGTTGAAGCTGGCGACTGGAGGCCATAACCGATTATACCACGTGTGAGTTCCTTGTTGCCTATTAATTGACTGCTAGAATGTTTCCAGTGCCATTCCATTAAGACAAACCTCCCAGCGCATCCTTGTACATTGCCCGTTTTGTGCATGTACAGGTGTTTCTCTGGGACAGATACTTAAAAATGAAATTGATGGGTCATAGAGTATATACATCTTAACTTCTAATAGAGCAGAGTGTCTTACTAATGTAATCTCCTGCCAGCAGCACAGGAGCCTCCATTTCCCCAGACCATTTCCAAGTTTTACATTTTTAACCAGTCTGATGAGTGAAAAATAGTATTTTGTTTTAGTCTGAATCTTTGTGAACTATATACAAGGCTGAAGTCTTCATGTGTTTACTGTCCATTTATATTTCCTCCTCTGGATTGCTTGTCTATATCCTTTGCCTATTTTTTTTAAGTTGGTTTTTTTTTTTTTGTCTTTTTGCTATTGATTTTTCAGAGTTCTTTATGTACTTTGAATACTAATACTTTGTTGTGTATATTGCAAATGTTTTCTACATTGTGATTCTTGTCATTTAATTATATGGTATCTTTTGTCCTAGAAAAATTTTAAATTTGATACAATCAAATTTATCAGTCTTTTATGTCTTTTTTACTCCTTATTTATGAAAACCTTTGCTATTTGAAGGTCATAAGCCTTTTCTATATTTTCTTCTCTAAAATTTATAGTTTATATATACATATATATTTAAGCCTTTATGCTATATACAAGAAATAAATTCCATGCGCATGAATCTTAGGCTCTGACTTTAAACCCCCCATCCCCAAATAGATAGGTAATTGTCCCAACACCATTTATGTAATAATATATCATTTCTCCGCTGATTTAAAATTGCTACCTTCACCAGACTCTAAATTCCAGTGCGGGTCTATGTCAGAGCTCTTGCTGGTCCACTGATCTATTTGTCTACTCCCGAGCTTGATAATATGCTTTGCCAAGTGGCGGGACAAATCCCACTCTCTTTGTTGTTTTTGCAAAATTGCCTTCGTCATCCTTGCATATTGGTCCTGCCACATGAATTTTAAAACCAGCCTGCCAAATTTCAGGAAAAATTGAATTGGGATTACTTGGAGTTTCTGGATAAGTTAGAAGAAAATTGGCATCTGTGGCACACTGGGTCTTCCTCCCAGCACACGAGGCCTGCACGCACCTCTCTCGGCTCTGGTCATCTCTTACGTCTTCCGGGGAAGTTTTACATTTTCCTCCAGCCAAAGTCTCGCATCGTTCTTGATAGATTGATTCCTGGATTTCGTTTAGGTTTGGTGGTCCCCTGAGAATGGGATCGCCTCTTCCTTTATTTGGCACCCGTTTCTCCTTATTCCAATTCAACCTGTCTCCTAATCACTGTGCTTGGTTTGCAGACACACACACGAAGTAATCGTTCTTCCTCCCTGGGCACAAGCATGTGAGCAGAGCCAAACACAGGGCTGGCGTAACAGGCCGCAAACAAATGAGAATCTTTTCAAATTATACTTTAATTAAACACACAAAGCATGAATACATTCTCCTTTTTATGAGTAGAATATGAATACAGCCAAAGTTTTCCTTGGCCACCCTCCGAAACCCTAGCTTCCTACCCCCTCCACAACTTTATGCATCTCCTTTCATAGAAATATATAGTACTCATGTAGATATTTTGAATGAATCATCTCACTTTATAAGGATTTTACTGGAAGCTGCATTTTCTCGCTCAATCGTATATTTTTAGGATATACTCAAACTGATGTAAATGGCTCTTGCCAGTTCCTTTTAATAGCTGTATTGTACTCATTCCTCTGATGATACCACATTCTCTCTCCTCTAAGATCCAGGCACAAATGCGGTGGCCTCCTTTTCTTTCCTCCATCATAAGAAGCGCTGCAGAAAACAGCCTTGCACATGCCGGCTCTGTAATTTTTCTCTAGGATTGAGAATGGACTTTGGGGTCTCAAGGTGTCCACATTTGTAGTTTTAACAGACACTACCGATGTGTCCTCCTTAATTTCTGTACCATATCAACTTGCAGTAAGAGGATAGGAGAGGACTCAAATCCCCACACCATAAGCAGCTGTTTTAAATATTTGCCAATCTGATGGGCAAAAAATGGAAGCATTTTTTTTTTTAATATTTCTGTATACCTGTTTGCAAGTGAGATTTTCCTGGGCACTTGCTGTTTGTATTTCCCTTTTCTGAATTATCTGTTTGTTTTTGCTCATTAAAAAAATTAGATGGTTTGTCTTTATCTTATTGATTTGTGGAATTTCCTAATCTAATCTGGATAGTGATCTCTTGTATATACACAGCAAATATTTTCTTCCAGCTCCTCTGTGGCCTTTAACTCTTTGTAGGCTCCTTTAGACAGAAGTTATTAATTTTGACCTAATCAAATGTGTCAGTCTTTTCCTTTATTCCTTTTACATATATATCACACTTGTGCCTTTCTCACTCCTACATTTAAATATATTGTGTATTCTTTCCTTTTTTAAAAATTTTATTTATTTATTTATTTATTTATTTGACAGAGAGAGAGAGAGAGAGAGAGAGATCACAAGTAGGCAGAGAGGCAGGCAGAGAGAGAGGGGGAAGCAGGCTCCCTGCTGAGCAGAGAGCTCAATGTGGGGCTCAATCCCAGGACTCTGGGATCATGACCTGAGCTGAAGGCAGAGGCTTTAACCCACTGAGTCACCCAGGTGCCCCATGTATTCTTTTCTAATAAATTTGCCTTTATGTGGGTCTTTCATGCATCTGCAATACAGTTTTATGGTTGAAATGAGGTATGATCTAACCTCTCCCCAATGTACAACTGACTGTTGCCACGCAGGTGACTGACCACTCACCCTTTCTCCGATGATCGAAGTAAAGCTTCCTCACTCCCCGAGTCACAGTGTCTAGGTCGGTGTGAGGCCCCTATTCTGTTCCACTGGTCTATACCTTCCTGTCCATACCAGACTATTTTATCTGCTAGAGCTTTATGCCACCTTTTGATATCTTTTAAGTAAAATGCCCCATTTCCTGTGCTTCCTTTTCAATTATCTACATGAACTATTACTGCATGTTAACTCCCCCACATGAATTTTTAAAATTGCTGTCATGTTCTGTGAATTTTGAGATTAATTTGGGGAAAATTGACATCAATACAATACTGAGCCTTTTCATCTGTGAGTACATTTATTCTGATCGCCTTGTGTTTCTTCAGTTACATACTTTTCTCGATCAGGAAACTACCCATTTCCTAATGGGTTTATTCCTGTATTTTTATTGCTGTGAGGGAGTTCTCTCTGCACTCCCTTTTTTGGTTTGCTTTGGCTTGCTACATTTTTTAAAAATCTACTTCCTAATCACTGTACTTCATTCACAGACACACACAAAGTAAACGTTCTTTCTCCCTGGACACAAACATGCGGGCACTGCCAAACACACAGAGCTAGCATAATTGGCTGAAAATGAATGGGAATTTTTTTCAAATTAAAGTTTAATGACACAAGCGGAACATGAATACATTCTCCTTTTTAAAAAATAGAACATTGCAGATGATGCCGAAGTCCCTTTTGGCCACCCACTGCCATCCCATTACCTCCCTCCTCTCCAGAGGTAACCACTCTAATGGGTTCACTGTGCACTTTGCTAGACTTTCTGGAAACTTCTAAATTCACAGATAGGTACCCACAGGAAATATATGTTAGAGTTGTCTCAAATAATGAGAATTCTGTCTTCTCCTTTCCAGTTTTCATTGATATTCAATTTTTGTCTTGACCTGGATTTTATTATGGTTACAGAATAAAATGCCAGTATTATCACCTGTCACAATGTGAAAGGAAAGATGTAGAAGTCAGGAGACAGCCCTGTGTGGGGCGGGGGCCTGACAGGGGTGATGAGGGGAGGCAAGGGCTTCTGTGGGCATGCAGTAGAACAAAGAGTGAAAGGGCAAGCGGATTTCTTAAAAATTGAAAAGATAACCAGTGGAGGTACTTCAAAACTGTGTTGGAAGAAAGCAGGGATGGAAGGGAGTATTTTCCAAGTGTCGTAAAGCCTACTCTGCCACATGGGACATCACTGACGCTCATGAACTCTAAGTAGGGGGTAGCAGATGCTGTTCAGGGAAATAGGGTCTTATAGGGAAACATCTTCAGGCAGCTTTGAGGAAGCACTTTGTTCTCTGATTAAGGAGATGATCCTGGAGAGCATTCTTGGTCCTGCCCCTTCCTTTCTACCTAGGGGATATTAGGTGAAAATGTGGTGCATGGAGGGGCACCTGGGTGGCTCGGTCACTTAAGCATACAACTCTTGATTTCGGTTCAGGTCATGATTTCAGGGTTGTGAGACTGAGGCCCACATCAGGCTCTGTGCTGGGTGGGGAGCCTGCTTGAGATTCTCTCTGTCTCCCCCTCCTCTCTCTCTCTCTTTTCCTCCCTCCTCACCCTCTCAAAAGAAGAAAAGAAAGAAAGAAAGAAGAAAGAAAGAAAGAAAGAAAGAAAGAAAGAAAGAAAGAAAGAAAGAAAGAAAGGAAGGAAGAAATAAATTATGATGTGTGGCGCTCTGGCAGTCATCTTGTGACCAGGAGGGGAAGGCTTGGAGATGCAGGTCTCTGCTGACTCAGAGCCTGGTTACCTGGAACCACTGACTTCTGTCTGGTCTTCTCATTCTCTAAAATAAATAAATGTTCTTACTCTCTAAGCCACTTGTAGGTGTTTTGTTAGATGCTGGTGAAAGCATCCTTCCTAATACAAGAGATCTAAGAGCTCTTTAGAGATGGGGAAATGACCTCAAGGAGCAGATCACATATTCTAGGGTGGGAGTTTAGGGGTGGGGAGAAGGTAGAGAAAGCTGCTCTTCATCAAAGTCCTGCCATTCTCTTGGATTTTTTTTTAAACTATGTGTCTGTATTACAGGGAAAGAAATAGAAAATGGTTGTTGTGGGGTGTTTTGTTTTGTTTTTAGCAATTCTGGTGTGTGTTAAAATGTAACCAGTGGTTCTCTCTGGTTACCTTGGGTATGAAGCAACTTTCTAAGATGTCCTCAAATTATTTCTGTAGTTAAAAAAAATGTCCAAGACCCAGGTTTTTAAGATACAGTGCATGAGAGAGGTGAATTTTGAGGCAGGGAAAGGAAGGAGTCCAGAGGTGAAATCCTAGACAAAGACCTCTTGCCTGGCTTCGAGAGGACTGCCACGGGCTCAGGGCACATATGGCACAGGAGAGCATTGACATGTGAGGCCAGCCGGCACATGCAGGGAATCCTGCCAAGGAGTTTGAGCTTTTATCCAAAGGGTAATGAGGAACCAGGGACACGCTGAAGCAGGGAGACAGGTGTGAGCCCCTTCTCATGTCCTCCTTTCTTTTGTGCCAGGGAGGAAAGCTCAACTCAAACCTGTTCAGGCAGAGGGAGAACTCAGTTGGCTTCTATAACCAAACCATGGACCAGGCTGGGCCTCTAGGTCCCCTGGAGCCAGGGACTGGGCCATCAGACCCTCCGTCTCGTCTCCAGGCTGCCCCATCACATGGCCTGCCAACCTCCTTCTCTCGGGTCTGCTGCTTCCACATGCTCTGCAAGTCTCCCTTCCTTCAGGTCCTGACCAAAAAGAGACCCAGGTGGAAGTGCAGAAGTTTGGTTCGAAGGTCTCACTCGAGGGCGCCTGGCTGGCTCAGTGGGTTAAGCGTCTGCCTTCAGCCCAGATCAGGATCCCAGGGTCGTGGGATCGAGCCCCACATGGAGCTCCCTGCTCAGCGGGGAGCCTGCTTTCCCCTCTCCTCATATTCCTCCCCACATGCTCTATCTCGCTCTCTCACTCTCTCTCTCAAATGGATGAATTAAATCTTTATTAAAAAAAAAAAAATGACTCACTTGGGTCAGTGCTTCTAGCTGCCCGCTCTTTTGTCCAGTTGCTCTGTCCTCAGTGCCCTTGTCTGTGGACACCCACATTCATAATAACAGCACCCGCCTTATCAGCACCAGAGCATTGGGAGGGTCGAAGAAGATGATGCCTGTGAAGGGCTTAGCCGGGGCCTGGCGTGGAATGAATGCTCCATAAATGTTAGGAGCTATCTCTGCTCCCAAGTTAAACAATCTGGAACAGGTTCTGATTGGCCCAGCCTAAGTTAGGGGCTCAGTCACCCCTGGCTAATCAGTGATGGCCAATAAGGTGAATCCCATTCCAAACAGAGAGGTTGGAGTGCAGAGTGACTAACCAGGAGAGAGGGTGCTGGTCTAGGGAAAGAAACCAACAGATGTATCCTGTCAATCCTTCTGGTGTCTGCAGAAAAGGGTTTGACTCGGGCCCCGTAAGCCTGGAGGGAGGGAGGATACCTAAGAGGAGGCCACCACAGTTGTCCCTGAGAAGTGTTGCAGGCCTGAGCTAAAGTGTGGCTGGAGAGCAGGTGGATTCAAGAGAGGTTGTGGAGGTAGAACTAGGGAGCCTGGTGCCAAAGGAACACGAGCAGTGGGAGAGAACAAGAGGTTGAAGGGCACCCCTGGCTGCTGACCCAGAAACTGCCACAGACAGAGCCTGGCCAGAGTATAGCTTTATTTCTCCAGGACTCAAGTTCCTTCTACCACCCCGCCCCTTTCTGATCAGCAGCAAAAACTTACTCTTAGTTCAAGGTAAATGCAATCACTTCTGGACTTGACCTAAGTCTCTCTTAAGCAAATTCTTGATCTACTTCCAGCTTTTCTGCTTCCCACTACTCCTTCCCTTCTCCCTGAGAGTGGTCTTTGTTCTGGGATCCCCTATTTTGCCCTGGTACTGGGGTGTGCATCTGATCCTGGAAGACCAGGATCTCTCCGCGGCCATCCACTGAGCCAAGACAGCCCCGCTGAGTCCTTGTCCCAACCAGAAAGCAGTCCCCCACTTCCCTGTACCCTCACCATCCTCACCTTGCTATAGGGATACACAGGACCCAGGGGGACACCCCCAGACCCATCTGTCAGGGCCTAACCCCAAAGCTCTCAACTTCTCCAGCCCAAGCTTTGGGGGACTGGGGAGGTTGGTCTTCTGGGCAACACCATAAAGAGCCAGGCAACAAGTCTTTCTACTCTTTTACTGCTTTGGGGAGATCTAGTATCTACCATTAGTGATGTGTCCATATGACTCTCCTCACGAGCTAGCAAAACTTTTATTTCCCTTCAGGCAGAAAGACAGCTTCCACATTCTTCCCTACTTGCTGTTCGTGACATCAGTGTCAACTTCTGAGCCCCTCGGGTTCTTTTCTCTTTACAAAAAGATAACCAAATGCCCTGTCTCTGCTGTAGGTTTCAAGAGACTATTTGAAACCCTTGACTGTCTTACCACATTCCTACTATAGCAACCCCTGTCCCCCACCAAAACTCCAACTGTAGCAAGAGAAAGTGACCATGGCCACCATCATTTCCTGCCTTCCCTATATATACACACTATTCCTCACGTCAAGAGATGGAGTCCACTTTTGCTGCCTATGAACCTGGGCTGGCTTTAGTGACTTTTTGACCAATAGAATGTAGCAGAAGGGATGTTCTGAGACTTGGGAGACCAGGTCATCAGAAGCTGTGTAGCTTCCACAAAGGACTCTTGAAATACTTGGTCTTGAGACACTCCCTCTTGCCACCCACCTGCCACGCTACGAGAAGCCCAACCCGGGTGGTGAATCCACATGAGGGCACCCAGTCCATAGCCCAGGTCAGCCGTGTGAGGGAGACTTCCTGCACAGTGAGCCCCCCTGAGCCTCGAGGACTCTAGTCTGGCTACCATCCAACTGCAGCCACAGGGAGACTTGAAGCAAGAACCACCCAACTGAGTCCTGTCAACCCCCAGAGCCATGAGAAATAATAAATTGTATTTTTTAAGCCACTAGAGTTTGGGGTCATTTGTCATGCAAAACAGTGACAGGCAACGAAATGGGAGGTAAGCATGTTGAAGAGTTATGTAACAGATGATCCTACTACACAGCACTTAAACAGACCATTATACAGTATGGTAAATGCAGTAATGGAACATAGCTTTGCACAGAGCTTTCCAGCGGAGGTGACAACTGGCCTGACTTCCTAAAGACGAGCAGGATGAGCAAGGTAGAAGGGACAGGAAGGACATTCCCAGCAAGGGAAACAGCACAAGCAAAGCCCTGCAAGTAAGAAGTACCAAGGGTGAGCTTGCAGGCATCTAGCTGGGCATCTGGTATTCCTGGGCTATGAGAGCAGGAGGGGACGGGAAGAGTGAGACAGGAAGTGGAAAGAGATCAGGTCCTGCTAGGCCTTGGGTGCCCCACATCAAGGAATTTGGACATCATCCTGCAGTCCGTAGGTACAATTGCGTGTCTTTACACCAGTGACAATTTCAGATTTGTGGTTTGGGACAATCACTGTGGTAGCCAGCGTGAAGCCTGGATTTAGAGAGTGACGGTCTCTAGGTAGAGAGATGAATTAGACTGTGGTCATGGTCAAGGTAAGATAAGATGAGCCTGGAACCATGGCAGTGGGGGAGCGGGGGGTGGATGGAGCCCAGAAACCTTTAGAAAATAAAGTCAGAAATGCAGGATGATTGTTGGCTATAGGGGTGAGAGCAAGGGTAGAGTGAAGGGGGTGACTCCCGTGTGTCCTAGGTGGCGATGGTAGAGAGGTTCTTGGAATGGGGAACATGGTTTGGGGGCCAGTTTGAGTGGGGCAACAATGCGTTCAGTCTCAGGTAGAGCTGAGGGGCTGGGGACACAGCCAGGTGGGGCCCATCGGGCAGCTGGATCCCAAAATCAGAGGCTCAAGAAGAAATTCAACTGGAGGGGCCAACCCAGGGACAGTGGGTAATGGGAAACTCAGGAACTCATGAGATTGCCAGGGAAAGAGTGTAGGGAGAGAATAAGTGAGGGCCCATGGCAGAATTGTGAGCTACAGTGATATTTGAGGGGCCCCAGAGGTGTAGGCAGGCAATAAAGGAGAAAGAGACCTGGGAGCTGTGACAGCTAGGAGAGGTGTTGCCATGGCACCCAAGGTAGTAAAGAGTTTCAGAGAGAAACTAATCAACCTGCTATATGGCCCAAGTCTCAGAAAAACAAGAAGCAAAATCCTTTGAATTTAGCAGTCGGAAGCTATTGTGAACCTTGGCAGGAAGAGTGAGGGTAATAGCTAGTTTACAGGGGCAATGGAGGGAATGGGTAGAGGATATGCAGACCTGACCCCTGCCCTTAGAGAAGCCTGGATGGCTAGGGCAGGAGTTGGGTGGCAACGAGAAGACTGTGGGTGATCACAGGAGGATTTTTCAAAACAAGAGACCCTAGAATTTTTTATCTTAAAAGAAGACACCAGCAAAGAGGGAGAGGGTGAAAAGAGGAACAATCTGTGAGCTGGGATCCATCCTCTGAGCCCAGCTGAAAGGAAACAAGTGGGTATGATTGGAGATGTCTCAAGAGAAGAGGGCAAACCTGGAAAGACTCCCTTGTGTGCCCTTTCCAATCTTGAAAACTTGGAGGGAAGGTGGTCTACACTGGCCAGTTCCACAGGGTGATCAAGACTGATAAGAAAGGGAAAATTTGCACTGAAGTAGCTAGGAGGTCACTTGTGATATATAGATAGCTAGGAGGTCACTGATGGGAATATTCTCCACGGGCCCCTCAAGCCTTTCTCTTTCCCCATCCTATTCTGTGCTCGGGGAGGCTGACCTCTACACCCTCTAGGCTCCTTGCTCTCTCTGGTTTCTCACTGACTTTGACCAGTGGAGGAACCAGTGGGGAGAGTGGAGGGAGGGAGGAGGAAGTTTGCCCTGACTAACTTCCTATGGACTTTGGGTTGGCAGTGACTGCTTTCCTTTACTTAATGGCCACAGGTAGGGTCCCTTTCTTAAAGTCACACTTTCTCTACGTGTTCTAAAAATGCACACCCTCTTCCTATCTCTTCAGGCCTAGAAGTGGTGATGGTTTCCAACTGTTTCTCATCCATGAGTCCTTTATCATTGCTAGAAACCTGAGCCCTGCCAGTCTGTGAATAGTCCTCGCACTCCATTGGTTTCGGTCAAATCCTTTTGAGCGCATCACTCTCTTTTCTACCAGGACCCTGAATGAACTGGTGAATCTGATATGTCTAAAAGCTGGGACACACATGTAGAAGAGTGCACAATGTTAAGTAAGGACAGAGCTAGTCTCGGCCCGCATATGCTGGCAATCCATCAAGGGAACCAGATACTAATCGGGTAAACAAAGATCTCCGTAATTTCAAACTCTGATAGGTGCCATGGAGAAATCTTTCTAGATCAGAGAAGTAACATTTGATCTGAGGAATGGAAGTTCATTAGGAAGGGGGAGAGTGTTGCTCATAAGGAAACAGTGTGCACAAACTCCATGGTGGGTGGGTGGTACATTCCAGAAACCAGAAGGCCATCATGGCTGTGGCGCTTATTGGTAAGAATGATTTTGAAACAAGCAACAGAAAAACTCAACTCAAAAGCATTTAAACAATAAAAGATTTATTGCCACGCATAATGAGAAGCTCCAAAGAAGGCAGCTCTACTGAAATCAAGGACCCAGTTTCTGTCCGTCTCCCAGTACATGCACTTCTGTTCCCATGGTCACAAGATGGCTGCTGCCACTCCAGGCATTGTAGTCATCATACTGATGTCCACAGATGGATGAAAGAAAGGGGTTCTTCCTTAATAATTCTTTTTAAAGACTAAGAAACTGGGATGCCTGGGTGGCTCAGTGGTTTAAAGCCTCTGCCTTCGGCTCAGGTCATGATCCCAGGGTCCTAGGATCAAGCCCCACATCGGGCTCTCTGCTCGGCAGGGATCCTGCTTCCTCCCCTCTCTCTCTGCCTGCCTCTCTGCCCACTTGTAATCTCTGTCAAATAAATAAATAAAACCTTAAAAAAAAAAAGACTAAGAAACTTTTCCCAGAAGACCCCATCACCACCTCTCATTGGTCTGCTTTGCAACAAATACTCACTCATAAACCAATCACTGTCAAGAGAAGTAGACCTGGCCAGTGTGACTGACATAGGTCAATCAATGTCACATGGAGAGTGGCTTCTGTTAGCAAGAACCAAGGAGAAGGAGTTGAGGGGAGGAGGGCATTTTGTGTAATGAGGCTGGAGAAATCAGAGTTGACCTTCTTTAAGACCACTGAATGGTGTTAATGGGAGGTGTAAAAAAAGATGTGTCTTCTGGAACAGCCACTTGGGCAGTTTGGTGGGAGTTGGGTGACTGGAGGGAAGAGTAGATTTGGAGAGACCAATTGTAACTGCAACGAGAGATAGTGGCTTGGACTACGCTATTGCTGCTATGGATGGAGGCACTAAGCCTCAAGATAGGGTGAAAAGGATATTCTGGGGTGACTGTCAAGTGTATCCCACCAGAGCGGTGGTATCAGCTCCTCAAAATAGGAAACACCAGATGAGGACAAATTTGGCAAAGAAAGATTAAGCATTTTAATAAAAAAATATAATCAAGAAGAAAAACAGACCGGGGTTTCATTTGGGTCATGTTGCTGAGATATCAGCCATTGGTGGATGGTTGGCTATCGGGTTCTGGAGCTTGGAGTGGAGTTCAGGACTGCAAATGGAAGAGCGGTCATTAAGGAGAAAGACAGGAATGCAGCTCAAAGGTGACTTGGCCTGGACTATCAGTTTGGGAAATCATCCCCGGGGGCCAGGTAAAGCTTTAGGGATGCAGGAGATCGAGGAGAAAGGTGCACAGTGAAAGAGAAGTTAGAGACACATGGACATGGGAAGGGGAGTCTGAAAAAGAGGGGAAGACAAAAAAAGAGGGGATCTCGGAAGCCCACAAGTCAAGGTGGCCACTGGTGGGCCAGATGCACAGAGATCAGGGGAGATGAGGGCATCTCCCAGACCTAGTCTTGGGCACCTTTGCCACAGCAACTTCGGGGGAGGGACCAGGAGCCCGCCAGCTGGGGGATGATCTGGAGTCTGGCTGAGAAAGCGGGAGGAAAGAGGGGGAGCTGGGGGGACAGCAGGGCTCAGGAAGGTGCTGTGTCTTACCCGCTGTCATTTGGACAGAAGAGGGCTATGGGAGCCGAGTTTGAAGGGCAGCAACGGGTCATGCAAGGGGCCCCAGAGTGGTGGGATTAAGTGTAGACGGGAAGGGATTAGCCGTGTTGGTGGAAAAGGGCAAAATTAAATCATGTACATTTTACGAAGTAAGATGATCTCCATGTTCTTCTGGAGGCTTTTGCTCTGCCCTCTGGGTAACGACTACAGCTCTAATTAGCAGTAGTTTCATCCTGCCTGTGTCTGGGGCCATGTCTTCCTCGGTTTTTGTACCTTTCGGCACCTAGCAACAGGCAGCGAGCTAGGTAGAGGCAGACTCATTATTTTTCGCTTGAAATCAAATGTCTGAAATGGAAGTTCAGAACATTTTCTTTTCAGCACAAAGACATGGGAACTCTGAAAGAGTGAGATTACAGGTGAAAGGGGCTGTTGGGGGGGTGGGGGGATGGATGTCTAGGGGATTGAAAAGTCACCAGGTGAGCTGGATGGCTGGAGACCAGGAGATATGCTGGGAGGGTGGCACAGGACGAAGGGTTTGGACT